>NC_045747.1:4884745-4890766 GCF_008692095.1 Etheostoma spectabile
TTTTATTCAATCCAAGCAGCAGTCAAATTCTCAATCTGCTTTTGCTAATTTTTGCCCCTGTATTTTAGAGTTTTACACGATACGGCTCATGTTTTTAGTGCTTTACAGCAGACAACAAAGTCTTGAAACCTCTGTGTCATACCAGCATTTTAATGTACAAGATAAGTGGACTTTGAATTGATCTATGCTTTAGGTGCATCACTTTAAGATGACAAACTTCACTATGGTGGGCTACTTGAGTGTTTTATTTGTACTGTAGTAAAGTGAATGGAAACTGATGGCTGCTTGGAAGATAGGACATGTGCACTAAAAAAGTAAAATAGCCAGCAGTAGTGCACAGTGTGTGTATTTTAGTAAATTGGCAAAACACCATTGTGGTCTTGTTTGTCTACAAATTACTATGGTATTTCCCCATAAAGACTTGAATATACACACCTTTTTGTGCTCTTTGAGTAAATTTCAAAGTGACGCTTAAGAGGAAATGAGTGTATTATTACTATGCTGATTGAGCCTTTTGCTCAGGGAAATATACTTAATAAGCCAATGCACACTTATGTTCTCGTGTTTTTGTTGGTTTGTTCTTGTTTCACATGTTTAAAAAAAAGTCTGTCTTCCATAAAGCAGTACTGTACGCCTTTTGCTTTTTACTATTTGGTTTTGTTATGGATTCTCCTGATGTGTTAATGAATGAATGTTTTATTTGAGAGCTAGATTCACACACTCGGTTTGGCACAACGTTTCCAGTATCAAATGCGGATGCTGTGCAGGCTCAAATTTGATCTGTCGTTAGTGTTTTACATCATGTCTTGTATGTATTCGCTGTTCCCGTGACTTGTCTGTGATGTTGAGGAAGTATAATTTAGACACTAACACCCTTCTGTCTAGCTCTACGCCATTTGTCATTGTGTTTAAAAATAAAACGGTTGCCTCTGGCTGTGCCTTGTCTCTACCAAATAAGGAACCGTATTGTGGTGCTTTGGTGAATTACCTTATGAGTACAAGACTTAGACAGTTTGTTACTTTATTCTTGTAAAGTCAAATTATATTAGGCTTTAGTTTGGAATAGAGATCTTTTTCTTCTAAGTGTATTCTAAACCACAATTCTCTGTAAAGATAGTTTGCATTAACATAAGAGAAATCAACGTACATTTTAAATCTTTACACGCCAAGTTGATATGATGAACTGTACTGTAATATCTCATTACTTTCAAATATTTATTATGATAAGTATATTTAGGATTGCAGAAAGTTTCATACTTTCAATGTTCCTTTTCAGTGTAGAAAAGTTAGCTACTCTGTTTCATTATAGCCGTTGGTTAAGAGACAGTAAAGCAGCTCGAGGTCCGGTCATTTCTTGATCTTTTCCTTTCCATGTTGGCCGCTCTGAATCAAATGTACATTTGCAAACCTTTTTTGGCAATCTTTACGCCGACTGATATCTACAGATATTTAATGAGCATAGCTCTAATGGTAAAGCGGAGTAAAAGGTAAAACAAAAATGAAAAAAACTGTCTTGGTGTATGAGAAGGCCTACCTTTGAACGTGCAGTAAATCTTGTAGTATATCAAAACACCTGATGATGTGACAGTCAGAGATCCTGTAC
This sequence comes from Etheostoma spectabile, assembly GCF_008692095.1. NCBI lineage: Eukaryota > Metazoa > Chordata > Actinopteri > Perciformes > Percidae > Etheostoma > Etheostoma spectabile. The sequence continues at coordinate 4,886,349 of NC_045747.1, forward strand.
TTTTTCAAAACTTCTCAGGTATCTATACAACACTAAGGAGCTTTGACCAAGTCTAGGAGCAGAGACAAACCCAGAAACACTCTTCATTTATGGAAGAAATTGAAAAAATGTGGCTTCAGTCAGTCTCTGAACTTACTTTGACTATTATTTACAGTACAGTACATGTGAGAATTATTTGAATGGTCTACATTTCCTTCCTAAAGCCTGTCTGTGTTCACTACAACCTGAATGAAAAAGGTAATTTCGCACCTGCGCTTTAAAAAGAAGGATCTGCCTCTCCACGTCTGTCCGTGTGCCGCAAAGACCAGTCTGTGGACTGGCTGAAGACAGCGAGTTTAAACGGGACATGAAGAGGAACCAGAGATCTGATAATCGCAGGTCACTTCCCTGTCTGATTCACTGGAAACAATGCACCTTGTATCTGAAAAGTTTCGGAAAGAGGAAGCATACCTTTTTCTCTCCCTCTCTGGGACTGTGTGGCTTTTTAAACAGTCGAGAAACGTTAACAGCGGTCCAACATCACTAATCTCATAAATCATATTTTTGGGAAATTTCTAGAAAACTAACAGACCCAACAGTCGTGTGTGTTGAGTGAGCGTGTTCAATTAGTGAGGTGATTGATTCTGTGAAGAAACAGGTGGCCTACTGTATATTTAAGGGGAAAATGGGTCGTTCCAGACATTGCTCTGAGGAACAGCAGACTTGGAATAAAAATTGATTTGAGAGGGGGAAACATATAAAGAAGTGCAGAAAATGATAGGCCGCTCAGCCAAAAGGATTTCAAATGCCTTGAAATGGCATCCAAAGCCTGAACGACGTTAGAAAAACACAGTCAACCTCCATTCAAATGGATCGAAGAACAGCCAAAATGGCAAAGCAGAGCATTGATCCAAAGTAAAGCAAACCCTTGAGACATTTAACAGTTTACACAGTAAATGTTTGAGTTTGTAAAGAAAAATGCAAATATTGTTATTTTTTGGAACAGCTTAATATTCTTTTTTCTTTACTTTCTGTAAAGGTAGAACACAAACTTGATCAATTTTAGTCATGTTTGGATTTGGAATTGGATGTGCAGTGTTCCCAATGCATTGATATTATGGAATGAAAAGCTATTTTAAAGATTTTGAGCAGTATTCACTTTTTTTTAAAACACACTGCTATTATTCTGAACACAACTGTGTGAAGTGCTCTTAGAGAACATCGCATGTCAATAACACATTAATATAAAGTATACATGCATGTGCTTTTTCAGTAGCCAATCGTACTGTCAGATACTGCAGTTGCATAACCTGTGTTATTTATTTTTTTACTTTATAAAGTTATTTTAATATACTGTAGCAGTCATTGGAGACGGAAGTTGACATGCATTTACAGGGTTTTTCGTTCCTTTATAATCTCATTTGACGTTGAAAAAAACCTGCTTCCTCATTGACCTACAGAGAGCATTCATCAAATTGCTGCATTGTTTCTAAGAATGACCACCAGAGGGCAATACAACACAGAACAGACAGATCATGGATTTTACTTTGTGTGTGTGTGTGTGTGTGTGTGTGTGTGTGTGTGTGTGTGTGTGTGGTGTGTGTGTGGGGTGTGTGTGGTGTGGTGGTGTGTGTGTGTTTGGTGTTGGGGTGGGGGGTGGTGTGTGTGTGTGTGTGTGTGTGTGTGTGTGTGTGTGTGTGTGTGTGTGTGTGTGTGTGTGTGTGTGCGTGTGCTAGAACAATGCAACAAATCCACATCATTTGTTTATTTACCAGAATAACCACCCAGTAAATTGCCCCTTTCCAGGGATTTTTTTTATACATGGAGTCAACACCATTTTAAATACATACACGATCAACTGATGCAGCACTTTTTCTCTCCATTTCTGGTCAGACCGGCACTGTTCTCAAGAAAAGAAGGTCTTTCAACACAATGCAACTTGGAGTAGAATTCCAGTCATTTAATATGCCACTTAACTGTTTAATACCTCCATATGCTTTGACAGAATTACTTACAATTATACAAATGACAGTAGAAAACAATTTTAAAGTCCTTATTTCTAAACTGTCCAATTCATTTTACTTTGATTGCACTTTAGTTTGGGCTGTGAAAACTTCAGTTCACTCCAATATATTCCTTAATAATTTCACAATGTCTACATGCCTTTCACACACTTCCTTTTTGTATGCTCTGTCGTGTGAAGGGAGTCCTATCAAAAAAAAAAAAAGACAAAATAACCTCCAAAATAATGCAACTTAACGTGTAGACTGGATGAGATAAGCGTCAATGTGACTGGAAGTTTTATTTATCTTGAAATTAACACTGAATAAGAATATCAAAAACAAGGCAAACTTCCATTAAAAAAGAATGTATTCGTCAAACAAAAACAGAGACAAAACACCATTCAGTAAATACTTCAAAATGCCAGATTTGCAGGACAGGCTTCAAAATAATTCCCAACACGATATCTGATACGTTGCTATCAAAAATATAAGCTGTTCTCCTGTTATTCTCTTCGTGATGCTATCTCAGGTAAACACATTTTTGCATAAAACTACATTTATTGCAGTTGTTTTAACACAAGTAACACAAAAACCTAAAAAAATAAACCTCACGTACTGCATATACTTGACTGAAAATGAAGCCTATGATACTTTTTTTTTTTTTTCAACTGTTCAAACAATTGTTCAACCACATTTTTTAAGGTGGTATCTATTTTCATGGTTATATGGTCCATCCTCCTTCTTGCACCTCTGTGCCTCCATTGCTGTCGCAGGGTTAGATGCCATGCTTTCCCGCCCAACAAAGCCCTTTCAGTCTCTTTTGGCCAGTTTATTATTGGTCTCCTTAGACGTTGTTGACCTCCTAGCAGCTCCACATCACTATGAGACGAGGCAGCTCTTGGTCTTGTTCATAGGAGGTCGCTTGTTGCTCTCCTTGGGGAAGGTTTCCCGTCTCCGGCACAGCGCTGGACTGAGCCGACTGGGCAGGTTGGCCTGCTGGAGCAGCTCTCTGAAAGCCTCCAGCACGTTGACGTTGTCTTTGGCAGAGGACTCCACAAAGCTGTGGTTCCAGTCCACCTCCATCATGGACAACACATCCTTGCTGGACACCTGGCGCTCGTTTTGACGGTCTGTCTTGTTGCCTATCACCACAATAGGCGTGTACTTGTCCTCTTTGACTTCCAGGATCTCCTCTCGCAGACTCTTGACTGCCTCCAGGGATTCTGGGTCATCCACGGCGTAGACCAGGGCAAAGGCGTCGCTGCTCTGGATGGAGAGCTTCCGCATGGCAGGAAAGGAGTAGCTGCCGCTGGTGTCCATGATGCTGATGGTGACTTTGACACCCGCCACCTCGTACTCTTTCCTGTGGAGCTCCTCCACTGTCCGCCGGTGCTTGGGCTCAAAAGTGTCTTTGAGGAAGCGTTGGATGAGGGCTGTCTTCCCCACTCCTGCTGCTCCCAAAAACACCAGACGCACCTCTGTCTTCTCCTTCCCTTCAAAAGACATGATAAGTTTCTGTTGCGCTTTTTCCTCCAAAACACTGCTCGAAAGAATCTCTGCTCCTTTACCTGTGGATCCTGAAAACTGTCTTGATGTCAGTGATGGAGCTGGATGTAGTTCTGTTGAAGAGGATGATGATAGCAGATGCATGCGAGTGTGCCAGTGAAAGCTGTATTTATGCTCCCACAGCCCCAGCCCCCTTCTGCTCCTGGCCAATCTGGAGACGGCAGTGTCTCCCTCTCCCTGAGCATGCAGCAGCCAATCACAGACACTCATGGAAATAAAGAAGAGTGAGACAAAAAATGGGTAAAGGAAGTGATTTTATTTAAAAGTTCTTTGTGTGCAATGCAGAACATATTTCCAGTAGTCGGGGTTAGTTTCTGACTGCTGCTTCAAGCCTGATCAGAGATGGTCCAGTCTGAGTTCAAAACTGTCTGTGCCATAAATCAATCATCATGAATAACCCATCCCACACTTTTTTAATTGATGACGCACGTTGCTTGTAAATCACAGACTAGAGGTACAGTCGTTAAATAAATGTGCAGATGCAATGTCATTTGATCCCCGTGAGACTGTTTTGTTATGCCTCCGCACCAGAGACAGCTGTGGCCAGAGGCATTGTATTTTACTTGTTTTACGTTTTTTTTTGGCCATAAATCAAGAATACCTAAGATAATTATGAGAAGTTTAAAACAAATGTCTAATAGGATAAAATGATGCAGTGATGTTTTATGTCTAAAAGGTCAACTTCACTGTGGCATCATAATGTTCCTGCAAAAAACAATTTTACGGCCATTATTCAATGCCATAACTCATGGCTACACCTAAGTGTTCTGTCAGAATCAGCTTTATTGACTCTCTCTCTCTCTGTATATATGTATATATATAGACATATATATGTCTATATATATATATATATATATATATATATATATA
>NC_045747.1:4890776-4896334 GCF_008692095.1 Etheostoma spectabile
TATATATATATATATATATATATATATATAGACATATATATATATGTATATCTTCCTTTCAGTCAACTTCCACACTAATATGCATACAGCACAACAAAAACAACTAAGCTTAACAAAGTCAAGTCAATTATATTTATACATCCCTATATCACAAATCAAAAATGTGCATGTGTTGAGTGCTGTCTGATGTATTGCTTATTTTTCAGGATAGGCACCAAAACACAACAAAACACTCCAGCCAATCACGACAATATGGTTGGGGGAGGGGGTGGGGGTTAGTGATAGTTTGTCAGTTAGTTAGGGGGAGGGGCGAGCTTTTGTTTTGAATTTCCTTGAAACGTCAACAGAAGTGACCATGCAGAAACTCATAGTGCACCTTTAAAACCGACAGAAGCTACTGGGGATCTTAACAAACAAACAAACAAACAAACAAACAAACGCACATCTTATCTCCTTAGACCCTCAACCCAGATGAGGAACACCTCGCAGGCTGTGATCTTGTCCTTAATTCTTGCATCTGCAGCAAGCTGCAGGATCTCCTGAGGAAGAACAATCGGTTCTGCCCCTTCCTGAAGAGGGCTTTACCGTCCTCTCCCAGGACAGGGGCTGGATAACCGCAAGACGGTAATTCTAGTTGAACATAAACTCACTTTCCCACAAGGGGGGGGGACACAATATAGCCATTCTAAAGCAGGGGTCTTCAACAGGGGGTCCTCACAGTTTTTCAAAAATGAAAACGTCTTTACATAAATCCAGCATATTATTACCGCCAAATATCCAACCTCCTTTTTCTGTCTAAAACCCTGGAAGGTATCGTCGCCTCACAACTCCAAACCCATCTTCATGCCAATAACCAATTCAAAACTCTTTGGTTTTCACCCCCTCCTCAGCACAGAAACCGCTCTCCTCAAAATCCTCAACGACCTCCTCACCTCTGCTGACACCGGTTCCCTCAACATCCTTATCCTCCTCAATCTGAGTGCAGCCTTCAGTACCGTGAGCCACAACATCCTGCTCACCAGACCTCAGAATCAAAGATACTGCACTCAGCTGGCTCCACTCCTACCTTTCCAACAGATCCCACTTCATCTCTCATCATAACCACACCTCTGCCATAGCCACAGTCACTCGAGGTGTTCCCCAAGGCTCCATACTCGGCACCCTCCTCTTCATCCTCCCCCTTGGTCAGATACTCCGCCACTTCAACCTGGACTTCCACTGTTACGCCGTTGACACCCAGATCAACCTCAGCACCAAATCCCCCCACAATCCTCCCCCTCTCCCACATCAACTCCTGTCTGTCAGCTGTTGACAACACAACTTCCTTAAACTCAACAGCAATAAAACAGATTACTGCAACTCACTTATCCTCGGCATCAGCACTACCTACATCAAACAACTCCAACTGGTCCAGTACATAGCTGCCCCAACTCATCACCCACACCAAATCATGGCACCGCATTACTCCAGTCCTAAAACAACTCCACTGGCTTCCCATCTCCTTTGTCCTGACCTACATCTGCCCCCCTCATACCTCACTGACCTCCTCTCCCCCTACCAACCCACACGGTCCCTCAGATCCACCTCCGCCGGTTTCCTCTCCATCCCTAAATCCAACCTCCACAGTCCCCACAAGGGATAGAGCCTTCTCCAGGGCAGCTCCCAGGCTCTGGAATCCCCTTCCCCAAAAGAATAAATCCCCCACCATCTTCCAGTCCCGCCTCAAGACCCATCTCTTCACCTCTGCCTATCCGTAGCCCCACGCCCCCCTCCCTTTTCATCTGTGCCTTGTTTTGTGTTGTGTTGTTTTGTTTAGCCTTGTTTTGTTTTCCACTTTGCCCTGGAAAGCGACTTTTGGTTCTTAAAAAGTGCTGTACAAATTATTTTATTACTATTATTATTATTATTATTATTATTATTATTATTATTAATGGCCTACTGGTAAGGTAGTCACTAAGGCCATCCAGAGATACAGTTCCCCCTAAGGATTCAATGTGCCACATGTATGTTTATTATTAAAACATGATTTTATAAAATCATGCCAACAATAATTATTTTAATAGATTAGTGTTCTATCCACTAAAGAAGTACGTATAAAGGCTTTAGGTGCCCTACACGTTATTGTTGGACCAGTTTAGTATGCAATTTAATTTTCTACAACATATGTGGTAGGAGGTCCCTGCTCTGTCTCTTTTAGTTAGTCTTTTTTTAATTTTAGAAGAAATATAATTTTAGTGGACATTTCTCAAACACTAGCTGGTTTTATTTGAACTCATGACAAATGATCCCAAAGGGACATGTCTCTGTGTCATCGTCTGAAGCTCTGCTGACATGTCAGGGACGGAGGAGACAGGGACAGATCTTGTGTCACTGCACTCTTAACAAGCGTGTCACCATTTTATAACAGGTTTAATGCAATTGTTTTCATTCCAATAGCCTAATTACAACCTATTTTAATGTGACGTGTAGTACACATTTGAGCAAATTGTCTGCTGCGTCAAAATGAAGTAACATTTAAAAAAAGAATGTGTTCAATATCGTCTTCATTATTATGGGAAGTTTCATAATCTACATTAAATTCAGATGAAATAGTAAATTAACATGAAATTACAGTTATCATACTGAGATCTCCCACATGCTCTCTGTGCTCAGACTTGACTATCACTTGTTGCTATGATACCACCGTCCTAAGCCATTACCTAAGCTAAACAGGATTTATGATCAGAAAATGTGTACCTTGTTAGTGCTGTCATTCAGTACTCTGTCTGTCAGTCTGTTCACTCTGAAGAATGGGGTACAATGGGTAGTTAGGCCAATAAATGCATATTTCATCTTTACCACATTTTATTGGCCTAACACCCCGAGTATGTGATTTTGAAATATGGCCACATTCTATTTTAGCTACCGCAAAAGTTGTTCTTGTAACTTGTGTAAATTATTCGAAGATCAAACTGTAGATTGTGTTGAAGTCCCTCTTGGCTTGTCTAGGTCAGATTGGACCATTTAATCTGATTACATACCCGTGTGTGTGTACCAGTACCAGTGTTCATTATTCTATTACAGATGTGTGTAAATCTTATTTTTGTGCTGAGAAAACGTATTTAGCAGGAATGCAGCAGAGACTTGTTTCCCTTTGAAAATAAATGTCTGCTCAAATCACAATTCAAGCACATCTCCTGATGTTACTGTTACATGCTGCATTTCATGAACTCCAGCAAGGGACTCCAAGAAGTTAACTCTGGCATTCTGCCCTCCCCGGAAACAACACTGAAACTAAAATGCAAGGCCCCTGACCAATTCAGTTCCAATCTCTCAGGTTCTTAATTTCATTAAACACAGGAGCACAACACGGCCAGCATGGGAGACTATGTGTTTAATTTTTTTCCTCAAAATGTCTTTTTGGTCAGGACAATGCAAGAACAATATGAAAACATCTTAAAAGGGGAAAAAACATTTTTTTATTGATTTTTGAGAAGGGGTGGGAAGGCCTTTGTGTAAAATAAAGTAAATTTAACATTATCTTTAAATGAATCAATGTATATGTGACATGAAATCATGAAAGGTATAATCTCAGTAAAATGTAATCTTGTCAATTCCTTCAGAACACAACATATGCTGTCTGTCATGGCGCTGGGCAGTTGGATTTTAGGGGATTTGCTGTTGATGAAAACTAGGTTGATGAAAGCTTTGAAACTCAACCAAAAAAAAATTCAAAGTGCAGTGTCATAAAACCAAAACAATACGTTGAAAGACACTGTAGAGGGAAACCACCACTTATTTTCTGTAGAATCTTACCCCTGTAGACTCTGACCCCTTTAACATTACACATATTCAACAATTAACTAAATGTGAAAGGGTCTAATGACCTCACCACTTTTGCTGAGTTACATTTATTTCAAGTCACATTGAGCGTGTTACCATTCATTGTCAATGATTTGTATCTGACAACATTAATCTATTGTTAATGTATTTGTTTGTTTGTAAATTCTTAGGCATGCTAGCGGTTTACCCTTACAGCTTAATCGATTGGATGATGAAACGTAATGGATGTAAAAATGTGCGTCATGTCATGTCAAAAGTTCAAACTAGTACAATCTAAAATGGGCTACTTGAGTTTTGGTGACAATGGCTTTGCCTAGACATTCTCAACCACGTTGAGGATCATTGTCAAGTAAAAAAATGACTCACCGGCTCTGAGATGTTGGTCTGTTATGATGACTGGCTTATGAGTTACAAGCTGTTCTCAGAGCACAAAGGTTTTTGTTTTGGGCACGGAGAGTGAGGGATACACTCTCTCAGGACCGGGGGCTCTGTTGATCAAGTAGTGTCCTCAGACAAACACCTAATAATACCTGATGACATTTACCTAAGTTATACAACAGTGTGTGATAAGCCAATGATAGAGTTGGCAGACAGCTGATCATAAAGTGCAGTTGTTGGATGAGAAAGGCACGTATTACATTGCGGTTTGTAGTGTAGTGTGGTTTGTGTGTGTGTGTGTGTCTGTCTGTCTGTGTGTGTATTAAGCAGGGTGTGTTGGCTCCTGATAATTGGTAATATGGGCGTGCAAGTCCCACATAAACTTCTCTATGTCTTGTATGGCACAGATAAACACAGATGTACCACAGGCTGGCCCAGAAACCCTGCACCATGGTGTAAAGTCTTTTGATCTTTACCACTGAACTAAGTGGGCAATTTAAGGACTCTGCACTCCAGTGGAGGGTATGATGAAGTCTGAACAGACATGGGATCTGCTCACTTTGTTTGCCAATGGAGTAAAGGCGAGGTCAATTGCTTCAGTAGGAAAGCAGAAAAGAGTACAGTTTGATCTCATGTTTAAATACACAACAGAGTTTTATTGGCTGATTAGTACACCACATGTCAAACATGTATGTTTTAGAAGCTAAAACGCTTCCTTTCAGAAGGGTTTCAGGCTAAATAATTCAATTCAATTTTATTTATAGTATCAATTCATAACAAGAGTTATCTTTACATAACTCTTTACGTACACTTTACATATAGAGTAGGTCTAGACCGCACTTTATAATTTACAAGGACCCAACAATTTTAGTAATTCCCCCAAGAGCAGGCATTTAGTTTGAAAGTGGCATAGAAAAACTCCCTTTTAGGAAGAAACCTCGGACAGACCCAGGCTCATGGTAGGTCGTGTCTGATGGTGCCAATTGGGGGTGTAATGAATAGTGGCAATAACAGTTACAAAGAAAAATAATGGAACAGTGACCAGAAATAGTAGTTGCAGTGGTTCATGACATAGCATAAGCTTGACTTTGATGGAATCCCTCATTCATTTTTGGGGGTTTGAACAGTTACAGTAAAATTGCCTTACATAGAGTAACACAAGGTCTGATTCTGCAGACTGCTCCATCATCTGTCACATGGAGCAGAAGAGACTGCGTGACACGTATACATAATGGCCGACAATTTTTGTATGGATTCCTCCCCATTAAGACTGCAGCAATTGGAATTACTTTTTAAATGTGGTGAGTGTGGTCTAGACCTACTCTATCTGTAAAGTGTCTTGAGTTAACTCTTGTTAT
>NC_045747.1:4896344-4898865 GCF_008692095.1 Etheostoma spectabile
TGATACTATAAATAAAATTGAATTGAATTGAATTGAAATGAAAAGTCAGAACTTACAACCGCTGCTTTACTGCCCCAGTGATCTACTTTGCCAGGTTTTAGTCAAGTGTGGATGTAAATTGGGGTTTGTGTTGTGCTAGGATTTTGTCCTTTAGTTATGGAAAGAAGACTGCTTGATATATCTACTGCTGTCTGTCTACAAAGAGGTTAATGCAAATGTGGAGAATTGGTGACAATGAATTCAGTGTACTTACTACTTTTCTTAATCAAGCCCGTCTCATACTGTAAATTACAGACACCTCTTCACATGTGTGTCAACAAGTAAAGCCCACAAAAGTCCGCTAAAACTGGCCCACTAATTTCTCTTAATCCATCCTTTTCATTCCGTGGCTTTGTGACTTTGCGCGCATAGGTCACTCCCGCGAGTGTTTATTCAAACAGTTTGGCTCCAGGTCCTCTGACATTGTCCTTTGGCTCTGGAACATCGTGTCCTGGATAATGAGAGGTGTGGTGGTAGTGGTGGGGGCAGGAGCAACATGGAGAGAATGTTGTCATTACACCTTGCAGCTGTAGAAGGTGTTCTCTCCGTTTGAGGGAGCATTAGTGAGTGGATTGTGGAGAATTTGTTCTAAATGGAGATATTAGCCACTAGGGAATAAACAGGGATTTAACATATTTGGGTAATTTAAACGTCATCATATATGTCTTCATGCTCTAAGGACTGAATCAACAGCAAGTAATGGAATCCTGGTCTCCTCTTTCATCTTTCTTTTTCGGGGTCACCAAAGATGTGAAAAGACAACTCTGGCAGCTTCTTTTCCACGTCAAGTTTAATGATGTTTGAAGAAAAGTCTCTGTGTGCATCAGAGGTCTGCAGCCCAGACTGGCCATTAGAGAAGCCCAGAGACACACATACAGACACAAATTCAATCAGAACTTCCCATGATGAAGCTAAAAACCTTTTGGACTGGGTTTTTGAGTACCTTGTTATGCAACCTGCAGCCTTGAAGCGGGGAGGCCAGCTCCAGGGGAAGAGGCGTAGGAAACAAACAAGTATTGATGTTTTCAGACATGATTTGCAAATGAATGAATAAAACATAAAGAAAGAAATGGATCTTCTCATCTAACTCTAAAAAAGAAAGTAACTAAGCCTAAAAAAGAAAAAGGAAGGATTCATATTTCCCCCCTGTATTCTCTACATTTGTTGTTTTCCATTCACTGTACCTGCGATATATAAGTATTTTTTTTTATCTCAAATAAAGCTTAATTCAGAGCTAATTTAGGGGTATGTAAAACATTTACAGCTTGGATACTTGAAATAATCAGACGTGTGTTTGGCACGCCCCCGACACACTGGACAGGGCACCGCACTTGATTGCAAGCTGGGCCACGGGACAAATAGAGTCCAAAAAGAGCTTCCCACATTCTCACCACCATTGCAGACGTTATGTGACCCTCACTGTGCTCATCACTTCAAGAATGAGAGTTCACAAGTTTGCTTTAAGTTGTTGTCCAAAGCATCAGGGAACAGTCTGCAGCAAACATCTTAATTTGATCAGTGTTTTTCTGTTTTCTATTTGCAGGCTCTGTTATTTAGTGCTTTTAGTTGCCATGGTGAAAGGTGTTATGTGTTGAGGAGTGTCTATATTATACTTATGAAACAAGGCAAGGGTGGCCTTGTCTCCCGCCGCAACACAATGACGCCTCGAGGATCATTATCTTTTTTAAATTAATGTTGTTTCTGTTTAGCCGAGCACTGCTATCTTCTCCCCAATGATCTTCCCCATTATTATGCAAATTTTGAGTTTTAGAGACGGTGACCCAAAGGGCAGCAAATATAACTGGAAAATTGTAGTTGTGTTTTCAGAATATGTAAATATGGAGTGACTTCAATGTGAAAATGGGCAATTATATTCACAGACTGCATCGAGTTTGTTCTTCAGGAAACATTCCCTGGAGCGTGAAATCAGAATTTTTGCTGCTTATTTATTTACTGTTGTTTTTTTCTTCTTGTACTTGGCCCAATTTTACATTTCAAACTGTTACAATACATTTTCCACAAGTTCACACAGAAACCTTTTGCCTTTTCATACTGCTCATCAGTATTGCTGCTTTAGTTTATGTGCTCACTGCAGAGCCTATAGCTGGGTTGTGTCAGGTTAAAGGTGCTCTCAGCGATGTTGGGTGACGTTACTTCTTGTTCACGTTCAAAGTATTTTCAAACAAAACTGAGACTAGCTTGCCCCTCTTTCCTTCTCATCCCGTTCCCTCCCTCTCCCTTCCGTGCGTCCGTACACCAACCTCCCCCCCCCCAACCCACACCACCAAAATCCTTCTTGTCTGAAATGCTGGAAGACTGTTTGTTATGTTTGATGGTGCAGTTTGGCACAGTTTGCTTTTGTTGCTGTTTGTATACCCTGGGCTACAAAGGGGGGTTGCGAGCCAGAGAGGGGGGGTCGCAAGCTGATTTCCAGAAATAAAATAAAAATTTAAAAACAATTAGAAATAGCATATGTTAGCCA
>NC_045747.1:4898875-4898986 GCF_008692095.1 Etheostoma spectabile
ACAAGATAAAACTGTTGTGTTATTTTGTGTGTTATTTTGTGTTGTCAATATGCTCGTGCTTGGATACGCCTATAGTGCATGCGCGGTTGCGCGCAATGTTTATATACGTTT
>NC_045747.1:4898996-4899323 GCF_008692095.1 Etheostoma spectabile
GGTCGCAAGTCACTTGCACCGTTACTTTGGGGCTCGTGGGCTGAAAGTTTTGGGAACCCCTGGCTTAGAGCACCTTTGACCATCATGTTGTCCTTGGCTCTAATTGACCCGTTTTCCTATATCAATGTTCTTTTTAACTCCCCAAAGTAACATGATTGATTCCGCACAACGCTCTTTGGCAAGTATAAATTTCTACTTTCATTCATTTTGGGGCGTCTCCAATTTTATAGCATTTAGAGAAATAAAATTGAAGTGGTTTTGAAATAGTATTGAGTGAAGGTTGACATTTTCCAGTCTTTGATTATCCATCAACATACATTCCTTTCA
>NC_045747.1:4899333-4899434 GCF_008692095.1 Etheostoma spectabile
AATAATTCCTAATTTCTGCTTTTCTAACTAAGTTCTAAATTAGGTTTTATGACCATAAATTCCCAAAATAACTGCAAAACTAAAGTTAATAAGTTAGTGTT
>NC_045747.1:4899444-4900712 GCF_008692095.1 Etheostoma spectabile
GAAAACGTCAAAAAAAGTGACAAACATTGAAAAAAAACACAAGTTTTAAAAAATGGGACCAAAATGTAAGAAAAACTTAAAAACATTGATTAAAAGCTTCAAAAAATGGCTGCATTTCAATTTTGACTGGAAGACAACACAGGGGTTTGGAGTGTATAGAGGAGGTGGTACTGCCTTCCTGATTCCAAGTAAGTGAGGATTTTTAGTTTCTAAGTAACATTTTTACAGATTGAGATGTGACAAAACCAGGCGAACATCCTCATGTAAGCTACTCCTCTGCACATTTAGTAATGAAGGGATGTTGATTTGGCTGCCTAACCCAGTAACAATCTTCCTGCATCTTTATAGCACAGTGTTATAAATTAAAATGTATTTATTCTAACAAAACACGGTTTGAAAACATACTATTACAGAAATCATGCATAGAAGAGTATTGCAAAGGTTAGATTTATTCTTTAAAGCTCGTTGTGTGGAAAATCCCCGTCTTTAACCTTTCGTTTCAGTTTTATCTTTGTTAGTGGAAACAGGAACGCAGGAAACAGCGTTAACAGCACATGCAAATGAAATCTGCATATCATTTGCATAATATACTTCAAGGAAGAAAAGCTGGAGGTGGGAGTGATCAAAAACTGCTGCTGTGACATATAGATAACCTAGCCCCTGACTGTTGGTGTTGTGAGTATTAAAAAATGTTGCCTGGACACTGAAAGCTATGCGTTTGTATGTGTTTTAGGGGGTGGGCATCCAAACAGGTTTGTGTGCAGTAGCACCAAGGACGTGCACAGATATTTTGGGAAGCAGGGGCCAAAAAAGGGCACTTGTTATAATTATTTATAATTTATTAAGCATGTTTTGTTTTTTTAAACGTAAGTGATACTGACACATCTTTGACTTCCTCACCAATTTATATTAATCAGGACTCAACAAAGACCAAAAATGTTGATCTTGTATTCAAGAAATAAATTAGTTTGTTGCGCAAACAGGAATATATACATGTCTGGCTAGTCCACACAGCATTCTGTGATGGGAGAAAAACAGGCTCTGGTTTGTTGGCATTTCTTTAAACCAATCACAACCATCTTGGGCGGCACTGAGCCGTATGGCACCTCTAGAAAATAGCTTCGGAAAGGAGCTTGTTTTTGGTGGAATGGGTGTACATTCAAAGATTGTTTAAGTTGTGCAACAGAAAACTCACACATTGGACAGATAGTCTCGCTGGCTGTCTGGATTTACCTAAAACGACTTTTGAACGTACACATGTTCCACCA
>NC_045747.1:4900722-4900828 GCF_008692095.1 Etheostoma spectabile
AAGTTCCTTCCCGAGGCTTTTTTGCAGCCGCACCGGGGCTCCATGCAGCGCTTAGTGCCACCCATACATGATTGTGATTGGTTTAGAGAAATGCCAATAAACCAGA
>NC_045747.1:4900838-4902918 GCF_008692095.1 Etheostoma spectabile
ACGTTTTTCTCCCATCCCGGAATGCTGTGGGGACTAGCCAGACCCCCTTTTGCAGTGCTGTGGAGGAAGGAAGACGAGAAGAGACTGCCAGGGCCTGAATAGGCATGGCTTCTGTTACAGGGTTTGGTACATCATGCTGCAGACCAGCCAATGTCCTTCAATCACCACTGACATTTTATTGGACAAATCTAAGATGTAGTGCTGACAGCTTGACTTGTCCAAGATGTTTGAGGAATGGAAAAATGGTGGCCACCATCTGCAAAAAAGACACATATCAAGAACATATGCAAATTATACCTAGGGAATGTTGGGGACCTACTGAGATAACTGCAGATGTCTGTTTTCAATTTCCATGCTCATTCTGCCCCGTGCAAGATAAACATATGTAATCTATTGTTTGAAAGGCCTTCTCCAAGGTTAACTCATTTTTCAAGCGCTGTAGATAACTTCAGGCATGCAACAACCTTCTTGAAATTTGCATCAGCGTGATGAAAGTGGAGAAAGTCACTGCCAGTGCATGTTTTTCTATCATACTTTTATTTTTTATTGTGAGACATTGTTAAATAATAAAGAATGACTGAATGAAGTTCCACCACCACCACATTGGTGATTCTTCTTCATTGTTATTTACAGGAACAACAGCAACAATATAATTTAACAATAAATTCATATGATTATTTATTTCAAAATGTCTTTTTTTATTTATTAAATACACTGAACACTCTATGGGTTCCATACAGAGATCAACACAAAGTTGACTGAGCTGAACGACCATAGGCATATTAATATATTATTATTTCTATGGCAATGACGTTCTTCTTCACCAGTCAGTGAGTTCAATTTTGCAGAGTTCTTGCCTGATTACCCAGTGTAGGTCTTAATGTTAGTGGGCTGCCAGCTGTAGACTGTAAACAGAGGGAATCACACACACTCCATCTCTAACTCTACAGACACATATGCACACACACACACACGTGCACACACAGACAAACAAACACACACACACACACACACACACACATGCAAACTGCACTCTGTCTCCAAGCGGAAGTGTGAAAACCCTTGAGTGTCAGTGAAGGGTCACTTGGTTGGTTTCTGTGTGTGTGTTCCAATGAGCTGTATAAAGCTTTGTTTGACTGTGTAATGCAGCGAGATAATGGATAGTAATGTGATCAGCCATGTCTACCAAATAGAACGACTGTAGACTGTAGACTCCAACGGACCCGCCACACCTGGTTTTTCTCTGTTGCTTGCAGTTTCCCCTTTCATTCATTGAAAATTTCAGAAAAAGGGTGAGTACGAACAGCATGGCAGATGCAGAAGTTTTAAATATGCATTGTTTCAAGGAAAACAAAAGTTGAAACAAGCACATGTAGGTCTATTACAGTATATTCTATATATGCACAACAAGCAGACAGTGATTTACTGTAATGAAATGCAAATAACCTTCCTGTCAATATGTTTTTTCAATGCACCAGTCGTGATGCACCCATGATGCTGTTTGATTAAAGTTTGTGCCTGAATAGCATCACTATGATTAATCCCTGTGTTTAAGAACTTCTTAACAAAAAACAATTTTGTTCTCATTTGTCTTCTGGATCTTTGTCTCCACTGAATATGAAGTTTCACCTCAGTAGACCTTGAGATGAAATAAAGATTACAATTTTCATAGATGCACAATTGTTTGTTTGGTTTTCTCATCAGTTGTTAACAGGGCAACATACACTTCCTAGGGTCCACACCGAAAATATAGACTTCCATATGTTTGTACTTACACCATACAGTTGGAAACACTGTACAGTCACACTCATCATTACACCGGACATAAGAAAAACATAGAGGAGAACAATTGTCAGTAAAAGATAAATTTCTTTTAATTTGATCACCCACACTGCAAAGAAAGTCAAAGAACACCTAGTCTGTATCCAAGATGTTCCACTTCCAGGATTGCTTCGTTGCCACCGGAAATTCCACAGCATGTCTTTCTTTTCGTCCGGATGTCCGCTACCTTACTTTTTTGTTAAATTTTAATTTTTATTTATTTATTTATTTATATATATATATATATGTATATATATAT
>NC_045747.1:4902928-4904139 GCF_008692095.1 Etheostoma spectabile
ATATATATATATATATATATACATATATATACATTTTACTGTAGAAAATTTCTTTTCTATTTTACATTTCTGTTAGTACAGGTCTTGATCTGTCACATGATTCTTTAAAAGAAGCAGGATTTGCATCGTGTTAGCTTAGCTCTGCATGATTGCCTACTGTATAAACAGGAGGTGTTTCATACAGTTGAACTGTCAGTCACGCAGAAGGAAACTGGCCTGGCATGTGTGGGAGTGTTCTTGCATCTTTCCACTCCGGTCAATTTTTACATTAATCTTGAGCACTGTAAATATGCGTGTACTTTCGGCAGGTAACAGCTAGCAGCTAACAGGGGCGAGATAGCTAATGGCAGGATAGAGACAGGGTAGGTGAATTTAAACAATGTCTGAGTTGAAAATGCATTTTGCTGTCAGGTCAGGGCCCTGTTAATGTTGCACAGACATTTTAAATGCATTTTTTGTCTGTTAAGAGGCACAAAAACCCTCTAAAAGTTGCCATGACAACTGCCGTTTTAGTTCAGTGGAAGCTCATATGTAGCTGCAGATACTCAGTGTTACCTGCACCGATTTTTTTTTCAATCAAACGCACACATATGCATATTTATAGCAATCAAGATTAACAAAAAAATTGGCCAATATTCTCCTTTAAGATACAGTATATTCAAAACACATTAACATAAATAGGATAATTGGTTGAAGTAATTGCTTTTCTGGTCCTCAGATAATGAACCCAGT
Organism: Etheostoma spectabile; assembly: GCF_008692095.1. Taxonomy (NCBI): domain Eukaryota; kingdom Metazoa; phylum Chordata; class Actinopteri; order Perciformes; family Percidae; genus Etheostoma; species Etheostoma spectabile. The sequence goes on from NC_045747.1 coordinate 4,903,661, forward strand.
GTGCGTTTGACTTCCCTGTTTGATGAGAAATTGGATTGCTCCAATCAAAGCCAAGGATATGTAATTGCTGGTCTTTCAGAGGGACATATTCAATTTTCCGCAAAAAAAGCAAGTTAGAGAAATGCCAATATTTTGTCTTTACAGAAGGCTTCAATTCCCCATGGCAACAGTGTTTTAGTATATGGAGAACACCACTCCTGTTGTATTTGCAGACCTGAAGGCTGAGGTATACAGCAAAGCCTAGAAACAGCTTGAGGTTGTTCCACAGTCAGTGGAAATGGAAAATAACATATGCGTCCGTTGTTATGTTTCAGTTTGTGGATGGTATTGTTTTACACACCCACACATCATATAATTACCAGCTTTCCAAAAGTACTCACTTTCCGTACTTAAGTAGAAGTACAGATACTAAATAAAATACTCTGGTAAAAGTGGAAGCACTGATTTAACTTCTTTACTCAAGTAAAAGTAACAAAGTA
>NC_045747.1:4904149-4913130 GCF_008692095.1 Etheostoma spectabile
AATGTACTTAAAGTATAAAAGTAAAAGTAGCCCTGCGAATGACAACCATTTTTTTTTGCAAAGCTACCTAGACCACATATGGTCCTAGGGTGCAAGCTGAGAAACATATTTCAAAGTAGTGAAGCTCAGCACAAATTCTTCTTCTAATACTTCAATCATCTCGCTTCCTAAATTGATCAGCTGGTTGGAGGCGGTCACTCTTCAGTTAAACCAATAAGAATAAGCCATGAACTTCACGAGCCAATCACAGCATTACATATCTATTTTAAATCTGTTTCTCTCTGCTGCGGACAGCTGTCATTTAAGGCAAGAGGGCAACCCTCCTCCTCCTCTTCCACCTCCAGTCTTCATCCCCCACGGCACCCTGGGTCCTCCCCTGGCAGACCGCTCCCTTCGACTCCTTCGGTCCAATCTTCATGCTTCTTGACCACCATCACCAGTGTCTAGACTCCATTGGGTAGATATGACTTGGCATCTCTACCCCTTTAAAAATTATTTTATAACGATGTAGTCAAATCTCCAAAGACTCTGTACATTTCATATTATGCACATGTGCAATGAATCTTTGCTTATCTGCAACAAAGTCTCCTGATTGAATTCCTTTAAGGATTGATAATGGTACTCCTAGTACTAATAAATAAACTGAATACATTTCCACATGTAGACATATAGTATGTAGCAGTGAGTCAACCATTGCCATACAGTATTAGGTCTGACTGAATGATCATAGGTTATAGGTTTTGTTCTTTAACTCTGAGGGTATTGGCTCAAGCACTATTGATCTGTAACAAATCCATTGTTCTTGTTGCTCGACCAGAGCATATTCTCAAGTCTTTCCTCTGTGATGTATCCTGAGAAACTAATCTGCAGTGTGTATCTGCTCTCCACAGGATCTCCTGAGGTCATGCTATCTTGCCTCTTCTGCTACCGCTGCTTGGTTTACCAACTCCAAGCCCCTGTGGATGGACATCTTTTGTCTTTGTGACTCTATGAAGTAGCAGCAGGTTAGAGACAAGCATTAGCCTGTTTTACTTTCTTCAGTTTGAGCATTCAAGTCAATTTGACAAGCACAATACCTGCTCATGTCTTTGTTTGCTCTCTCGGCTAACTGACTGTTTATTATTTACGAATCTTATGACGGTCATGTCTCTTTCTACCTGCTGAATGTAAACTGTTCACTGGGTGGTTGCAGAATTGAGGAGGTTTTGCCAATCATGCAAGAGACTTCATAAGTTCTTCTGGATTTATGGTTATATCAATTTCACAAAAGAAGAAATGCATTGAAACACAGAGCAAATAAATTATCAATAAAAACACTGACGCTGAAATACAAAAGTACATTCAACAACAGGCGGCAAAACCTTTGTCCCGCCAAACTAACTAACCCAAACTGGTTCAAAAAAGAACACCACACTGTTTTTTTTAAGTCTGATAACCAGTGGTACATCAATTGAAGTACTGTACTCAAATACAAATGTCAGATACTTGTACTTTACATGAGTCTGTTCTTTTCATGCCACTTTCTACTTCTACTCCGCTACATCAATCTGACAGCTGTGGTTACTACTTTACAAATTAAGACGTATGCAAACAAAACACATGCAGTTTAGAAAATACTATGTTTTATCATAAATGAAACTACCCAAAAACATGTAGGCCAATAAGTCCAGCTGATTTTTTTATCCGAACAAACACACAGTGTATTGACATAACTGTTTTGGTTGTTTTCAGTTTTTAAAATGTGAGGATTGTTCTGCATTGGGTACTTCTACTTTTAATACTTTAAGTACATTATCCTGATGATACTTACAGACTTTTACTTAAGTGTCATTTTCAATGCAGGACTTTTACTTGCAACAGAGTATTTTTACTTAAGTAAAGGATCTGAATACTTTTTCCACCACTGCTGGTGACACACTAAAGCAGTGGTTCAGATGTCTAAACTCACGTAACAAAACCTCCTTTCCACACAACACCAGATCAAACACGTCGGGTCAGCCAGCTTTAAAGAACCACTGTGTACAAATCCTAATAAAGAGAGCATGCAATTTGAATGAGGTGTAAAAGAAGACAAGTTAACTTTCTTCGTAGGAAATAGAATAGAATGTCTTTATTGTCATTTTACACATGTGCAATACCTCTGCAATGGGATTAAAGCAACCCCTTTCCAGTGTAAACAAGAAGGAACACAACATGGAATTTAATATAAAACATAAAATATAAGTAGGGGTGAGGTGTAAGGTAGGAGTAAGGGTTTACATGACATATTCTCACAAAGCTTACCTCAATGAAATGCAGTACATTTCGACCTTGTATGTGGCATAATTACAAAGCAGATATAAAAAAATACTTTATGCAAAATATGCACAGCATTTTGTCTAGACAAGATTTGCATCATCAAATCAGATCTTAAAAACATCAGAAAAAAAGGGTTGACAGATAATAACAGTTGTTATATATGGGGATTTCATATTTTACCTTATCCCTAATCTATTCATTGAGATTGAATTGATTTAAAGATGTAATTTAATTTGTATTCCCCTTCAGGTAACTGCTTAGCCATTCACATGAATCATGTCTGCTTTGAGTATCTGTGCTATGTTTTGGATAACTAGAGGGCATATTTCCTTCCCTTCAGTTTTTATGTATTTTTAATAAATTCAGAATATTGAATAGTGCTCTAAAATGCAAGAGGTGTGGAAAATCTGTAAATCTGCGTCTTCTAACATGGGAAGACTGCCTCCTTCTGGCCCTCAGGATGAAGTGATGGTTTGAAAAAGTAATTTTCTGGTAAGTTAGAGTAAAACTACCCATAACACAAGACTGGGCATTGAAGACAGAGATGCTGTATCTGCAAAGCAGAAATGATCTCAATGCAATCCCTATTTTTTGGGAAGACTGTACATTGTTGAATAAGTCAAAGGCTTCATCAGAAAGCATGTTGAAAACAAAAAAAGTTCATACTCCTCACTGTTAATTTTGCTGCCTCAAATTTAGCTACTTTTCTGTTTTTTTTTGTTTAAATCTTTTTTTCATATTTGATCTTTTCTATGAACACCTGACGTCTGCCTGTTTCTTCTAAATCACACATTTGACCATCATTATTTCCACCATTACACAGATCCACTGCAGGTGGACCATGCTTCCTGATGAATTTTTCAGTTTCTTAACCACAGGTACCTGTAGACTTTTGAGATACTTCCCAGCAGAAGTTATCCACAGTGAGCATGTATATGGCTGGCTCAAGTTTCCTTTCTGTACATCTATTGTACTCGAGACATTGTACAGTCCTAGTTGGTCCACCACTTCGCGTGTGTCAGCAGGGCCCACTAAGTTAACATCTCCCTGGAGCCAGGAGATGGTCCCACTGGGGTAAACTCCACTGAACCAGCACTCCACATGAGACTCATTGATGGAGTAGCCAAAACTTCCAAGGCAGTCTGTAAAGATCCAGGTTTTTTTTAAGACTATATGTAAAACATATTTACATACAGTATATTAAAACATTGTGTAAAACATGGGTCTCAAACTCGTGGCCCGGGGGCCAATTGCGGCCCGCGGGATGATATTTTGTGTCCCCCTGCTTGACATCAAAGGTAAGTGTTAGTGCGGCCGCGCGTTCTGAAACTTTTTGTCGTTGCGCTTGTCACTTATGGGCTACCGTAGTAGTCTCTGACAGCGGCGTAACGGTTGTCAAGCTAGCTAAGTACTCTTTGCGGCAAATGCCTGAGGTTGACAATGTGATGTCTGTTGTGTGAAATTCACCAACCATATCAGATCTAGGGGCTTAAAGCACCGGCAGTTCCGCGCCCTGTTTGGAGGAAATAGTTGTTGTTTTGGAATACTTGATCGGCCAGACAGAACCCAGACTCTACTTCCAGCGGCCCCCAAGAAAGTTGAGTTTGAGACCCCTGGTGTAAAACCTTACTTGGAGTATCTACATAAGAGTAACAAACTGACAGTGTCATGTCACAGTCACAACACATAACCCTAACCCTAACTACAACTTGTTATGACAAAACCGAATGACGCTAAAATAAGTATGTCATCATGACAGTGACATGTCATTTTTATGTAGATACTTTCAAGTAAAGTGTAACCAAAAGTTGTACCTTACCTTGTAGTGTAACAACAGTTTTCATAGACGGTGCTCCCAGATCAGACTGTAGTTTGCAGAGGTATGTTCCCTCGTCGACCGGCATCACGTTGAGGAGAGTCAGAGTGAGGCTGTGGTCGGGAGGTTGGCTTGTGCTTTCACACAGAACCTTGGGGTAAGTTTGGTTTTCTGGATATTGACACATACTTTTATTTTTAGCCAGCCAGATAAATTTAACAATATTCAACTGGCCTGATGGCTTGGCATTACATGTCAGTGTCACATTTTCCCCACACCGTGCCCCCACCTGAGAAATGGTCTGCAGCTCCACTCGTTGACTGCCTGAATCATCAGAGAGAGGGATGTCTAGAGGTTAACATACATGACACAGTCTTTTAAATGATTCTTGCAAATCACACATTTCTATTATCATTTGTCATGCCAATGTCAATATTCAGGTCTTTTTTAAGTAGCCTAACTACTGCACATGGGGGCACTAGAACAATATAATATTTAGTTTAGATAGATAGTGTAGATATCTATTTAGTCTCTGGGTTACTGTTGATTTCAGGTAAAATAGTTTCAAATTTATTTTAAGGGAATATTAAGACATTTTGGGGAATGCACTTAAGAGGGACAACAATCCAAGAATGGGGGGGCAGTTAGCCTGGTTATGTCCGATTGTAACAAAATCCACCTACTAGCACCTCTAAAACTCACTCCTTGTTTTTTCATTTTGTGTACTTGTAACTGTATAACAACAATAGAGAGAGATTTGTGGCAGAACCATGCTAGCTGTTTCCAGTCTTTCTGCCAAGTTAACGTTATGTAACAACATATTTTCTGTAAATGTAAGAGTATAATCTACCTTCTCATCTAACTCTTAACTAGAAAGCCAGTTAGTGTGTTTCTTAAAATGTCAAACATTTCCTTTAAGTCACAAAATGGGGTTAAAGAAAGAAAGTTTAGTAGAAACACAGGACAGACTGCCTGAACAAACGGATGTTAGACTGTTACATCTGAAGGTCTTCTGTTTGCATCTTTGTCTTAAAGAGCTACAATTCAAAAACGTGTACAGTACATACAATGAGGAGCACTTATTCTGTAAAATGCCCCGTGTAAACTGTAAATACTTTAAATCAGTTTCCAAAAAATATTCTGATGAACGAGTCTTTTCATGCACAAAACAAAGCCTCACCAGCAATGCTGACTGCTGAAGTGAACCAGATGATGGAAACCCAGCCAAAAGCATCATGTGTCCTCGCATCAGAGGAGAAACTCATCATTTTGTTCTGTATTAAAATCAATACAATCAATACACACACACATGTAAATATATATTTATGTGTGTATATGTGATAATATATATATATATATCATCACATGAGATGAACCAGATTGTATTTACTCACCAGGTACACCCACACAGCTGAGAAATATCATCCAGTGTAGATAAATATGAAGCTGTGAGGACTTATTGTGAGGAAGAACGTTCACTGAGTCAACCTTTGCGTTTTAGAATTATAAAGGTGTCTCACGTTTCAGGTCTCAAGTTAGGTGGTGTTTCACTTGAGCAGGAAGAAACATGCCCAGGAATGAACCGCTGCTGAGGATCAACAGTAAAATGGGTGGTCACTGCTTCATTAATCCGCTCTTTAAAGACACCTCAGGCACATACACATCTTTTCTCAAAGCATACACTTTATTCTGGCTGAACACGTGATTATTCTGTATTATTAGCAAACGTTTACCAACTTGATATGTTTAACACTTTATAAATAACTTGGATTTAACCGGTTTGGTTCCCTTTTGCTCTAAAGAGCCACTTTCACACATATTTAATCACCATGGAAACAATTCTGTGTTCCTTTGTTTTGAAGGCCAAGAGGCTAGGATGAATATATTTCAAAGGTTTTCTAGGTGTTCTAGTGTTGCAGTTTCCACCAGAATATGTCTCCTGCCTCGTACAATGAGCAGTGTTTGTGCCATTTGATAGTCGTTCAATTTGACAGAGTGTTTTACAACCTGCATTGAATTTAACTTAACTTTCACCCTCTACTAAAACTACAAATAGGCCCCACCCACATTCTTCAGCTTAACAAAAAAAAAGCTGAACTTGTGTGGAGAACAGGGCCGTTTCTAGCCCTTTGGTTGCCCTAAGCAAGATTGAATTTTGCGCCCACATTGCAAGAGCTTCACAGTGCATTGTTAGCAATAGAGTAACGATGTGTGTTCATTTTAGTTTCTAGCTTGCATGTAAGAGATGGCACCAACATTTGGTCTAATCATAACTGGTCTGGCAACCCAAAGGCAGTGTTTTGTTTCCAGACTTGGGTGCATGGTGACTCATAATGTGGGGGTCCACCCCCTGAACATTTTGAGCATTAAATACTTATTGTACTTAATTCTGGTGAATTTTTATGCCCTTATTTCTACCTTTTTCTGAATCAATTTATGTAAAGGGCAACAAAGATTCCAGTCCAAATATGAAAACATAATGGAATATCTTTATATTGCAGTAAGGCTCTCAGGCATTCTGTATTGCTTTTATCTATTTATCTCCTGTAGATCGACTTTTTTAATTATAGCTGATTCAGCAAACATGTAGCCTACCATAATTTACTCCTTAAATGTTCATATGACAATTTTTTCACCGAAATGATACATGCATTAATTTTAATTTATTAATAGACCCCTGGACTGTAACATTTCAGATGTGTTTGAGCAAGATATCTGCTCATGTTCAAAACTTTGTGCACATTCAAAATGTATCTCATCTGCGCGTCGTGATATTTTGAGAAAAATAAAACCATAATACAATGGGCTATTACAAGAATAAAGTCACAATATGTAAGAAAATAATTCACCTGCACCATAGTGTGCTGTGCATTACGTAATTGCTCTGCTGATAAGGTAGATCTCAGACCTTCTGACAGACACAGAGCCCCGTTTGAGACGCTGGTCTCAGACAGTTTAGGGAAATAGGTGTACGCTGCTGTACATCAGAGGTGGAAACCATAGACAGTTAAAGAAATGGATCAACAGATCCCATTGCTCTGGACGGAGACCAGTGAAGGCCATCAGAAGAACCTTTCCGGTGATGGCTGAGCGTTACTGCGCAGCCTCCAACTGAGCTTGAAGACGTAGCTGTGACGTGAGTAACCTGTCTGAAAGATGTCAGTATTCTGCTAGCTGTGCCAAGAGAGAACTCAATCATTCCCAATCTTGCAAAGACGGATAGCATAGGTACATGTTAGGAGATAATGTAGGCACAGGCTAATTATTGCTAAAATGGATTTAATATTAGTAAATAAACCTAAACAGCTAATGTAAGTAGAAACTGCCTGCAATCTTATCCTGTACTGTTTGGTAATTCCTCTACTATGCAACAGAAAATTGAGTGGTTATGACACAACCGCTTATTTTTACGAAAATAGCTGCTACGGAGTCATAACGTGAGATACAAGGTAATGGAGCCTTTTATACATTGTCTTGTTTCTTTAGAAATAAACAATGGACAAATAAATTCTTTAAACACTTCTGAAGTTACTCACTGTCTGAGTGACGTCAAAATGGATGGCATTCAATAAAATGCTAACGACAGGTGATGGCTTGTTAGCATCAAAATGGCGCCATAGGAGCTACGTGTTGCAGAGAGAGGCTAACCCCCTTGGTGGAAATCCAAAACTTCGGCAGAAATAGTGACACATCAGCATAATCACAACAGAGCGCGTCCATTATTAACTTGAAGCTGCACAGACCAGGGAGGGCACAGTGTAGCAGCTCCGTGGTCTGTGCCGCTACTTGTCTCTATTTTTACAGCAAGAGTGGACACTAAGGGACACACAAGTCTGCTTCAGAGCTCCGGGTGTTTGAGTCTGACCCATTGACTGGAAACATTACTAAATCATTAGTTTGAAGTTTTCCCCCAATTAGGAAATGAATGACAATAATAATTAATGCAATCTAATAATCAGGTTGATAAGTAAACGGGTGACTGAGGGCACCCTAGGATGTGTTTTATTTCGCTTGTCATTCTAATTCTATTATTAATGGGAAGTAGACCTAAGGGCGACACAGCACCCCCAACACATTTGACGCCCTAGCTAGGCAGTTGCCAGCCCTGGTGGAGAAGACAGGACTGGTTGAAAAAATAAAAGCAAGCAATCTGCTTGTATCAGCTAGAAGCTGGTGGTAAAGTATGTCCAGACATCTCCAAATACCTCTTTAAGTATGTATGAAAAGGCGAGGCAAGCATGTAATGACAAGTTACTCTTCCCGATCAACTTCCATTAGTGAGGAACCTTTTTTAAATCAACTGAAGCCTCATTAGCCGCTTTCCGACCGGAGGGATTCTTGCAGTTCCTAGAACATAACATTCCTAGAACCCTTTGTTTCTCGTCTCCGACTGGACTGGGGATTTTTAAGTTCCTCTGACTCTTTCAGCTCAAAGATCAGGGTAGGGTCTCTTAATCTTTTCGCTGTTCCCTTTTCCGCATAGGAACCTAGGTCAACAAAAGTCATGTTTCTGGAACAGAAAGACCAACAACAGGACAATTTTAGCAACTTTCGCCATCTTATTTATCACAAAATTCAAATTCAAAGGAGTTGAGAAGCTCCATAAAGTGATGCAACAGTCAGCTAGCGCCTGCCGGGGGTCGCTATAGCTCGACGCTCGGCCAGTCTTGCTCGGAGACGCCGCTGTAAGCTGGAGGTCTCTCAGACCGGTCTTGTTAATAAGAGGCTTTTATGTCACCGTTGAGGAATTGTTTGGTTAAATATCACAACGCATGTCCATCATAAGATCAACGGGAACCTGTGGTTAACTGTCTTTTTGTTAAACTCCACAAGCTGGCCGGCCAACTCTCTCTCTCACACACACACA
>NC_045747.1:4913140-4918941 GCF_008692095.1 Etheostoma spectabile
CACACACACACACACACACACACAGACTTATACATTAGATTTAGTATTTAGTTCAGACTTTTTGGGTGTATTTGTTTTCTGATTTTAACGCCGTAAAGACTGTTGCTGTTCTTGCATCACCCAGTACAGTATACAGTGCAGGATTTACATACACAAAGATTAAGAAATTTGCAGTCAGGTGCACATATTGTGACACATAGCTTTTAATAATACCTAGAGGGGAATTTCTTTTTGGTGCTACAAAAATTGGCAATAATAGCCAGATTAAGTGCCAACTGCAGGAAAGCATGTAGGAACACAGCCTCGAAGCTCACTGGTAAACACCAGCTAAGAAGTACTGTCTATAGTTTTTACAAGCAAGCAGTAATTGGAGACCAGGAGCAAGTGAGCACAAGACACAGAGGACGCCTGATCTGACAGACAAGAGGATTTGTAGTCTTCCAGCACTGATCTGCGAAAAAAAAGTGAAAAAAAATCTGAAACTGATTTGCATTTACTGGATGAACAAACCTTTTATTTTTTAATTTTTATAAGTGCTTTCCATGTGTTCTTTTAAAAATTTCAGAGCTTCTGTAGAGATTTATCTTCACAAGATACCTTTGAACTTGATAACAGTATTGTACACATCCTGTTAAGACACTGTTTGAGGCACTGATTCACATCTCCTGTCTTACCTTTGAGAGTACACACCATCTTCCTCATTTAAAGATTTGGGACAGATGCTGCACACCCTAAGGTCTAACCCTACATCCTATTGTGTGTGATTGATGCTTCAGCTTCTCTCATAACTTGCCATTTTGTTTCTGGTAACATGTATAGCGTTGTACTGCAGGGATGTACTGGGATGGCTGCTAATGCTGGAAAAGTATATCCTCAACTAAGAATGTATTTACTACTCCTCTGCATACTTTAAATGTCTTTTTTTTATTTGAAATTTAATAAAAAAATTAGAAACAAGCGATAGTTTGTGCCTCCTGTAATGCCATCCTATTTAATACATGACTTTCTGCAGGCTCTGTGTCATCCACATGATCGATACTTTCCTAAGAAAAACCTGTTGCATGCAATCTTATGCGTGTTATCTGCCCCCTGGTGGACTGCCCATGCACTGCAGGCAGTAGAGGTCCTTTAAATACCAAATCGGAGATGGCTTTCCTCTTTTACTAACCTGCAGTTGTAGGCATGGAACTGCTTGCTAATTTCTAAAAAGTTATGGTAAGAATAGCATTTATATTGTTACTTCAATATGAGTACTTACTGGATTGAAGCAATTTGTAATTTTACTGAGCTGGGGAAAAAAAAAGTCTTCTCTTACTTCGCTCCATGTTCTTGGAATAACTTCCAAAACTTGCTTCATCTAAATGATCTAATTAAGGCCATGTTAAAATGCCATGTAATTCAAAAGTGCAACTGCCACATGTGAAATAATCACTTTATATTTTGTAGATACTTATTTTATAGTAAAACAGTGTTGAAGGTTAGGGTTAGGCTATGTATCAAATGTGTTAAATCAAGCATTTTTTATTCATTTTCATATTTGGTTTTTTAAGCTAGAGCCAAGGTAGTATGCTGTAAAGCTGCACTAGGCCTATCTGAAGAATCCAGTGGTAGCCTGCCAACCATGTCATACCAGCTTGACGAGAAGGGGGACAAATAATGCTCCATGCTAAAGTTTTCCTGAGGAAAAAACTGGCATTCTCATTTTCAAAGGGGTCCCTTGAGCTCTCACCTTAAGATATCTGAATAAAAATGGGTTCTATGGGTACCCATGGGTCTCCCCTTTACAAACATGGCCACTATCTGCTAATCCCATGCAGTTTAGTGGGGCAAAATCAGAGCATTGTTTTGCATGCAGTACAAATGTGTTAGTTTGCATATTGTAAAATGGTGTATTTAAATATTTATGCATACTGGGGTCTCTAAACAGTCTCAGAGTCGCATAACTTGTGTATGACTAGAAAGCTAACCATCTTGTGGATTCAAAGCCTGATTGTATCATGTCTGATGATGTCAGTCCCTATTGTAGCCATTTCATTGTAGTGAGACCATTTATTTAAGCTTGACTTCAGTGCATACAAATGAGCTGTTGGGACCTAGGATAATCACAGCCCCATGAAACTTTACAACCACAAACTAGAGACCTACAGGGCATTCAGAGGATGTATGACTTTCCTGATTTGTTTTTGTGTATTTTCAGATAACAAAAAAAATACAGTGTAAGATGCTCTTAGAATGATTATGAATGGCAATGCATGTGACATGGAGTAGTTAGGGAAAGACAATGATGAGTAGATTCCTAATGTGTTGAACGATTTGTCTTTTTTTTAAAGAACGAAAGAGACAGGTTAACTCAATTAATTACCATTAATGGCTGATTTATCAAATATAATACAAATATATCACATAAACTGTACATATCACTTGTTACTATTTAAAAGTCTAGGTAATGCTAACCAACATCAACCTCTACATTATATTTAGTGGGCTTGTTGTGTGTTTCATTCTTAAAAATCCTCATCCTGCAATGTAGATTATTAGTACAGCCGTCCTATAAATATAGTACACAGTGCAGTACTTACAAACTCTGTACATCAGTATGTACTCTGAATGTAATAAGTAAAACTACAGGCTGTGACACCCGGCCAGCAGTCAGCCAAAACTCCCCTGAAACTTGAATCTGGGATTTTTTAAAAGTCTCCAAAAAGTAAATGTATCCAGCCTTTCTAGGAAGTTTGCCTTTTACACAACTGTCACACAACAATCTGTCACAAAAAAGTGAAGCTCATACCTGTATTTATAAGTCCCACCTGTTGACAGATGCACCTCTTGTCATGCAGTGTGGTGTCAAGATGACAAAGAACATCTCTGAAACAATGCAACCTTGCTGTATAACTGTGTTGACTGAAATAATAATCATTCTAAGTATGGCAGTGTATATTTTATTCAATCATTATATAAGTGTGAAAGCGTCTGCAAAGGGAGAAGATGAAGATTTTTTAGACATTCATGCATCTATATCCTGATGGAGCTGAACACTGTAAAGGCACATTAAGACTAAGGTTTTCAGCACCAGCATTAGAGCATCACAAGTGCTGTAACTCCTAGTTACATTAATGGCAGTGTTGGACATTTATGGCAGTGTTAAGCAGATGATCTACTGTAACTATGAGCAGTCGGAGATCCGCTGAGAGCTCCTCCTGTGAGAAATAACATATTATGTGAAGCTGGTGAGTGCAGCAGGCTGGAGAGAGGGACATGAAGAATTTTAAAATAAAATCTTGTCTATCAAGTGTCTGTGGTTGAAGTCAGTCAATGTCAGAAAACAAGTGCGGCTCAGTGGGGGACTTGCAGTGTATTGCATTTTTAAAAGAATTTCACAAGCTGGTATCTCTACCTGAAACATGTTGAATGATGTGAGTCGACAGCTGCTTAGAGGAGTGAAGGCTGAAGTCAAAGCAGGGTGTTCCTATATAAGCAGGTGATAGAATCAGAGTTTGCTCCTTTCTTGTCAGATTAGCTTTTATTGTGTAGCAATGTGTGGATATACTCATTTGCTCATCATTCAAAACAACCACACATGTTTTGTGTTTCTAGAAGTTAAACCAGTGGTAAACCTATGATTTTTCTTTTAATTAATTGACTAAAATAAGATTAATTTCACTCATGTTGCTGAACAAGTAGCAATGCTGTAACATTTTTTTTTGAACTATGACCTAATTAAACAAGCATTAATCAAAAAAACATACCGTTTTGTATAATCACACTCACTCCCAATTAACATCCAGTTCAATAACATACACACAGTTAATGGGAACATAAAGGGTTACATGATAGGTCTTAATTGTTTTAAAAAAAGAATTGTGATCAAAATTGTTTTTTTTAATTGTGATTACAATTTTTTTAAAATGATTATTTTGCACATTACGCTTTGCCAGTAAACTCTTTATTATGTCCTGTGTTCTGAATGGAGGAAAAAAAAAGCTAAAACGGGAAAAGTGTTAGAGGGAAATTGGGGGGTAACATGTCAGGAAAGATTGGGAACCAAACAACGAAAATTCAACTCTGGCCAAATAACGCAATGTTAGTAATGTCATCCCAACACACACCGTTTTACTGGTTGTCTTCTGGTGTCCCCCCCCATCTGGTCAAATACTAATATTTCCACCTGCCCTTCGAGCCATTTTTAGACATATCCAAATTTTCTCAAACAAACCAAAATATTTTTTTCATAGACTTTGGCCGTCCAGAGAACGGCAATAGAAACAGGATGATGTTTATTTCCTATTAAAATATTTAATATTTGTCTTTCAGCTGCTTTTGCATACATTTCAGTAGTAACACTAGATGTAGCCTACTATAGATTCAGTAGCCTACTGGATTTAAGTCACACAGTGACTGTTAAATGCAAATACTGCGTTTAGTGTAAAAGGAATGCTTTTAAGAGTGTTTTGTCCTTGGGCATCTGCTTGTGTGAATCCTCAGTAAAGCAGAGGGAGTCTAAACCAAACAGTGGGAGGGAGAGAGAGAAGCTGCAGAGGAAGGAGAGACTCAAAAGACAAGACAGATGGAGAGAGAGACTCAGAGAGGCAGTATATGTCAATATAAATAGTGTGTATAATGCAGTGAAGAGGTTAACATGAAGGAAAGGAGTAAGAAGAAGAAAGAAGAAAGAACATGTCTAAACCACTCAGCAATGGATAAAAGAAAGACAAGTAGAGGAATGGAAATGAAAGAGAAAGGATAAAGTATGAGAGATATCCTGTCAGTGACAAGATGCTGCAGGTGGTAGTGTCCTTGATTGAACTCGCTCCAGGTGGCATTATGATTCATCTTCTCATTGAAAGTGTGCGCTTATCTCATATTCAATGGACACTTGCTTATCTCTAAGTGTTTTGCTCATTTGTGCAGCCAAAGCTGTATTGCTTTTAAATATAAAGGAAAAAAAAACTAAGAAAAGATTTATGTCTTTCAGTTTGGATAACACACACGCACACACGCACACCCTGCAGCCGCTGAGACGATGACCAGTCATGTTGTCATTTCATAGTAAGTGAATGTGACCTGACCATTGGTAAATTTTAAATCTCAGCCCTGGCCTGTAACGTCAGCAGCGCCTGGGCTGCGGGCCGAGAGACAAAAAACGGTGCCAGGCACAGCCAAGGCCCAACATAGTAAGAGTGAAAACAGTTTCCATGGCAACAGAGGATGCTGCACTTGCTATATCTTAGGCTGACACTGGATGTGGCCTTGGACGACTTGTTGATGGTCTTGCTTTCCTTGAAGACTTTAAGAGGGTACACAGTGTATACTGAGGTCAAGTCACAGTTTATTGTTGTCTCTGTCATCCATATTTCTTATCAAGATACGTACAGACTAAAAGACAACGACAACAACAACAATGAAAACTAACAACTGAGGGGCTACAGTATAAGGGACACAAGACCCTTTGTAATTGTGCCAGAAGCTGACCACATTGTACAGTTAAATATATTACATGCTACAAACATGTATTTCATTAATGTAATGATATGTCCCTTTTTAAATCAAGTCCAACTTTTATTTGTATTATCAAGAAGGCATTTTAGTGTAATGTCCCCCATGGCAGAATTCTCAAATAGAAGGACAATACCACTCGAAAGACAGCTACCTTTAAAGAACAACATCTCTGAGTTATACGATGTCTTTCAGTAAAGGCCATACATAAAGAATGACGAGGCGTTTTTTTTTTTGTAAATAGGAAACCATTACCTTTTCAATTCAGCATAGAACGGACAGTGTATTATGTGTTCGATCCACCGGGA
>NC_045747.1:4918951-4934459 GCF_008692095.1 Etheostoma spectabile
CTGCTGAGCTGCAGTCCCCACCCCCACCCCCACCCCCCCAGCGTCCCCGTCGGAGTTGTCCACGGTGCTGAAATGTCTCCTGAAACCACAAAGGGAATTTTCTCTGTACAGTAGTTTAAAAAAAGGCGCTGAATGTACGTTTGAAGACGAGTGCATGTCATTGGTAAGACCATATAATGATGTGCTTTGCTGATTTAATCTGCCACTAGATCAGATCAGTTCGTGTCATGATGAATAAGTCCCCCAGCGTTAATGAGATGGACTTTGCCTATTTGGCCTGTTAGCTGTTAATTTGACTTGTTTCCTTGTATGCCGCTTTATTTATTGTCCGTTACTTCATCCAGCTGTTTTAACACAGAAAAGAAATATTTCGTTTTCCGGTAGGAGACGTTAGATGGCGCTCTCAATAAACGAGCCGCAGCGAAGGAGCGACTCACACAATGAAAGAAGAGAGCCAGTCAGAGGAATTCAAAGAACTCGGCTGGCGTGTGTTGTTGCACCCGATACGCTGCATCTCCAACAGGGTTAGGGATGCAAGCAGAACTGATTGATTAAAGGACAGTTGCACTTTTTTTTTTCTTTCTTTCTTTCTCTCTCATATTTATTCCTCTGCAGAATCGAGAAGGACCCGGACCTGCTGCTGCAGTAGGACGCACCGGCGGGATTCCCGCAGAAGTTTTTCACACCCAGCACGGACAGCTGTCTGGCCGGGAAGTTGCCTGCGTCGTCACGCACTCTGCCAATCCTCAGGACTGTGGTTGAAAGTTATGGTTTTGACGCTGGCTGTCACAAAACAGACTCGCACCATGTTAAGGGGAACCGGCGCTTTCTGCGTGTGTGTGAAATGATTGCGGCCAGCAGCGACTTTTTCATTATGGTGAGGAGATGTCTTCTCACTTTCAAACCGTTCAGGTAAGAACACGTCCTCCTCGATCTATTACAGCATGAAATATTTTCTCTATTCACTGATTAATGATAGAAGACTGCACTCCTTTTTATACATTGTGATCGTGGTTGTTTTTTTGTTTTTGTTTTATTCTGCATCATTATTACAAATAAAAAATTCTATGATGAAATTAAAAGGAATACAGAAAAGAAACTGCACAATAAAGCGCCGTGTAAATGTCTATTGTTTTCTACAGTGGAGCGAGTCTCGCAAGTTCAGCCCATTAATTGGATGCCTGCTGTGCTAATTAACGTTTGCTTGCGCAGCTAAAACTTCCAGCACTAGCAGCAGCTCGAGATGAGTTAAAAGCAACTCAGGCTGATATAAACTCATTAACAATGCCACGTTTGACCAGATAGACTGTACACATGCTCCAGAGCTCATTAGCATTAAGAAATTAGGAATCACCACGCAGTGATGGGGTCCATGCCAGTAGGGCAGCACGCTGTCAGACATAAAGTTCCCTGATGTTTTACAGCTTTCTTAGTGAACACAGCGGTGTTTCACATTATGGCTCAAGAGTACTGATGTAACATGTAGCTCACATACTATACAGTTCAGTGGCTTGATCTCACTGTAGAATCATATACTTGTGTTTTCCCACACAGCGTGCATGCTGCCCTGAACATCAAATCCCAGTTTTTTTCCCCCACCTTACCTAACCTATTGGATAGTAATATCATGACACTATTTCTCACTCAAGCTTAAGCTGAGTGACTGCAGGCTCTCTGGTGTCAGTTTTCTGCCTTATGAAAATTCAGGACAGCGAGCCATGGTTTACAGAATGGAAGTGAAACAATCTGTCCTGCAGTTCCCCTCTATTAAAAAAGGGTTATTTCCAAACATTTTCGCAGCACGACTCCTGGTGCGCGACTGATGAGTCAGTTTTGAGCTATTCGGTCTAAAAGCATTTGTTTTCCAAACCCTCAGAAACTTGAAATATGCTTGCTGTGTGTTTGCTGTTCTCTCCAAAACGCAACCATCCACCTGTAATTTAATGCTTTCATTTTTGGATGTTAGCTCACTGAGCACAGCGAGAGACAGAAAACGCATCCATGTAATGGTTCATTTGAGATGACACAGTCAAGCGAGTACACAATGCTTTTTCTGTGGGTTGATTGGTACAATATGAACTTCACAATAATGTCTCCACGCTCCAGGAGGCCTCACAGAGGTCTTGGCGTGATGGCGTCTCAAAGAGCTCATGTTGATGTGAAATCTATGGTACACGTCTTGTTTTATAACTTTCAACTTCTTCTTTCTCATCCTCGTCTGTCCTCTGTACTTGTTTTCTCCCTGTGTCATGAGCTCTAACCCTGTCATGCTCTCGTGTCACATGTCTTCTTGTCCCGGTTTGTCTGCTGCAGGATCTTTGTGGTGGGGATTGGCTTCTTCAGCTTGTGCTTTTTAATGACGTCCCTCGGGGGCCAGTTCTCGGCCAAGAGACCCGGAGATTCCCCCTTCACTGTGCGAGCCGAAGGTAAGCCTGCAGTTACACGTCAGTGCTTCTTGGTTGCCTCTGACTGCGGTGGCTGTGCCCTGCACTGGTAATGGACAGCCTGGGAAGCATGCTGGGTGCTTCGTGGGGCTTCCTTGATTGCTGCCAGGGGACTGACAGAGCTGCACACTGTGCTCATCACGAATGTGTTGGGGGGGTATATGTTGCACTGGGAGGCTCCATCTTCTTTTACGCTGGCTTTCATCTCTGCTCAGTGGCCACATTAACTTGTTGTGACCCATATTAACCCATTTTTATTAGTCGAACCAGTAGCGGAAAATGTGTAGAGGCTGAGGTGGGATTTAAAGCACCGTTTTGTGAATTTTGTGGGGGAGGGAGATCACTCTTGCAAGCTCATTGAAGCAAACTGAAGTAATCATGTATTTATCTGGCAGTTACGTTTACTACCATAATAGTATAATGTTTACATGACAGTAAACTGCCACTAGAGATGTTGAATCCTTGATGTCTTTGTCAGTCGCAAAGCACGAGTGATCATGTATTGGTTATAAAAAAAGGTCTCCTTGATATCCAGATGACTGACAAGTTCCTTTAGACAACTCTAATCGTTAAAAGTCCAAATGGCCACTCAAATGTAGCCAGCATCATTGACTTTGCCTTCACAGACATCAAAACAAACAAATCAAAGCCACGGGCAGAAAAAAAATCCAAACTATTTCAGAGACACTTTCCCTGAGAGAAACGTGTTATCTTGCACAGCACGTTCCCTGTGTTTACGCTATGTGCCTCTGCATATAAACCACTAAAGCACTATCCATTTGGGAGAATCAGTGTAAACTTTTGGACTTTTGTATCTCACCTTTTTATCGCCACCTGGCACAATTGTTGACAGTGCGTGTCATCCTCTGTGATGGCTACGAGCTGGCACGGGAAGAAGCAATGCACATGAGGTGACGGTAATCATTTCATCCCTCCTGAATAATGCATACCATCTTTGGGCCAATCGGTGAACAGCATGTTGCCCCGTGGTTGGTTGATGTGCAGGATGTAAAGTATTGAAATGTTTTGACTGAGTCACTTGAATGATTGTAAATATTGGCTCATGGTTGAAGCACCTCTTTTGGGAAAAAGAAGTGTTCTTCTTCTGAAAGTGTGGTAATGCAGGGGATGTTGTAGCGAGGTGCATCGGGTGTCATTATGGGAGACGATTTCAAGGCTCTCACTCACTTATGAAGTAGTATATGCAGAGCTGGTGTGGGGGTGAAGGAGGGAAAGGGAGAGGGCGGTGGAAAACAGGGGAGCTGTGTGATTAATTAACCACTCACAGGCTGCAGCCAAGGAAAGGCATTCGGCCTCTAGCTCATTAAACACTGCCTCGAAGATATGTAAATTCTCGCCCTTTGTGTGTGTGTACGTGTTTTTGTATTTATGTGCGTGCTTTAAGAATGAGGATTAGCTGCACGGGGAGTTAGCGTAATGGACAAGCCGGGATAAATAGTTCAGTGAAGCGATAATATACACCCATCCTCCCTCTGCTGCTGTGGAGAGCTACAGGACATGCACACCTGCACCCATGCTGCAGTCAACACGTATGTGTGTGACATACATTCATGCATGAAATGTGAAAATCAGTGGAGGCACCTTAACATGCACAATGTTTAAAATCTGCACACACAATGGCCATGCTGTGCTGAGAGAACCCTCTAACGCTGTTTATTGCTCGTCGTGTGACTGGCAACGACTGCCTGGAGAGCCTGTGAAGGAAATATGTGATAATTGTCATTCCACGCTCCGTTATCTCTCACCTCTTTGCATTCCTGCCTCCTCTACCTCTTTATTTAAAATTTCTTTTCTTTTTTTCAAGCTTAGTCCTTGCTACCATATTTTTTGTATTATTTTTGTAAAACATCTAAGATGCACCAGGACTTGCAAACGTGTTTATTTTTTAAGGTTTGCACATATTCCCTTACATATGTCTATAAGTACCATTTATAAAATAGTGTTGCACTCTTTGACACTTGACCAAGTAATCTATCCAGTTTTAAAATTCATGCATTTTATCCATTACTTACTTTTGAAGGTACAGGAAGCTAATGATGTGGAGAAGTAGGAAGGGGGACAGAGGGAATGGATTTTTTTACCCGAGTGGGAAGCGTGAAAGTCAGAAGCGTTTGATCCTAGATATCTTAAAAGCTCCAGAGGTCTACTGTAGCTTTCTAATAAGCTCTTTGAAGACCACCTTCACAGTGTGTCCTTTTACCACGGCGGTCTTACTGCAGCTTTGCCACAAAGGAAAAAACAGGCCTATGACGCTCTCGGGTTTTACCTTGTCACAGCAAGACTAAATGGTTCAGATGTTAATGCATGCTTGCTTCATTACTTGAGCATTTTTTAGCTCCCGTCCCCATGGAAAAAATGTTTTGCTGTAGACAAACTGTGTTGCATCTCTCACTGAAGGCAGATTTTCTTCTGACTTTACCCCCTGTATTTGATATTTATCGGGCTAAATACTATATTGCCACAACAACCCAAAAATATGTTGAAATTGCTCTGGAAAGAAAAATAAAGCAATAACGTTCAACTACCTTTTGGATGGCAGGGCTACTGCAGCTGCAGGATTAAATGTAAAGGAAAACCTACCTTTTCCACAAAGTTTTCATCTATCAGAGCCACAGAGCATCAGGTGTGGAAGGAGCGTTGTGTTTAGTATCCTGTTTACGGCGATCCTTTCACAGACTCTGAGAGAACTTCTTTTTTTATTACATGGCTCAGCAGTCCTCGCTACGCAATGCATGAAAATGAGTCTTTCCTTACTTTGCTCCTCGGAAGGGTGTGGCATTTGCAGGTTAAGCAGAGCTGTGATCTTCAGTACTTTTGTTAGAATAAAAAAAAAATGGGATAAGTAATCTGCTTGAAAGAGAAGTGCTTTCCTGCATGGTGTGTAGATGCTATGAACAAAACAAACTTACCTTTGCAACTGATGCATCTTCAATGGTAATTAGGAAGAACTGGCAGTGAATATGCAGCTCACTGCCTGGCTCTGTGTTAGGGGGAAAAAAACAACTGGTATGAGTCAAAAATGACTGCTCAGTGTTTACTCTTCACAACCTCCTGTCACCCGGAAAGACAAGTGATTTTCTCTTAGAAATACCCAACAACAGGGGTTGTACTGATTGTTTGTTTTTGCCTAGATGGGCAGTTAACCGGATTCAACTGCAAAAGTGTTCTGTGTCTTGGATTGCTTCTATTGTTTACGGCTTTGTGGCATCCAGCGACTTTAATTTAAAGGACCATTTGATCTTGGTATTGTTTGACATTTACAATAGACACATTTTAGAAGCATTATTTATGTGTTTTGTTTGTTGTCTCCACTGCTGCTTGCTTGTATATTGTTTTTTTTTGTAGAATTGTCTGTTGAGGAAAAAACAGTCTGCGTTGATTTAATTATGTGTGTAGAAGTGTTGATATAGACCTCAGTTGATCAAATTGTCTCTTGGGGAAAGCAGTGGGAAATTAAGTGCTACTGTTTTGATTGTTTCTTAAAATTAGCCGCTGCAATGTTATTACCTTTTTTTTTTTTTTATCTGAGTGTGGCTATGAAGTGCGTGCACATGGACATGCAGTACACCCAATCATTTTCAAAGTACTTAATGCACAAGCAACATAGACTATAGTATAATAGTATTTTGTATAGCATTAGCTTGAAGTGAATTTGGTATGCAGGGGTGTATGTAGGGTAAGTTGCAAACTGGGTCAGGAATTTTACTTCCTGACTTGGTTTAGGTAGCATTTTCTATTCTTGTTGTTTCTTTGCATTCATGCAAGAACTGTCTGTGTGAAAACAGGAAATATGTTTATGCAAATGCTCATCATACTTTTATGGTTTTGCACAGTCTGAGCAGTGACAGCACATTCATTTAACTCCCTTCCTAGAAAATGGTTGTATGCTGAGACACTTTGTTTTTGTTTTTTGTTTGTTTTTTTAATATTGGTATAGCAGACCATGAGCTTTGTGTCTGAGTCAGCCTTTCCTCACCTTTTTAAATTTCCAGGTGTGCTTGCTATGGTAAATCAGTCAATGTAAGGTTACAGTGTTTCAATGTGCAGTTTCATTAAACATCACCATGCTTCTAACCAAACTGGTTGGTCCAGGTCTGCCTACTGTGGGTGTGGGGAGGGTCAGGGGAGGTAACTAATAGAAAAGACAGATTCAGGTTTTAATTGAAGTGACAGAAAACCAAGTTTAATAAAGAATACTGCAAGCTTTCCCCCCAGGCTGCCAGGTGCAATAAGAGGCTGGAGCTTCTTAGAGGATAAGTGACAGAGGTTTTCTGCTCTAATAGCGCCTGGATCTGACAGTTGCCACCATGCCAAAAAGAAGAGAGAAACTCTATCTCAATCAGCCTTTTCTGTAATAAATAGATGCATTGGGAGTGAAAGGACAGGAAGGTCTGTGCGTGTTTGTGTGTCTGTAGAGCAGGAGAGAATACATGAATTTATCCTGGTGACAGGTGAGATGAAGAGGTGTGACCCGGAGGCACCTTCCTGAGACAACTAGCATGCCAATATGCATATCAGGGATGACAGGATTTATTTTCTTCTGAATTATGCCAATGGGGAGGAGATATATTTTATTTTTTTGAATAGATAGATAGATAGATATCTCTCTCAAACATGACACAGCTATAATCAGCTTTTGTGTCGATGAATAAATAAACTGTGCAGTTAGAACACTGTATTTCTTACAATAATAATTCATTAATTTATAAACAATTGAACAGTTTGCTAAGACCACAGCACACTGATAAAAGATGCACATGAACTTAGGTTATGTAATTATTTCGGAAAGTGGACAACTTGCACAAGCATTTAACAAGTTTTTTACTGGGTCAGATCAGGAACTTGTAAATTTGAATCACCCTGGTTGGCCCACAGGTGAAGAAAAATGTTTGGGGCATTTGAGCTGCAAAAAGGTCATTAAAAAACAAGTTATTGAGGTTATCAGCAATTTCAAAATCCATCGTCGCAGGCAAGTTCATATGTGACTAAACCATTAGAGAGACTCTACAATTGTGCATTGAAATATTGGGCAAAAGGCCAACTAAATCACATAATTGTCACATCCTGAAAGATCTGAACATGTTAGGATTTGACAGCTGCATTGCATTTGCAAATTCCAATCTCATCTGGAAGTGCTTCCATTACCAGGCCCCTCAGGCTCTCTGTGACATGGTGCAACCATTACAGGCCAGTGGATTGTCCACTAGAAACACAATTGCAGGGAACTGTAAAGTAAAATTTTAGAAAACCCTCCTTTGGCCAGACATCATTCTCTGTTAAGGGAGCTAAGGCATTGAATGAGCTTCCCATCGAGGTAAAAGCAATACAAAATAACAAGCTTTTCAAAATTCAAACATTCGTTTTTAATTGATAATCAGACCTGTAGTCAAATATAGGTGTATGACGGCCTGGGGTGGTGTATGAGCATATATTTGTTGTTTATATGTGCTTTATGTATTTTAATTGTGGCAATGTTTATGACTTTTGAAAAGCCCTTCTAGGGACAGGCATTGGAAATTAGCAATAGCTATAAATGCTGTGATGCCGTACATTGGAGATTAGTTGCACAAATGTCTGTCTAAGCATCTGTCCCTATTCAAATAAACATGAAATTCATTGTAAAATAAAAAGTTAATTTGCAATGTTATAAAGCTATATCTTTCACTGGATTCTGTTGATGTTGGCAAATGTCTCTATAATTTAACATTAGAAAATTAAATATGCCTACCAACTTTTGTTAATTTTAGTGTAAAAGCTTTTTGTTCTGGTAGAGTTGGTCATTTCATTTTATTGCAGATTTAAGGTGAGACTGGTTTTATTGCAGCTACTTTATTGCATCTTCCTTGCATCCATTCTACTGGTGTACGTTTGGTTCTGGTGTGCGTGTGCGTGCGTGCGTGCGTGCGTGTGTGTGTGCGTGCGCGTGTGCGGCGCAAGTGCTGCCAAAGAGGTGAGATGCACTGCCACTCTTTCTTGTAAATATGATTTGGTTTGTGGCTCTCCATGAATCAAGTGAGCGTCACTAATGAAACATCTGAATCGTAGCCTCCAACTGAAGGACTTGCTGGCTGTGTTTGGGGAATTTTAATGAAATTGACTGAAGCACTTAGAAAGATTTTCGGTCTGTCATGTTGTTTTATAGTGATCTGTGAATTTAGTTGTGAGAAGCCATATCTACAGTAAATTAACCATAGATGGACTCATCAATGAAAGCACTGGCACCTCTTGGACCTGTAACACCTATAAGCAAGCACGTAGGTGTTACAGGTTCAGAACCTGAACAAAATTCTAATCTACCAACAATCCAATGACCTTCCGGTTACAGTCTTGCCTCTTGTACCAAGCACTGCATCATCTGGTATTGACTGTTCATAGATGCGGCTTAGAGACATATTTGAGATTCATTTGCATTCTCCATTCTTGTCAGCCATCTTCAGTTGTGATTTCAGCAGCCTGTTGAAGTAAAACCAGTGTGTCTCTCTAAGGGCAGTTGTTTATAGCTGGTTGGCTACAGCAGGCTACAGTACAAACGGCAATCTAATTGGAATTTGTTCATGATATCGATTGTGCTGTGGCACTTCCGAAATTGAGTCATTAAAGGAGATTAGCTGCTGCTAAATCGGCCCTTTATTAACCAGCACATGAGGAATGGCACAGAGGAGGCTCTACATTAGAAACCATCAGCCCCTGCTACACCACTGTCAGCGCGTCGGACTGTACATTGGAAAAGAAAACACATTAGCCGATTTCCCAAGAGGCAGCAGGAAGCAAGAGTAAAAAGCAGTCTGATGAACAGTTGATTGCTAACAAGGCTCAGTTCTAAAAATGTAATGCGTAGGAAGGGTGTTGGGTCTCGGTAATGGTGATTTACGAGCACAATGTGTGCGCGGAACATTACTGTGGAGAAATGTGTGTTCTTCCCACACTTTAAACTGGAGGCTTTGCTTAGATTTAGTGCAGCAAGTACACTGGAGCTGAAAGAGGATCATCTGAACTTAGCAAATAGTCTGAAGTCCACAAAATATAAATGTACAGAAGAATGGTACAGTAATTGTTTTGGTGATGTTGGTGGTGGTGTTTAAGGTTTGGTCCTACAGTTACATGCAACAGGTTTCAGACAGTTGGCGTGTGTGTGTGTGTGTGTGACAATGTAGTTATAAATTACCCTGCAATTTACATCTTTCTATTTCTCATTTCCTGTCCTATCCTGTGTCATTCCTTTTTGAAAAAGTATTGTTACGCTGCTGCTATAAAGCTGAATGGGAATTAATTTAGCCTCTTTCTGTCTGTGGAAGGAAAGCAATGTTGCCTAACTGCTGAATTATTCAAAGGTCTTCAGACCAGTTTTGACTGAATATATTGTAGAAATGACTGAAACAGTGCAAAGCCAAAAAGGAAAATATGTACAGGCAATAAAGGGAAAGAATTTAGAGGAATAATCTGGGCTTTGACAGCAGCTTTATTTTGTAGTTCTTGTTTCTGATGCCGAGTGCCTCTCTTCCTTTTTTCTTTTTTTAAACCTCAACGACACACACGTTATATACTGTGTGTGTGTGTGTATATGTGTGTGTGTGTGTGTGTGTGTATATGTGTGTGTGTATATATATATATATATATATATATATATATATATATATATATACATACACGCACACGCATGCACACAGACCAATAGCAGTGGGTGTTTTTTCTCTTGGTCCTTATTGTATTTACTGGTCATAATATAATTTCTTCTCATAGAAAGGTGACTTTTGCTTGCACAGTGATAAATGAACTCCGACAGGAGTAGTGAGTCTGCACACATTGCATTTTTCAAAAGCCTAATGCGATTGATGAAGGAACACTGAGAGGTAAGGCATTATTTTCACTCACATTCTCCGAAAACAATATAAGGCTGTTGTTGTTAGTGGTTTTTTTGTTTTCAAAATAAAAAATAATTCACTCCAATAATTCACTCCCAAGTCCCAAGAGTTGCAGTATTCACCTTGCATCTTTAGATTTTCTTCATCAAAAAGAAGTTATTGCTGCTCATATTTCTGTTCCACACCCTTCGGACCCTTTGATTCGGGACTGTGTTCTTAATTGCACTCGGCATTGTGGGTAGAGCTGATTGTGACCAAAGAAAACCGTACTGGGTCAGGACCTTGATTCACAAGCGATGGAGTCTGGTGACCTGCTCTGACCTTATTGTCTGTAGTTGCAGGCTCATTCATTGACTCAGTGTTCGCTAACAGCATCATTCTGGTTTACCACCTGTCAGGTCGTTAATAATTTGAGCCGAGCAGCAAGACAAAATCGATACGATCAGACTAATTTGCCTTTTCCTGTGTTTTGCTGGAAAGCTGGCTTCTGACGAGCTGCTGCATTAGTAACCAAAGACAAAAGAAGGTAGAAATAACTGGATTGATGTTTTAAAGTGAACTCGTAAAATGGAACATAAAATAAATGAATATTAAATGTGACCTTGAAGGAGGCTTTGCTACATTAGTGGATTTAAACTGCTGGTACACTAAAATATATGTTCTACATTATATAAAGCCAAATAAAATGTGACTTTACATAGAGACACACTGTACAATGCCATAAAATGGAGTCTTATTTGTTTTCTTCTAATTTATCACTAAATCTTTTTCCTTTTATTCTATATCATCAATCCTTTTATCTCTGTGATTCACTTTGGCAGTATTTGTCTCACACCATCTGTCTGTGTGTTTTTCAGTGTTCGGTGGCCAAGAATCTCGTGGGGTGCTGAGGAAAATCAGTGACATGTTGGAGGTCATTATGAAGAGGATGGATGCTCTGTCTAAACTGGGTAACACCACAGACAGTCACAGGCTGGATGAGCTCAGCTCGGCCCTGGACAGGTATGGCAAATTGGCCTGTTTATTGATTTACTTTAGATACAGCTAAAGTAAAATGCTGCCATGTACAGCACAGGTTTACTATGATTCCCTAAATAGTTTCTGAGGAGGACAGATTACACATTACTTGCACAAACGAAAGGAAGATGGAGTACACTGAAAGTACTATGTTCTTTTTCTTTACGAGTAACAGCACTCACTGTTTGAGTACATCTCTGTGTAAGGAGCATTTTTTTTAAACTGTATATCAGACATAGAGACTAAAGGAATGTCTTTCAAATGAGCGTGTACCTCAGGCCCCATTTGAGGGAATCAATGAGTAAAATTCCTCATCCAAAACTTGTTACATATTTGGAGTGGTTACCTGTGAGAGCAGTGAGAATATCATGGTACAAGATGGAAACTATGTCATTAGAATAATTCTAAATTAATTTTAAAAAACATTTGTTTTAAAAATAATCTTAATTGATTTAACATACTTTAAAACTGACTAGTTTTTGTTTTTGTGGGGACTGGCCATGTTATGGGATATTTAATAATCTAAATAATCTGCTGGGGATACAGTAGCTATACTAAATAATTACTAAAGTGCAGCTCATGTTTAATAGTATGTTTGTATTCAATGCATGTCCAAGTGCTATGCCCTGTACAGATGTGATGCAATTATTGTGACTGCCTGCCAAAAAAAGAATTCTATTAACTGAACTACAACATTTCAATTTTGCTGATTTTGAAAAAGAAAAAATGTCACTGCAGTGGTTATACCAAGAAGCTGTGAAAGAACACCAGATAAAGGGTTAAGGGTGAAGGGTAAACTTGAAGTGGTCCTCAGAACATTTGTCTAGTTTTTCAGCTCAGCCTGTGTGCTAGAGGCGGGTTTCATTGGCATAGAGTAATGATAAGATAAAAATATGAAGGCTAAAGAGAAATGAGTGTAAAGAAAGGGAGAAGGCCAAGTATGGAGCCCTGGGGCATCCCAGTAGAGCAGGGAAAAGAGTCTTGTGCTGCGGAAACCTGGTGTTGAAGAAGATACTATATGTGTTAGAACAAACTGGAGAAATAAAGTACTCTGCCATATATGAAAAGGGAAGAGCAGAAGCCTGTACTACAAAGCAAGCTTTGGCGTTAACAAGGTAACTTCAGGTTAAACCCAGGGTTTTCTGTATCACGACGGTGGATTGCTTGTTACTGGGTTAAATCACCTAAAATGGTTGGAGCAGATTATGTGAGAGATTAGAGATCAACCGATGTAAAAGTACAGCCTACTGACCAATCAAGACTCTATTGATAACAGCGTCATCGTTCTTAGAAGATCCTCTGAAGCTTGTGTGCAGAGAGAGAGAGGTGTGCTCATTAAAGTTAACATTAAGAGACCGACAACCCCGTTAACATTCCCCAATGGGTATCTTTATGAAAGCTAGAGATTTTTAAGCGGAGAGAATTACGTCTAGGCTATTTGTGTTTTAAGATGATAACAGTACTGATGGGAGTTTGTTGGTTCTTAAAGTAATACATATTAAAAAATATAATATTAGAATTTAATATTTATTTGCTCTCAGATCGCTTACCACGGCCAAGGTAGCAACTGAAATAATAGGCTAAACAGTTTATGGAAAGCTCAAGTGTAATTATGGTCAGATCTTGTGCCTGACTGATGAGCAAGTGATATTGATAAGCGTTGTGATTTACGCATAACTGCATCAGCTTTTTGCCAGCATTCTTTCCTGTTTTAGGAAGTAGCGACTGTATTGCGTTTTTACCTGTAAAACTGTGTCTGTATTCTTTATATTTATGTAGAATTATTGTTTGCTCTTCTGTTGTAAAATATGCAGCTCTGGTAGATGTTTGTGATTGTTCACGCTATGCACACCGCCGCTGGATTGGGAAAGCCTGGGTTGATTGAACTAGTTTTAAACCCCCGTTGTGACACAGCTTATGTAGGACCACGGTTTCTGGGGTTAGTGAAGCTGGGTAACTGAAAGAAATCCAGGATCTGTTGATCTTGATTCGTAGTACAGGTCTCAGGGGTCTTGCTGGACAAGTTGAAGCTTCCAACCCTGAGTTATATGTGCACCCAGTGGTTGCCATGGTAACACACATTTCCACGTGCCCGTACCTGCTGGGTTTGAGGAGAGAAAAGCTCCCTCCTGTTTTCTGTCTTTGCTGTCGTTTTGCTCCTGGACATCACCTCCCTCTTCCTCACAACCGTTGAAATATCTTTTCTGAAATCCACTTCAATCGAGCCTGCATTGACTGCCTCACACAATGATGTAACCACCTTTTGATCATAAATTAAAAGGTATTGTAATAATATATTAAATTAATGTTTGGACACTGTGAAACTGCTGTGGACTGCAAAAGATGAACCCTGATAGAAGAGGTACAAAGACGCCTCACCTTGCTTTTCAAATGCCTCAGGGAAAATATTTATTGTACTCTGGCCAAATAACGCTGAATACATTTATATTCATCTGCAGTTTTATAATATGTTCCCAGAATGTAACTTTCTCTACAAAATGCCCCGTGGATTAACTCTCAGTCACATAGTTGTAACAATCATTTAATTGGCCTCTCAGGGACTAAACTGGGAAATGTTACAGTGACAAAGGCCAAATAGTTTTGGCTGACTTGGAAAGACCGACTTGGTGGTAAACATGTATCTCAAACTGGTTTCATTTTTACCTCACTCAGGTTATTAAAAAACATGACATGGCTCAAGGTCAGGGGTTGACACTGGAGATTAGTGTGAGATCTTCAGGCAGGAACATCTTTGCCCACCTGCACTTTTTATCGTTAAAAAAAAAGGTGTGTGGTGTGTGTGTGTGTGTGTGTGTGTGTGTGGTGTGTGTGTGTGTGTGTGTGTGTGTGTGTGTGTGTGTGTGTGGTGTGTGTGTGTGTGGTGTGTGTGTGTGTGTGTGTGTGTGTGTGTGTGTGTGTGGTGTGTGTGTGTGTGTGTGTGTGTGTGTGTGTGTGTGTGTGTGTTGTGTGTGTGTTGTGTGGTGTGTGTGTGTGTGTGTGTGTGTGTGTGTGTGTGTGTGTGTGTGTGTGTGGTGTGGGTGTGTGTGTGTGTGTGTGTGTGTGTGTGTGTGTGTGTGTGTTATAGAAGTGAAGGTTTGGTTACTACTTGCCTCCTGGGCAGCATGTGGAAAATGGAATTGGAGTTTAGGATTATGTTAAGTTATGCATATAAGCATAGTTAGATCGCTTTCATCTGGCACACACCAAGAAATACATGCTGCCTCAATAAAATTTTACTGATTGATCTGCATCCAGCTCAGAACTACTGTTCCACTAGTTTCTGTGAGTTTCATGTTCAGAGCTGTTTAATGAGCCATGTAAATTCCAGAAATACTACTTCATAACGAAGGCTTATTAAACAAATTCATTTATGTGTTTGTTTTCATGTTAAACAGGGTAATGACACATTTCCATTGAGTGTTGATTATTTATAACCTAGGCAGAAAACATCAGTAAAGTCATATGTTGATGTGCAAGGTTAAGATGTTGAAGTTTGAGATTAAGATCTACTTTCTCACTTCAGCTGCTTCATGTCAGATGGTAACCAGTGACTCTGAATGTGTGTTAAGTGGTTATGTAGAGACAAGGATCACACTGCAAAGGACTCCACCAGTTTAATAGGATCCACGATTAACATGTATTTAGAAGCTTTTCCTCATGCAAAATACTCTTTGAAGACTTTAACTTGCAAGTGCAGCACATACAGTTTGAAAATAATAACAATTACTTCATTAGAAAGTACCCAAACAATACATGTCAATATAACTGTATGTATGTGTATATACAGTGGGGCTTGAAAGTTTGGGCACCCCAGAAGCCAAGAAAAGATAGAAAAATCTCAAAAGCATCAAATGACAGATTAGACATTTGTATAATATGTCACAAAAAGTTAGATTTTATTTCCATCATTTACACTTTCAAAATAACAGAAAACAAAAAAATGGCATCTGCAAAAGTTTGGGCACCCTGCTGAGTTAATACCTTGTACCCCCCCTTTGGCAAGTATCGCAGCTTGGAAACCCTTCTTGTAGCCAGCCAGTCTTTCAATTCTTGTTTGAGGTATCTTTGCCCATTCTTCCTTACAAGTCTTCCAGTTCTTTGAGATTTCTGGGCTGTCTGTCACGCACTTCTTTTTTTAAGGTCTATCCATAGATTTTCAATTAT
>NC_045747.1:4934469-4945469 GCF_008692095.1 Etheostoma spectabile
GGAGATTGTGAAGGCCATGGAAAAACCTTCAGTCAGTTTACGCCTCTTGATGTAATCCACCATGGATTTTGAGGTGTGAGAGCTACAATGATTAGTCAACTAATTGATAATAGTCAATCAACAAGAAATTAATCAGCAGTAAGTTTGTCAATTGATTAATCATATAATTAATATTTCCAGCAAAAATTGCAGAAAACATACGTTTT
Source organism: Etheostoma spectabile (assembly GCF_008692095.1). Taxonomy (NCBI): domain Eukaryota; kingdom Metazoa; phylum Chordata; class Actinopteri; order Perciformes; family Percidae; genus Etheostoma; species Etheostoma spectabile. The sequence goes on from NC_045747.1 coordinate 4,934,676, forward strand.
CATACTTCATAAAGAGCTGCACCATCTTTGCACTATACTGCACCTATAGATATCTGACATTCCAGGTCAACCTTGCTTTAAAACAGAATTTCTTGTTTTCCAGACACCAATAGAGGAGTTTATTTCTCGGATGTCTCTCTCAAGAATATTTAATAATTAATTGCTTAAATCCATAAACCATTAATGGAGGTAGTTGCAGTGCATTCCCAAGGTGTTGAGGCAAATGCTAAACATTTGCCCTCTTTGATTTTACGGGTCATTGTTTCATAGAAAAACATTTATTGAGATGGCGCTTCTTCTGTGGTGTTTGCACTTTGTAAAGTTTCAGATCATTTGCTGTTCTTCTGTTTCTCATAGACATGTTACAGATTTTCAAAATCTCTTGGAACTATAACACTGCATATACTGCATATTGCATACTCCTTGTCTTATCTTTATTCTCTCTGTGTTTCATCCCCCATGTATCTTTCTCTGTAACTATTGCTTCCTGATTGTTTTGCCGACAGCTTATCGGGCACAGAGGTCAAGTGCAGTGAAACACATTTGCTAACAACCTAATTGTCTTCTGATTTCATTTCCCCCCGAGGACCTGCTTTAATATGCAGAGTTACTTTTTTTATCTTGACAAATAAATTATCTGTGGTGTTTTTAAAGCTTTTTCGATTTCATGCCTCAAGTTCTCAAGAATTAGCGTTTCTTTCACTACTTTACGCTCACCCGGGCAGGGTGGAAAAACAACAAATACAACTGGGTGGATGGAAGTGAGGAAAGAAGCTATAAAAGAAATCTAGCGTCCTTTCTTTTGATGACGCCTGATTGCTGTTTGAAGAGAATGTAGGTCATTAGAAGATGGTTGTTGCTGGAATAATTTTAGATATTCTCTTTTTTTCAGGATTCAGCCTATAGGACTATTGGAGCGGATTCAGGCCATAGCCCAGAACATGTCTGACATGGCAGTAAGGGTGGAGCACATCCTGCAGCGTAGCATGACCACCAACAGAGGTACCATTTAAAAACGCACACATTCTTCCCCCTCAACACTGGGAGAATACCAAATATAATTGTAGCCCCAATGATGAATTCCCCCATGTACAATCCCTGAATCCATCCAATCTGAAGACACTTTTCCCCTATGCCCACATAAGCCCGACTGTCAAGCCTGGATCCAGCCCAACACTTGGATGAACAATTTATGTGTGCACTTTCTGGTCCGTCATAGAACATGGCAGACATTATCCATGGAACATTACCTGTTCAAATAGCATGCCAATGTTTTTGTATGAGGGTGTGAGAGCTCCTTTGCAGCACAGTACAGTTCTCCATTGTTACTGCCATATCATAACCACACGACTACAGGATTTTTAAATCATGGTGATGAAATACTAGTTGATGTGATCCAGGCCTGTCAGCTTTCTTTATTGTCCTTCACTCTCAATTTTGTTTTTTATTGGGGCAGAGAATAGGAATCGGACAAAGCGATTTAATTCACAATTCAATTCCACTCCTGTTTCCGCAACCTTGCACATTATGACTGAAAACCATTCACCGCACTGTCTCATTAAAAAGTATCAGAGAAGTTGCTCATGGTCATAATGTCTGATTTCATTTAAAAAAAGCTGATCTGAACCTGGCTGGGTTTTGACAGTGGCAGGCAGTAGCACTTTTCATTGTGAGAGGTCCGCCGTTATCATGATAATCAGACAGAATGTCTGGCAATTATTTGTTTGTGTGATTGTGCTCTTCGATGCTTGGCATGATGCTAGCGGAGAAGCTGCAACTGCTCCCTTTTAATTAGGCTTTTGAGAAGGAAAGAGGGGAAAAGGATGGAGAGGAGAGGCAGAAAGAAAAGAGTGAGCAGCGGAAAGAGAGAGATGAGGAGGAAAAGGCAGCAAGAAAGAGGGGGGAAGTTTATAATTTTCATGAATCTGCTAATGCAATCTATCTATAGTAAATCCAGTGAGTGGGATGGAACAGAGTCTCGGCCATTCAGCAGGGAAGGACACGCTTTGACAGGAGCTAGTTGGCTTTAGCTGTCTCATCTATCTCTGTTTAACCCAAAGACAGGAGGATGTTTGAGTTAATGCAAAAGACAAACAGACCTAATGCTCAGGGGAAGTGCTGAAAAGACCAGTTTGATCAATATAAGCCCTTTTCAGTCTATTTATACATATAAATTGTTTGGAGCTGGTGGTTTTGTTAAATTAAACCTTACATCAAATCTGATAAATTGATAGAATTTCTAGATAATAGAAAACAAAACAGATGCTTTGATATAACCGACCAAAGAGGTAAAAACATTGTGGATATTTTTCTTCTTGCCTCCATGTTGTTATCACCTTCCTCTTTGTGTTTTGACTTCTGTGTCTGTGCCACGTCTGGAAACAAATCAGCTAAACGGTGCAGCCTTTCTGCTGATTTGGGCCGGTGTCTGACGCGTGTGGACTTCTGTTGGAGTGTCTTTGTGTGTCTAGGCTTTGATAAATACACTGTGTTTGTCTTTTTCTCCAGTGAGGGATGGCACATTAGGACAATGTGAGACTCCTAAAGATCCCCGTTATCCAGACTGTCCCAGCAAGATGAATGTAAGTCTTAGTACTATAAGTCCAAACATATCACACAGAAAGCTAATATGCCTTTGTCCTTTCTTGGTGACTCACCTTGGTGCGACATACATTTTGTATGATAAGAGGATGTATAAAGGCTCTTTGTCTGAGCGCCGAAGAAACCGAATCTAGAAAAGTATGAAACAAAATGTTGGTTTATGAGCATACTGCATCATTTAATACTGTATACACTGTATGGATTATAGCCGCAGTAGCAACAGCAGGAAACTGCAGTGAATACAATACAAGCATAAATGATACATGTCCAAAGTGTGTGTGGAAATCGTTAAAGAAAAGCTCAAGGTGTGTGTGTGTGTGTGTGTGTGTGTGTGTGTGTGTGTGTGTGTGTGTGTGTTGTGTGTGGTTGTGTGTGTGTTTGTGTGTGTGTGTGTGTGTGTGTGTGTGTGTGTGTGTGTGTGTGTGTGTGTGTGGGTGTGTGTGTGTGTGTGTTTTGTGTGTGTGTGGTCGTGTGGTGTGTGTGTGTGTGTGTGTGTGTGTGTGTGTGTGTGTGGCTAAGCCGTAGAAGTAACATACATGTGCACCATTGTTTATTCTTAGTATCACAATCATGTTTATGCATGAAGTAGGCCTCTATAAATATGCCAGGCAGTCCCACTGTCACGCCATATGCATGAAGTATAATAGGATGTTCCTTTTAGCTTCTTACACCCTCATGAAAGCCTTCCAGCCTAATAATAAAGCTGGACTTTTTCACTATTTAAGTATCCTGTCTGCTTCCCTTGGATGTCCACTCTTTGCAGCCTACAGTGAATATAGGAAGAATAGTTGACCTGAATGACTCAAACTAAATCTGCTCCTCTCTTTCTAACATTTTCATCACATTACCCTGCTGCATGACTTCATCACACGGTTTTTCTGACTCCACCTATGTTGGGGAACTCTATCTGTGGTACTTGACTACTTAGCATCAAAGGTCAGCTTAACCCAGACAACATCTTATTAATAAAGCCACTGGATGTTTTTTTCTGTGCATGTACTTTACAAAGGACCAGATGCATCACATTGAAGTTGAAGTTAAAATATGAGAGTGAATAAGAATGAAAGCCAAGTGATGAGAGGACATAAGGGAAGGATTTTTAACCGGCCTCTGATGATACCTAATCAAATAAAAGACTTTGCTAATACCTAGGGCCCTAAGAGCATACTTTGAGTTTTTGTCTTCCAGTGGATGCGCGCTCGTTGGACCTCAGACCCTTGCTATACCTTTTATGGTGTGGACGGCTCGGATTGCTCCTTCCTCGTCTACCTGAGCGAGGTGGAATGGTTCTGCCCCCCGCTGGCCTGGAGGAACCAGACCGCTACACCCACCTTGAAGCCTCCACCCAAGAGACAGGTTAAACAACATCTCCATGTCATTTGTTTTAATTCCACAACACAGCACAGTCAGCTGAAGGGGATAAAACATGAACTGAGCACTGGACAACAGTTTGACATACAGCTTTAGTCCAAGTTCCTCGAAAGCACAAGCAGTCTGGAACACAGTAGCTGGTTATTCAAGTGGGAGGCCAAAAACCCGAGCATGTCCTTGTCTCTGCAGGTTAGTATCACACACATTCAGTGTGAAGAAATGGTAAATAGACTGCATTTATATAGCACTTTTCTCAAACCACTCAAAGCACTTTGCAATACAAGCCAGCATTTATACATACATTACATTGATATGGTTACTGAGGCTACCATACAAGGTACCACCTGTGCATCAAAAAAAATATACACTTCGACATGTATAAAGCAAGAGCCAAGGATTGAACAGCTGATTGGTAGACGACCACTCTATCCTCTGAGCCACAGCCACCAAAAGATATATATGACCATTATTTAGCGGTGACAAGGCAGCTGGTAAGAAGTTGAAAATGCATAATTAGTCATAGTCAGTTTGAGAAATGACAATAGCCAAACATAAATGGCAGAATGCTAAAAATCACTGTGCTGTTAAGCTACTGCTACTGTAGATTTGGTAGCTTGAAACTGATGCTACAGTTTGCTTCTTTAACTTATTTCCCAAGTTGAAACAGAGCATTTAGAGCTTTTATGTTTTGATCAATGGCTCCGGGGAGAATTTGAATACCCGCTTTCACAGGATGCTGGCTGCCATCCACAGTTTCCATTGCCGTTTGCCTTTCTGCCTCATTTGATTTTTGTTTTTCAGCATCAACACATCATGCATTGTGCTTTTAATCACTCCTCAAAGTCTATCCCACCCTTTGCCTCTCCCTGCGTCCCTCTTTCTCCCCAGAGTAATGTACAGCCCGCACCACGGGCCCTGATGATGTGGATTCATTCCGTAGTTCTACCTTCTGCTCTAATTGCCAGCCTGTATTCACTGAGACTAATCCCTAGGCTCCCCTTGGGTACTCTTGAGAGCAATACTTCACCTGTATAGTGAGAGTACTGCATACTGCATATTGATTTTTGTCTTTGAGAAAATCTTTCTTTTGTGTGTTTGGGAAAGGTAGTCTGTGTTTGTGTGCACCAGTTTCTCTTCTGTATATTTCTAAGTCATCTGTGCTCCCCCATGCAGCTATTCCATTGATTAAAGCTCACATGCTGGTATTGCTCTGTGATGCAGTGATTATAGTGAGGCAGAGGAGGAGATGTAAAATGAGAGCAGACTATTTATGAGGATGATCCAGAAATCCCTCAGGCAACCTGTCTGAGAGGCCTAGCCCAAGGGCACTAGCAGATAACATGATATGACAGCCTCTATGTCCTCGATACTCTTCTCCTAATAAAAAGAGATCCACTTTTAGGTTTTTTTCCGTATCCCACCCCTTCTGCTTCAGGCCAAATTATCAATCTGAATACCAGCCTGTTCTTAGTCTACATAAGAAAAATGAAGCACTGGCTTATGAGAATGATCAGAAGTTCTCCACATTTCTGATCCTGTCTTCCAGGCTGTCTTCCAGTTTGACATCCGGGCTCTGCTGGAGCAGGTGGGCGCAGGGAAAGAATCACTGAGCTTCATGAAGAGACGCATACGCAGAATGGCAGCACAGTGGGCCTCCGCTGCTCGACGGCTGGATGACAAGCTCCGCAACCACTGGAGAGAGCAGAAAAGGGTGAATATGAGCACACACATTATGCTTCTGTGCACACTGAAGGATGAAAGTGTGGGATAAGAGAACAAGTCTGTGTTGTGGTTTTTATCTTTTCCGAGCGATGATTTTCTTTCTTGTTGTTTCCTGTAACTCTTAAAAATAAAATAAAAAAAAAACTCTTCCTCAGCTTCTAATTTGATCTAGATTCATCTGTTTAGGCTTTAAAGAGTAAACCTCTTAGCACATGATGTTTTGGATCAAACATCAGAAAGCCAGACAGTCCTTTAATGCTCGGCTGCTTAGTCTTCAGCTGAGAGTTTGTTGGACGAACATCTTGTTCTTTTATCTTCAGTTCTCGGTGTGTGTAAATTGCAGCCTGCCGAGTTACAGACAGAGTAGATAATGGTGCAAAGGGATCCCTAGCCGGTCGTTTATTGGCTTTAGTGCACTTTCACCACTGACATTTCCAGGGACATTTTCACAAACGTGTCAAAGAGCGCTGCCTGCTGAGAAAGACGTCTGATGAAATGGCGTTAGATTCCTCCTGGCGTGTGTGTTAAAACCTTTACAAGATGACTTGTAAGGAATTAACCCAGAAAAATCTTACAGTAGAAATAGACTGTAAATATTCCAATTTCTACCACTTAGATTTATGTTACATGCAACAATACAGAACTTCTCACACTTACTGCTACACTTTCATCCCTTGATTGAGTTGTTTTTGCCTTTTTGCGGCTGTTTGATATGTTAATGACACAAGATGATTTGTTTGATGTTTACATGTTCATGTCTTGCTGAAAGTGGGATGCCAGCAGTATTCTTTTGCTTTGAGCTGTGCTTTTTTTTTTTGGTCCAGAGAATATAGTGGTTAAAATAACGTGGTGTTAAACGCCCAACCAGTCAATCCGTCCGTCCACTTTGTTTCAGACCCCCAGAGATTATATGAGTATGAAATAACTTCACTGCAATGTGTGCAGCTCTCAGTGTGGTTCTCTACCTAATCCACTCTACACTTCCATTTATGTACAACAGAAGGTTTCTTGTCACTGCCTGACATCCTGGAATCATTTACCCTGACGAACATATGACTAACACCGTAAAATCTTGGCAGAACAACATCCTTGTAGCAACACTATTTTTATACCCAAACTATTGGTGAGTCATAAATAAGCGTACTGAAATTTGAGAGACCTTTACATCTGTTGAATAAATGTGAAAAGTATTAACCGGAGAATATATAGTAATCATATTCATGATGTATACAACTGAATATGTATACATCATGTTCAGTTCGAGGAGTCCAAATCAACTAAGGGGGCTTTCTGAAGTCTGAAAGAATAACCCCAAGGATGTCACAGTGATGTCATCAGGGTTATCTCGGCATGGGCTGGAGACACTAGGCTTGTATGAGTTAAGCCAAGTCTGCGTAGAACCGACTCGATCTCGACTTGCTCTGATGTCATCCACGTGCGGGCAACAATGATCTCACGAAATCAAGGTGGCCTCAGGTTTGAGATGCAGGCAGCGCAGTTGCTTTTCACAGACTATAAGACCCAGGTGGACCCAGGGCATGCTGGGAAACACCTGCCTCTCAGCTGATTTAACAGCTCAGTTCAGAATCAACTCAAAATGATGACATTTTATATAAACTTGTTTTAGAATCGGAGAGATTTTAATTGCTATTTGTCTGATTTAAAAGACTTATTCTTTACCAACCACCTTGTGTGTCTGATACGTGACGTTTAGAAACTGGAGACAAAATCCGTTCTGATAACGGATTATCTACAGACTGTTGTTTATTAAAATCAGCAACAGATCGCATGTAGAGCATTTTCACAGCTACTCTGTCTTAATAAAAACAACTGGAGACTGTGTACAAGCTAATATGTTCCTGATAACATTTCATTAAATCGGAATCTGACCTAACAGGATGTGAGTGTTTCTTTGACTTCCTGTTCAACATGAAGGCTGCTGGAATCGGCTGGAAACTGCCCCGATTTACCGCTGCTTTTTGTCACCGCCACCTGCTGCTGCCACCTGCTCTCGTCCACTTTACAGGCGAGGCACAGTTCACAAAACGAAAAGAGCCTGCTTTACTAACTGGGGATGTGGGGTTTGAAAGAAGTGGCCAATTACTAGGCAGGAAGCAAGTTTTTATTTTTTATTTTTTGCTGATTGATAGTGGAAGACTCATGAATATTCATTAGGGTACTCATCCCTGAATGGCTAGTACTCGTCGCCAGCTCCGGTTGGGTTGGTTAGGTCAACGTAAGAGGAGTGGGATTGGTAATGGTTAAGGGAAGAACGTCACGGCGAGCAAATCATGGATGAGTCTTCCCCTACCATCCTGTAAAAATAAAAAATTGCAGGAAAGGTCTAATGGAAGGCTATCCAGTTGCATTATGGGAAGTGTAGGCTCCTGTGTTGTGGGAGCTTTACCCACACAAGGGAAACGTTTTTGTTTTTTTAAACTGTCACTCGTAAGTGCCCAAAATATTATGGAAGTATGATACTAAATCATTAGGATAATTATGGTCAAGACATTTGACCTTATAATGTTAATTTCTTTTGCCCTTTATTACATCTTACATAATATTGGGGTTACGTCTTTTTAGCGTTGAAACTGTCAAAGTCAGCACCCTACTAAGAACATACTGTATATTCTACACCTGTTAACGAGCAGCACTGCAGGGAGAAAATGTACTGTAACCACATAATTTCCATAGCCTATAAAATGGTTTATTTAAAAAAAAAAAACACAAAAAATCTATCTGAAGCATTTCCTGTTTCTTTAGCTTGATTTCCAACATCTGCGACATGTTTTACATGCATGTCTGTACGGAGTGTCATATTAATAGAACACTGATATTATATGTAGGTTTGCTTCTTATAGTAAAAAATGCTGAAGATTTTATTGTAGATCCGCATTTCACCGAATTGTTTCACTCCGAACATGCAGACAGCTCTCCAAAAGAAAAAGAAAAATTGCTTGATACTCCAAAAGCTTAAAACAAACACAAGGAATGAAAGACATTAATTTGTAGCATTTCGCTTTTGGTAAATGAGCTGACAGTATCCTGGCGTTCTGTTGTGTGCTTTTCATCAGTTTCTTTCATTGGCCAGTTTTCAGATGGATAAATCAAAGCCTGTTCTGTTAATAACAATTTGCTGTTCCAAATTTCTTCCTCATTGTGGAGAGAGCTCTGTGTTTGACAGTCATAGTTACCATCCATAAACCAGACCCTGCAGGGTTTGGCTTCCATCGCTGAAACACTGAGTGCTGTTAAGAAAACAGAAATGGACAGATTTGTAGAGAGTAGAGATGTTTTTCATGAAACGTCTGTTCTGTCTTGCTCTTTAGCGTGCACTGAGAGTTTAGCATTAATAAAACATATTCCGCTCTTACTTCACCCTCTAAAACTCTTGATGTGGTACACATGGGATGTTGGAGTTAGGAATTATCAGTAATGTTTTGGTTTTATCAGGTTGTACTTTAATTGGACCAAATAGATTATTTTTTTAATTGTGACCAAAGATGCATTCACTTGGAACTTCAGTTTGCAGGCTAGCTAGCTAATTAGCTCCTCAGCTCATTTAACAGCATGTACAAGTTAGTACAGTATAACTGAAAAAGGTATTTAGCCATATCTAGTTGTACTGTAATATTTAAGTCTGAAAGGCATCCAAAACCAATTCAGCCTAGACGTATACATACTGGACTAGCCAGGGAAACATGGGTCAAGTCTAGATACTAATATAATTTTACGCCTGTCAAACCGCTATTAAAACATTTTTAAACCAGGCCTTATTGAAATGAAATTAAACATAAATATGCAAGACTATTCAGAAATAAGGTTTTTTTTTGGGTGGAAAGTTCAGGGGAAATTTGAAATCTAGTCCTTTCTCTTTGCCAATTGGAAGACGGGCCAGTGTGACGACTGGTTTCTGTCCAAACGGGTGTCAAAGGTGTTGATGTTGATATCTACAGCAAGATGCGGAGAGAACTCACTGTCACACTTCTAAACAACATGGTGAATAAATATGTGGTATAGCAGATGAATAAAATTGTCTTTTGAAAGTTTTTTTTCAAGACAAAATTAAATGCTGCCATCTGTTAAAGAAATCTGATTTAATTACATATTTAACAGTCTGAAAATTCCATTCTTCCCCATCGGCAATTAAACCGCTCGGTATCGTTCTGCATATCAATTAGCCCTCGGTAGGTCAACTTTCATTTCAACTCTATGCACAGTTGATTGTATTCTTAGGAGTTACGTTGGTGTGACTATGCTTATCACTCCGCTTTCTCGCTTTCATTAGATACACAATTCTATTTAGAATTTGACATTGCGGATCCATGCCAAATATCTGAATTTATTCATGTGTGAATCCGTTTAAGCGTTTGTGAAAATTGCTTTTGCAAAAATCTCAGTTAACCACCGCAAGGGACACGGAGATAGTCTGAATATAAAAAAATCATAAAAGAGATGGCTTGATCCGTACAATGCAAGTGGAAAAACAAATTCACACAAAGCACATTGCCTTGACTTTTTATTTTTTATTCAGATTCTAGTTCATGTGGGCTTTCTGACAGAGGAGTCTGGGGATGTCTTCAGTCCCAAAGTGCTGAAGGGGGGTCCTCTGGGTGAGATGGTGCAATGGGCCGACATCCTCACAGCCCTCCATGTGCTGGGACACAACCTCAAGATCTCGGTTTCCCTCAAGGAGCTGCACGGGTAAGTTTTACATTGGACTCTTTGATCCTGTTATTTTCAGGCTGTGGGTAGAACTGCTGCAGTTGATGTACAATACTCGGCTTTTGTGTGATGATCTTTTCTACCATCCAATTTTAATGTGAGATTCTTTTGGAGCGGCAGGATAACCGGAAGCCCAATCGTGGCGCGGTTGCCCACACACTGTTTTTAGTCACCTTTTGGCCACAAACAGCCAAGCTATCTCTCCTCACTGCAGAGTGCTGTTTCAGCCTGAAGGCTTGACAGCATCTCTACAGTTTGTGCACCTTATATCTGCCGCAGCTCACGGGCTATAGTGCTATAATGAGCTTGTGGCTCCACTTCACACACACAAATGATTATGCAAGTGAACACACACACACACACACACACACACAC
>NC_045747.1:4945479-4947255 GCF_008692095.1 Etheostoma spectabile
ACACACACACACACACACACACACAGGCTTACATATACAAATTTACAAAGTCAAAACAGATGGTTTCATCTAAAATAATAGGAATTGATATATACACACAACATGCCTCCCAGTCAGTCAAACCAGATGGTTTCATCTAAAATAATAGCAATTGATTTTCACACTGGCAAGGTGCAATGAAAGGAGTTCAGAAGGCAGATGGGTCCAGTCCTGTCTCAGACATTTTATCGGCGGCTTGATCTTTCAGAGCTTCTCCGGCTTCACGCTGGCTGGTTCAGGAAAATGACGGTGTACAAGACGAGATTTCCTGTTGATTCTTTTCTGCCAGTGGGTGGTATGAAGCTGGCCCAGATAGGCCGATAATAATGTACACTTGTTATTGAGTACTGTATCCCTTGCTTTAGGGAAGGATAAGCACATTGATGGGCTGCCCTTTGATCTTAAATTTCAGGCTGTGCTGAAAACGTTCTCCATAAGAATAGACTAGGGAGATCAGTGATGTGGGGAAGATGCTGCAGTGGGAATGCTGCTGCTGGTCATGCTATTATTTACCTCACTAATTGGTGTAGTGGTGTATTGAATCACTGCAGTCTGTCTCCATTGGGAATACCATCAGAAATGTTTAAGAAATTGCAAAAGAGTTGCGAGGAAACATCAGGTGTGTGTGTTGTGTGTTGTGTGTTTGTGTGTGTGTGTGTGTGTGTGTGTGTGTGTGTGTGTGTGTGTGTGTGTGTGTGTGTGTGTGTGTGTGTGTGTGTGTGTGTGTGTGTGTGTGTGTGTGTGTGTGTGTGTGTGTGTGTGTGTGTGTGTGTGTGTGTGTGTGTGTGTGTGTGTGTGTGTGTGTGTGTGTGTGTGTGTTGATTCTAACAAAAAAGGTGCAAATTGTAATTTCAATAACAATATATGTGGGATCAATAAACATTAACATTATTATTAAATTATGATCTGATTTGGCTAGCTTACATATCTGAAATGTTTTAGAAATTGCAAAAGAGTTGCGAGGGAAATCGTGGGGTGGTGTGTTGTGTGTGTGTGTGTGTGTGTGTGTGTGTGTGTGTGTGGATTATATGTATATAAGTCTGCAGTGGGGTTCCATTAGGGCTGATTTTGGTCTTTTTTCATCAGGAAATGAAATGTTCAGCCTCAGAGAAAATATAATGGAAGGCAGAAATTGAAGCTAAGTAGGTTGTTCAGGCCCAGACCATATTCCCTCTCCCCACTATGCCCAACTAAGCGTACATATCCCACTCTTTATTTATTTCCATCTGAAATTGGCCAATTAATGGCAGATGCTGACCATCCATAAATAAATAAATCCTTCTCACTGTGACTCTTAATGAATAGAAAACGGTAACATTTCTCCCCATCCTTACTCTCCCACACACTATCAAATTGACAGATTGTAATGTAGGTTGTGCTCCTACAGATTGCCCCAGGCTTGTATCTATTTTCTAATTTACTTTATTATTGCACCATAATTGCAGCATCATCCCCAGTGTAAGTCTTAAACTGGAAGGATTCGCCATAAAAAAGGGAAATGGTGGCAGTGTAGAGTAGACATTGAGATACGAGTTTGAGACTCAAACCTTGTTGACAGGAAGTTCGGTCCTGAAGTGAGAAAGATAGATCCATGAAAATGGAGAGCCATTGTAGTAGGAGTAGTAGAACAAAATAAGAAACACAGTCCTGGGTTTATTGTAATTGAGCTGGCTGTGACATCACTTTAGTCAGTAACGGCAGCACTTCTCGTACACTGGGGGTGGGGGGTCGTGGGGG
>NC_045747.1:4947265-4951840 GCF_008692095.1 Etheostoma spectabile
TACAGCGGTTTTCAGAGCGGCAAAGACAGCTGTCACTTTGGCTTGGGGATCTCACCCTCTCCCAGAGTGACATGGGTAATTAGCCGGCGACAGAGCATGCCGTCTCAACACCTAAGGAGTGGAGGATGGGGAGAGGACGGAGTGAGAAAACAGAGGAGGGGAGAGAATAACGAGGGTTGAGGTAGCTGCAGACTGTCAAGTTTCACCTGTTCTGTCAGCAGAGTGGAGAAGTAATGTACGTACACACACACTGCCACCTAGGTGTTGTGATCCAGAGAGGGTTCTCAGATTCTCTCTGCCTTCTCTTTCTTACTCATGCTGATGTATTTTTTTTTATTGTTTTCACACACTAGTGTGTCTCAGGCTCTGGTTTAACATGGAGGATATGATGAGCACTGCTGTGCGTAGACATTTTGCTGATGACGGTTCCATATCAATTATGTCTAGTGGGCTTCAGTTGATGGAGCACATCAACACAGACACCAGGGAATTTCACCTTGTTTCTCCCTGCAAACGCACTGACATGCCTGAATTGTGATCAGTAACCCGAAATAATGATTCAACAAATGTCAAATCGGGGGTCAGTGGTTTCTGTAATCCACCATTTTAAACAGTTGGAGTAATGACAGGGATGTGCAGGGCAGCCTCGAGGGTTAAAAACTTGAAATCAAAGCTGTCTTTTCCCTCGAAGCTCCAACAAAGAGCCTAATTATGCCGCGCGTTTCAGGTTGTGCCTTTCTATAAGTGCTGACGCTCTTTTACCCTGCAGCCTTCTGATTGATGTGCCGTTGTTTCTAAGCTTTGAGATGAAACGTAAAAAAAAAGCAGCATTGATGAAAGCAGCCAGTGAAATAACTTCATACGGACATGTCTTCAGTATGGTAACTAATTACAGTTAACAGTGAAGTGCTTGTGTGTTATTTCTTAATTTTGATTACTATAGAGCATTTAGCTGCCCAAAATACTGTGGTCAATTCTTCTAAATATGTTACCCTTAAGGCTTAATGGTTATTTACACATTTTCACAGGACAATTTTTGATTATTATCTTTTTTTCACTAAAAAGGTTTAAACCGATTTACCCACGGATTCTTTTTGCATCCAAAATTGTTATATTTTCTGCAGGATAGGAACTTTTACCACAGTAAAATAAGAGGTTCTCTTGTGGTGCTGACAGCTCAGAAAGTACTTCCAGAATAGAAACTGAGGAGAAAAATGGGGAGAAAATACAATTGAGCTGCTGATTTTGCACTTCAGTCCATCTCATTACCAAGTAAAAAACAAAAACAAAAACACAAAAACTGTTTAAAATCTGAATTTACCGCAGATGCAATGTTTGTATTATTGATGTACCGTTCCTCATGAATGCTGATATATTTCTATTTTCTTTTTTTGTTTAAATAAAAGCTGAAAATAATGAGCCCTAGTTTCTCTTTTATACAGTGATGGCGCAGTGGATATGATACATTCCTTTGGTGTGAGACCTGGATTTGATTCCCACTGCGATACATCAATCAATGTGTCCCTGAGCAAGACACTTAACCCCTAGTTGCCCCAGAGGCGTGCAACCTCTAACATATACAGTATAGCAATCGTAAGTCGCTTTGTATAAAAGCGTCGGCTAAATGACATGTACAGTAATGTAACACAGCTGTTCAACACACAGTTAGATGTTGAATTAAAGCCAGATACTACACATCAGACTACAGCTGTATCTAATCACAACAGCGTCAACATCTGAGTTTTTGTCTCCTCATGTTGTCCTGCAGTCTCAAGTGGTTGATTAGCATGCCAGACTCTGTTCTGTCTGGCAGGCCGGCATCACACACAGTGGCACATCAACTCTCCTCTCTGCCCACGTCATTCCCCTCACACTGCGAACTCGCCCTGCCACCCTCAGTTAACCCCTAGCCCCCAGCCTCAACCTCATGTGTCTTGAAATCTCCAATCTCCCTGTTTGACATACACTGTATACACCCTTCCTTTAAGAGGCAATGAAGTGCGACTATGAAGTCTCTAACACTCCTTTGTTTCTTGCTCCCCCCCCAAACTAGTGGGTTGCCATGGTGCCAGTGGCCAGTTGTGAAACCGAGAGTTTGTGCCGATGGTGGTTGTCAAGTGGTGTCAGGAGATACAGTATATGCAAGGCTTGCACCTTTGGTCTTGTTTTTTTACAGTCTTCCTCTTTTACCATCCTTCTCTCACAACTTATTTCTCCTCTCTGAAATCTGAGCAGGTTCTAAAAATGAAAGACAAATGTATCCTTCTCACAATCGTTGTCTGTGTAGCCAGAGCCGGATATAGCTTGTACACAGCCAGTGTGATCACTGAGCATGCTCATGGATGGTTTATGCTGCTGAGATGAATAAACATTTGCTATGTTCACCACAGTAAAGCATAATGTCACCATTATGCAATTTTTTTCCATAGTTTTGGGATGGCAATAGAGCTCATGAAGAGAAAAATCATGGTGGCATGGGCTGTATCACCTTTTGCCAAAACAGACAAGACTTGTTAGTAAAACACATATTTTCTTTTTATGGGGTTTTTTATTATGATAAATAGATTTTTAAATGTCATATTTTTTGCGTATACATCTGTGAAGGAGAGCGAGAGAACAGGAGTCTGTGCCTGCTTGTGTATGCATACTGTATGTTTGTGTGCTTGTGTGTTATAGTATTTGTGCACTCCCATTTCCGCACTCCTGGCTCCTTGATGCACTTTAATCCCGTTACTCTTCCCTTAAAGTTTGCCTGGATTTGCATATATCCAATCAAACCTCTGAACAGCAGCAACTTCAGTGGATCATGCAGGAGCGGAGACACGTACAGCTCGGCTCTGTCACTTTAATGCACCTGCTCTCGCATTAATGCAGCTTGAATCTATGAGAGGCCATAATTCAAACTTAAACTCACACACACACTAGTGAAATGCATATCATTTATACACAGGGTTTTCTAACCTCACAGATTTACCGTGAGACACACGCATTTCAAGCAGTTAACACGCTTACACGCCACACCTTGTATCACTCACGCTGAGAAGGCAAAGCCCACCAAGTTGTCATACTACGTTGTCTCACTAACGATGTACATTATGGACGAGGCGCAGACACACACCGGGAAGTTTCCTGCCGCTAGCAAGTATTGTTTGACCCTGTGTTAAACAGTCTCAGCCACGGTAAGTTTGTTACTAAGGGCTCCTGCGTGGCGTGAGCGTGGCGTTTGTTTTGCGTTTTCTATGTCTTTGCACATCAGAAACGTGTCTGACATGGCGCTGCTGCTGCCAGCCTCGTCTGTACACATGTACGTTTCCCATTCATATAATGAAATAATAGCAAGGCCCCGTACCCCTCCCCCCCAACCGCTCAGGGCGCTGGTCCAGCACTGGCAGCCCACTCACTCTGACGTGTGTGTGTGTGTGTGTGTGTGTGTGTGTGTGTGTGTGTGTGTGTGTGTGTGTGTGTTGTGTGTGGTGTGTGTGTGTGTGTGTGTGTGTGTGTGTGTGTGTGTGTGTGTGTGTGTGTGTGTGTGTGTGTGTGTGTGTGTGTGTGTGTGTGTGTGTGTGTGTGTGTGTGTGTGTGTGTGTGTGTGTGTGTGTGTGTGTGTGTGGTGTGTGTGTGTGTGGTGTGTTTGTGTTTGTGTGTGTGTGTGTGTGTGTGTGGTGTTTGGGTGTTGATTCTAACAAAACAGAGTGCAATTGTAATTTCAATAAACATATATGTGATGCAATAAACATTATACATTATTATTAAATTATGATCTGATTTGGCTAGCTTACATTATCTGAAACTAAGGGAAATGGTGTGTATGATAAGGACTGAAGATATATTTCTTAATTTTATTTCAAATTATACTCTATTAATAGTCTTTGTAGTTACTGTACATTAAGACTACATTTATTAAAGCAGAGTGATCTTGATATTATTTCAATAATGTTTAATATACTGTCGAGAAGTAGGCCTAAATTAGTCATTGCATTTGTCTGTTTCAAAGATGTCAGGGAAGAAGCAAAAGAATATTTTTTTCCTTCTCGGCACAAAAGGGTAAGCACCCTAAAATGGTTGCCAGAGCAGAGGAGACGACAGTGGAAGTATTGGTGGCAGAGACAGTGGAGAAGACACCAAGGGATACAGTAGGAGGGACAGTGGAAGAGAGCATACGGCAGATATTAGAAGAGGGCACATGGGACAGTGGCAGAGTCAGTGGACTGGACAGGGAAGAGGAAAGCTCTAAGTGGAGCAGCCACTTATCGGTGATCTTTTACTGGTGCTCTGTTTGCAGACAAGAGAATTCAAGCGCCCATCAAGGTGTGACTGATGTCAACAGGCATGTTAAAAGCAAAGGGCAGCAGGCCAAAGAACAGGCTCTTAAGTGAGCAAGTGGGACTGCAAAGTGTTATGCTTCAGCTTCTCTTGGTGTCATGACAGAGCAAGAGACCAGGGTACACAGGAAACCCAAAGGACCGGTGGTGATGTTGATGTCATTTATCAGATTTACCAATTGTTATAATTTCTATTTGTGCTGGTTAATTACAAACAATGGGTTAAACTGAACTTCTAGCAAAAAGTGGGGTG
>NC_045747.1:4951850-4952281 GCF_008692095.1 Etheostoma spectabile
GTAGAGGGGCCACTGCGGCAAATATTGCAGCATTGTACTTTGTGGGTAATGCTATCAATTTTTAGCATACTAACACACTAAAGTGATATGGTGAACTTAGCCATCGTTATACCTGCGTAACATGTCATTGTGAGAAGATCTCTGACTTTTAATTTGTCTCGATCCTTTCACTGTTCTGTAAATAACTTTGTAAACTATATTAAAAAAGTTGCTGCAGTTGTCTGTTTTATGACCTCACTGTGGTGAGACCCTGGCAGCTGGACCGTATTGTATCCACCTGGCTGCACACTGCACACACTGTAGAGTCCAGAAATACAAGTAAAGAGCACTTGTGTAAGCCCTGAATTGCCTAGCTGTGAACCTTTTTTTTGAGTGATGAAACCGCAGCTTAAAGCTCCATTGGCTGACATGCCCTTACTCATTATCCCATC
>NC_045747.1:4952291-4954936 GCF_008692095.1 Etheostoma spectabile
GAACCGGCCGCCACGCCTGTTTCCACAAGGCTGCGGTGCTGACTAAATATGTTCACTGTCCAAAGACTGCTCCACAGGGTCTTGTTTTGCAGGTATTTTTGTTAGCAGACACCAGGTTGTGCAGGATGTGTTTCCGAGCCAGGTAGCCAGAGAAAGAGGGAGTATAAGGTCATTTATCTGTGACTGTTGGTGCAAACACTTTCATGAAGTGATGATTCATGATGCAGTTTGACGACACTAAAAGCTTTCATATTTCCCGACTTCCTGTGCAAGTCTGATGATCTTCTTTACAGAGATGCTTTCATTACTGTTGGTTTGCTTCTCCAGTGATA
This sequence comes from Etheostoma spectabile, assembly GCF_008692095.1. Taxonomy (NCBI): domain Eukaryota; kingdom Metazoa; phylum Chordata; class Actinopteri; order Perciformes; family Percidae; genus Etheostoma; species Etheostoma spectabile. The sequence continues at coordinate 4,952,624 of NC_045747.1, forward strand.
TAAACTCCTTTTGATCAAAGAAAGTTTACATTTTGTAATTCTTAGACATCTAAAATTCAGCCTTTTTCCCCATTGCGAGTACTTTGGTCTAGCAGTCCTGTTAATCTATTAGTTATGCATTGCATGAGAAAGCCATAGCAGATGTAGCTAGAATTTTTGCTTGAAACTCAGGCAAAATTTCTCACATCTTTTGTTACAGTCCATGCGTCAACCGCCCTTCCATGAACGTGCAGAAAATGTCAACTCCTCAGCACTGCCGACAATGTTGTCAAAAGTGTGTGTGTGTGTGTGTGGTCCCACATAACTATTATTGTATTCAAAAGTGTTGTATGAACTACCTCATGTCGCAAACATCTTAACTGCTTTTAGTATTTGACAGAAATGCACTTACTCTCTTCTTCTGTTGTGTTATTTGTTGTACTGCTGAAGTTTGACAAAGCAAAACGTTCTCTTGTAATAGAAACAGACACACTTAATTGCGTTTTTCTCAAAGTGCTACCTTGACGCCAACCAAAATCAGAGCACTCTGAAGCTGCGCTGTACTTTGTCACAGCAGACAATACATTTATATCTCCTGTCTTGCTGTCTTGTAACTGCTCTCGTCTGGTTTTCATTTATTCCTTATTTCTTTAGCCAGCAGATGTTTTAATTGTGACAGATCAAGCCCGTCAGGTTCACCACACGGAAGGGAAATTAACAAGGGCAGATTATATCAACACATTTTAATTATATCATAAACGTGCAAGATTATTGCTGTCAATCACCTGTGTGCCTGTTGTAGAAAACCAGATAAAAGATTCTAAAACTAGATTAAAACATACAGCAGCCTTGTTGTATTCAATGTCCGAATCACTCCTCATTTACTGTATAGAGCTCTACGTTTACTGCCCATATTTTTATTTGAGTGTGAAAATGAATCCACTGTGCCCTCAACAATTCCACAATGGAAATAAAAAAAGTAGTTTTCATGGCATGTACACTACTTTCTGCTTACAACTTAACAGCTGTCATTGGGATGCAAACATTATGACAATTATTGTATTGCATAGTGTTGATTACATAAGGAGTAGTGAATGAGTGAGTTTGCCTGGTAGTGTGTATTGTTCAGTTTAATTGCTCAGCCGACTCACTGAGAACACAGACATGCTTCACAACGCAACTGGGCTCTTTTTACTTCTGCCTGTGTTCAACTCTCTCTCTCTGTTTCTCTCCCAACCAAACACAACCCCAGAGTAGTTGTAGGCTTTTTATAGTCATTTTAGTATGGAATGATTTGTCATTACTGTTTACTTGAGTTCTCTCAAAGAGCGACAGTTTTTAGCGTTTTCTCTTTCTTTCTTTTTTCCCCTTTTAGTTATGTGTGCTTCACCACTTCTGTGGCATTACAGTGCTTGTTTTAGATGCAACTGTCTACACTGTTTGGCTCAGTTTGACGCTAACATTGCATCTGCCCTGTCTGCAGGTCTCTGGGCGTCCCTCCAGGAAGAGGAAGCTGCCCTCTAACAGGACCCCTGCCCTTTGACCTCATCTACACCGACTACCACGGCTTGCAGCAAATGAAGCAACACATGGGTCTATCACTGAGGAAGCACAAGTCAGTCTTTTACTCACTCACTCACACACACACACACAAACTGTTATTTCTGTTTGCCAAGCTCTAAGTGATTGTTTGATGCATCCATTTTTGTAACCAGTAAATGCCTTTCTGTTGAATTACTACACTATTGGCGTATTGACTGGCTGGTGTTACAGGCTGCTAGACACTAGGCCTGTAAGTTCACCTCATCAGCGAAATTCTCCCTTTGGGGGAGAGACATTGATCAATCAAGGTGCAGGCTTCATCACAAACTCTGCTCCTTATATGCATCACATAAAAAAGTTGGAGTAGGTTGTCTGCTTAACTGAATGCAAGTATGCAAGTTATGTATTACAAAAAATATATAATCTTATTTTTAAATGCTAAAGGAAACGAACCACAATTCCGAGCGGTCACAAGCTCTTTCTGTAATTTTGTTTTTTCTTCAGCTGGGCAGCACTGGAGCAGTCAGTACATTTTTCTCTCCATCCTAACTAAGAAAAACAATACAAATAGCTTTTAATCCAAACTGCAACTCTGAGAAGTAAACATACAATTTATAGCAGTGGGAAAATCCTGATAATGGTGTGTGTGTTGTAATACATTTGGATTATATCGATTAGCTGTATTGCGGTTGAACTCATAGCAGGAGACGGGTGCTGGATTCATTAGCGGGATGCTGCGGAGTAATTTCACCCTAGGGTCCTTTGCCCCATGACCTCGAGCCAACCCCCCCC
>NC_045747.1:4954946-4957029 GCF_008692095.1 Etheostoma spectabile
CCCCAACAAGCTTTTTCCCTTGGTCTACCATTGGTCGAGTTAGTGCTATCAGCCAAGTGCAGGCGCTAATGGAACCAAAGGTGTGTGTCGTAAATGACCCCACTAATAATGCCTAGAATGGTACCAAACTTCTTCAGTAGTACAAATAGGTTCTGGACTCATGGAACAAGGCATTGGAAAGTTTGTAAGTACACCAGGAGTTTATTTAAATAACATTTGCCTTATGGTTTCTACTCTCTGCTGCTACCGCTAAGTCAACTTCACTTCCCTGATTTGGGAAAAACACTTAAGTCTTTTGCAAAACTGGAAAAGGTGTAAGGGAAAAGCTACTGAATTCAACACTCCATAGAATTTGATAACTGGATGATATTTAAAATACTTTTTATAAAACTTTAAAAAAGAAAACGTTTTTATGCTCGCATGAAACTTTGACTAAGCAGAGGGTTGTTGTGAGATAGTCAGACACGGTGACTTTAGACTACTGCAGCATGAATTAAAAGATAAGTCAAGATGCCACCCAGTTGTATCTCTCCTTGCTGCAGTATAAAAGCTAAAAGGTTCGATCCGGAGACCTTCCATGATCTGCCGTTATGCTACAATGACGCGAAGCTTCCACAATCGTGGCCTGTCATTCTCAAAATCGACATCACGCTAAAGAAGTGCTACCGTGTCTGTGGCAGACATTTCAATGAAGACAGCTTCAATTATCCTAGTAAAGCCATGGACCCAAAAAAGCTGACTAGAAATTAAAAAAAAAAAAATACCAGTGTACGAGTGGGGCCACCAGCCACGGTAGCAGCAGAGAGTGGAAGCCATCAGGCAAGTGTTATTTGAATAAACTCATGGTGTACTTACAAACTTGCCAATGCCTCGTTTCATGATTACAGAACCTATTTGAACTACTGTAGAAGTTTGGTACCGTTACAGGTATTATTAGTGGGCTAATTTACGAGATGCACCTTTGGTTCTATTAGCGCCTGCACTAAGCCATTCGGCTAATAGCGCCAACACGCCCAATGTTCGGCCCAGGGAAAAAGCTTCTAAGGGGGTCTTTGGCTCAAGGTCATTGTGCAAAGGAACCTAGGGGGAAATTATTGTAAACTCCTTTTGCAATAATTCATTCTGATTCTCCTGCATTTTGAATTGTGTAAAAACCTCCTCTGATTCCAATCTGCGTCAGTCCAGGGCCAGCTGATCGACCAACACTCCTCAGCGGTCACTGAGTGAAACTCCAACACTTGAATTTCCTCTCCTGCCCTGACACGGACTAGAGAGGCAAGGCATTGATGCAGTTTAGATTGAATTACATCAATTTGATTTTTGACTTGCCAGTGTAAATATTCACTGCTGATAAAGTGCTGATTTAATATCCTTCTAAACACAAAATGTCTCCTCTGTTCCTCCCTGGCTCTTCTGTTTTGAATTTGATCGGGGAGGACATTTACACAACACGTTTCAATATGTTTCAGTGTTGATGCAATCGAATGAGTGTAATCCGTTCCCTGCCGAAGAGTTTACAGAACCTTCAGAGGATCCAAGAGAAGTTTAAGAATCAAAAGAGAGTCACTCCCGGGAAGAGAGCTTAGCATCGCCTTAAAATTGTATTTCAGGGATTGGTCCACATATTTGACTCGATTTCATCTCAGACGTGGTCCAGGTTGTGTGATGTTCTGTTTCGGCAGAGGGCCCTGCGGTGGCTGTGATACAAGGCTGTGATTTAAGCCTAAGATGTCTCACCTTGAGGCTCCTGTAAGCTCTGCTCAGGGAGGGGGGGGGTCGAGGCAAGATATATCCATCACCACTAACCGCTTTACAAACTGAGACTCTGACCGCAAGGCGGTTAAAGTCACTGAAATTAACTCTCTTTGCTCAAAGTGGGAAAGGTATTTTATAAGGGTGCACCATTCAGAAAATGTCACGATTCGATTTTCGATTCAAAAACAATTCCATTCCCATTATGTACATGTAGATACTTTTACCATTACACACCATTACAAAACAAAAATAAAAGTAAATATGAATTGATTTTTGATCTGTAGAGCTTGAATAGCGATACGAATGTGAATCACTTTTTTTTTTTTTT
>NC_045747.1:4957039-4975994 GCF_008692095.1 Etheostoma spectabile
TTTTTACACACACCATGGCTGACATGTTGACGGATTCTGCGTATGTGCTACATACGGTGAAATTAAACCAAACTAGGTGCAATTTTTTACTTTTTTTGTTGTTTGTCTCACTCAGTCAGATGGAAACTGTATTATTTGAAAGCAAGAGGCAACTTTGATCTAATTTTAGCTCAGCCTATTTCTAATTTCTTCCCAGGTGCCACATCCGAGTGATTGACACCTTCGGCACTGAGCCTGCTTACAACCATGAGGAGTATGCCACTCGGCACGGCTACAGAACCAACTGGGGCTACTGGAACCTTCGCGGCCAGCAGTACATGACCATGTTCCGTATGTGGGCTTTAATTTTGCTAACACAAATGTTGCTCTTAACTGAGGTTGTGCATCTGCTTATGGGAAACACTCTAAACAACCCCCCACAGATGACATCAAAAAACATAGTGTTTTTGATTTGTGTATGTGTTTGTTCGTGTTTATGTTACTGAGAGCGTGAGCAGCCACAATCGGGTCAGTGAAAAGAAAAGGGTGGTCACAGCACATTTGGTGAAATTGGTGAAAGAAAAAATCTTTTTTGGAGTAGTCTTTGATTCAAATTTGTGACAATCAGAGACCCTACTGCTTCCAAAATGACACTGAGGAAGATATAAGCTTTCATCTTGGTTTTAAAAATTGACTGACAATACTGTTTTTTTTTCTGCTACCCACTTGGCATCTCCACGCTGTAGCAGATTTGCTTTGTGTGTGTGTGTGCTATCATTCATGCTATCATGTTGTTTTGCGTCCTGAGAGTTGTAAGCTGTGGCCCGTTAAAGCTGCGATCCAAAACTCCTTGAAGATTGAATCCATTGCAAAGATGGCGGAGAGGAAAGCGTCACTTTTGTAAAGTTGCTTCAATTCATTTTATTAGTATGCAGTAAAGGTCTACTATCCAGTTGAGGAGAATGCAAATACATGAATGTTTAACTGATGAAGTTAGCAGTGGCGTCGTTTCACCACACTCTGCCACACAAATGAATGGAATACTGATTACTGATAATAAAACATTATGATTTTGAGCTTTACAGAATCCCCACAGTGCTGCTTTTGTTCTGTATTCTCTACATGTGCATCAGTCTGGATCCCCACAGCTGCTCCTTTTAGTTTAATCACTTTTTTTTTTTTTTTAGATATGAAATTGGACTTGAGATGTTGTGTTGCCAACTGCTTTGTTTGTCCTTGGCAGCCCACACTCCAGATAACTCTTTTATGGGTTTTGTGGCGGAGGAGCTGAATGAGACGGAGAGGCTGAACATTCAGCGTAACAAGGTTAACAATATGGCTGTTGTGTACGGCAAAGAAGCCAGCATGTGGAAGGTCAGTATCACACAATAGCTCCTGCAAAAACTGTCAATGGATTCGGTCAGGTTTTCATTTTCATTCAAATTTGGTTCCTTTAAAAGCTTGTTTACTTTGTGGCTTTGGATTGAAGAATTACAGTACACATATATTCAAAGGGGACACAGAGTCAAAGAGACAAAAAGAAAATCCTAGATGATCCTGTTACTATAAGTGTGATGTCATCTTGTGTAACTCTGAGTTCAAAAGCAAGTAAGTACCCATCTGTTATAGAAGAGCAACATGACATTTCACAATTCTTATGAGAGGCTTCCTACTACCTCTCAGATGGTTTCATATTACCCTAATGACTCTCGTAAAGATGGCACTTATGAATGAACCTAACAAAACACTGTACATTTGTTCATCTTATGTTAAACAGTGTTTGGTTGTTATTGTTACATTATAAAGAACTGTTGTGTTGAAAATCCTGTTAAGAAATAAGGTGTCCTTAAGTTACAATTACAGTACTTTTATAAAATTAGTGCAAATGGTGCTGTTCAAAATTATTTTTAGGATAAACCAATACATTTAAATGTACTTTAGGACACTTTCTTGGGGACTGATAGGGTTTTGACACCAATTAGCTATAGGACCATGGTTTAGGTTTTCAAACTGAGGCCTGCTTCCCCAGGGGGCCACAGGAGAGTTTAAGAGGAGACAAGGCAAAGACACTGCGTGAGGTGAATTTAAGTCAAAAATCACATTCCTTCTTGGAGTCTTAACTCTGGCAACTCAGAACACACTCAACTCCAGAATTTGCCTGGAAAAATCATCATGTTTTTAAGTTTTGTCCATTATTAAATAAATCCAGTTAAAGTTCATGGGCACATCGCAAACAGGAATTGCTGATTCGGCATACTTTTAAATCTGACAAATTAACAAAATGTAAGCAAATATGGGCTAAAAACAGAGTTCAAATTGTAGCACATTTTAACATTATGCCTGTTCAGGCCCTCCAGAGCTCCCCCAGTTGTCTCCATTTTGTCTGAGGTGGAGCCCACTATGTCAGACTTTGATAATCCGGCTTTAGTGGAGTCATTATATCCCTACACATGACATGAATCAGACAGACAGATTGAATGCATACGTTATAATGTTGCATCCCAGATGAAGCTGATCAAATCAGGATAAATGTAAATTATGTAGAACTCCCTTTCCTAAGTGAACCTTGATAAGGTGCACTGTGAGACACCGGCTAGATGTTACATTTCCTGCAAACAAGTTTCTCCTGCAGGAATCTGGCCTGAAGTGTGATGGCAGAGGAACAATTGTTTTTGTTTAGAGTAAATTTTCCCTTCGAGCTATTGGCAAGGTTTCTCGTTCTTCCTGTAACTTTGAAGTGTGCTGCAGCCTCCCACTAGGTTTGTTTCACTGCACCGACTGCAGCTTTGTTCCTGCACTGACATAACATTCCCTGTTCCTCAAAGCAAGTTGAGCTGCAATGTAAAGTTTGTGCTTCTGAAAGATAGTATTAGGTAAAAGACAGATGTGTTGGGGTCTCTCCAGACAATGAATCCCCCCTGGTTGAGAGCAAGCTCTTCCTCCACATTTTGAGATTCACATGAGAGATTTGGGGCCTGTAAAAGTCCTATGAGAGGAAAAGTGATTAATACTTAATGTCATATTCTGTTTTCCTGAACACTGGTCTCTCTCTCTCCTCTACGCCCCTCCTCTTCACTTCTGTTCTCACTGTGTACTATTCTGTATTCATCATCCCATGATGCATCATTGATGGATTCTCACAGCTTCAAGTAAGTACACTGGCTTTTCACTGGCATTATCGATTCCCTAAATACCAAAAAAAACACCACCTTTTGTTGCCTCAGAAATATAGTTCACTTCAGTTTTGTTGCTGACATCCAGCACTATCACTAACTTATAAACCTTTTCTGTAATGTAGCACAGAGGAGCACAATAAAATGTTTAAGCCAATTTAGATAAAACAATGAATTTGAAAAAAAAAGGTTTGTCATGCCTTTTTTTTTCTTTTTTAAGAAAAAAAGTAAAATAAAGTTTGATTTCATCTCCATGTTCCCGGAGACATTAAAATGACCCAAGATGAAAAATAAGGTATAACCCTTGGATGACATTTATGAATGGTTTATGCTTTGAAGGCATAGCATTAGTGAATAAATCATAACATCCGTTGGAAAAAAGCACCTTTTGAGATAAACTAATTCAGTGTTAATGTCAGTGAAATGAGTCAAGCAAATTGTCTCCACCGGGCAATGCGGAAGATAAACATTGATTTAAGTCCTTCACAACTTCACAGGTACTTGATCGTAATCAGTATCATGATGATGGTGCTAACGAGCATTAGATCAGCTTGCCTTATTTTCATGAACCAATACTTTTATTCAGGCACAGGTGATACTCTTGCCCTTTCCCAACACCTTTGAGCTTTTCTTGGGCTCTTTTCAAGGACTTATGGGGCGCACACTACTAGGTGAGCTAGAGCTCGCCCCGCGTTTATCTATTGAAGACGTCTGCACTTTTGTGAGTTTTCAAAGCAACATAAGACAACTAAAAGCTCTACATAGGCAAAAGGCAACAGCCTTAAAACCATAAACACAGAGTGGGTAGTCAAAGGCTTGAACTAACCAATTGGGATCTGGTCCACTGAAACAAAAAATGATTTGATTGGAAATGTAGATGACTTTACATTGCCCCCGTTTTATGTTTTTAACTTATTTTGCACCTGTATGTCTCAAAGGGAAAGGAAAAGTTCCTGGACATTCTGAATCGCTACATGGAGATCCATGGGACGGTGTACTATGAGACGCAGCGTCCTCCAGAGGTCCCCGCCTTTGTCAAGAACCATGGTCTGCTGCCTCAGCAGGAGCTGCAGCAGCTCCTCAGAAAGGCCAAGGTGGGAACATCACTTTCATGAGCTTGGAAAATGATGACTCCAATGTTTGCATACACACATTCTGGGTGAAAATGAAATATTTTTGTTGACGTTTTTATGCGTTTGTAGAGCTAAGTGTTGACCTGGATATGAGCAGCTCAGTGTCAAGACTCATGATCTACTTTTTCTGTCAAGCTGTTCATTGGATTTGGCTTCCCCTACGAAGGTCCCGCCCCTTTAGAGGCCATAGCCAATGGCTGCATCTTTCTTCAACCCAAGTTTATTCCCCCTCACAGCTCTCTTAATCATGACTTCTTCAGAGGGAAGCCCACCTCCAGGAAGGTAGATGCTCTTGATGGATTGAGACAAAAAACGGCCCTTGTAATGGCAAATAAATATGCACACAAATCTTGACTTCAGTTGTTGGATTGTGATTGTAAATATACTTTGTGAATATTTCTTCCTCCCTCAGGTGTCCTCTCAGCATCCGTATGCAGAGCAGTATATTGGCAGGCCGCATGTCATCACTATCGACTTCAATAACTCTGAGGAGTTTGATGCGGCCATCCGTGAGATCATGAGGATCAATGTATGTTAATTTTTGGGCGTTTGCCAACCTCAGCACAACTCATTCAACAAAATAACGGTCTTACAGTACTCCCAGAACACTTTGCACTGCTGCATAATGATTGATATTAATAATGGTTTGGCTTTACAGACTTGGTTTGACCCACTTTTGAAGCCCTCAGCCTTTAATAAAGCGCTTAATCATGGCATCCTGCGTTACAGCAAAATGCTTAGCTGGCTCCCTCTCTGCTCTCCGCGCTGCTAATTGCTTGAGATATTGAGCGGCTCAGTCGGTAAGCTGTGCCCACACCTGGGCTTACATGGCAGCCTTCCAGAGGCCAGCCCCACAAGCAGAAAGCATTGTCCGCAGCAGATCATGTTAATCAATCACACTGTGCTCAATCTGTCACAAGAACAACACTGAGCCACAGCCAGGCCTCTCGCAGTGCCTCTACCTGCCAGGTGTGTTAAATAGACATTGTGTTTCCTGCTGATAGAGGCAAAATGAAGTACCCGTTGTGGCGCTGTTATTTAGTTTTAAAAAGTGGATCCTGGGGGAAGCAAAAAACAATACTAATCACAAAGGCTGACTGGGCAAGTTTAACCTCACATTTAAAAGATGAAATGCGACTTAGAGCAGCTTTGTTTTCCATGATCTTGTTGAGCTCACCTGATACATACATGTGTATGTGCACTGTATTTGATTCATACACAATCAAGAAGAAAAAAAAACAAAAAACTTAATATCCTTTGTAATCGTGGTTGAATGATAAATTATGACTTCATTTTTACCGTACAAACCTGAAAGTGGTGTCGGTTTTCTTAACTATTGATAAGACAGCATTTCCAAAAATGACAAAATGTTCTTTTAATTTATGTAGTATTTGGAAAACAGTAGTTCAATGTAAGTGTAGATTGACTGCATTTATATAGCACTTTTCTAGTCTTAACTACTACTCAAAGTGCTTTTTTTACATAGTAGCCTATAGTCACCATTTACCGTTCACACACACACACCCATGCATACGCTGGTGGCCGAGGCTGCAAGTCCCCTGCTCACCAGATGAACTTTCACACACCGATGGCTCAGCGTCGGGAGCAATTTGGCGTTCAGTGTTCTTACCCAAGACGACCTAGATTACCGCCCCGCAATTAAGTACATCAAAGCTCAGCACATAATGTGCTTAATTCAACACTTTTCTGGTTAGGCTTTGTTCATAGTGCTTCTGCTCATGTTGGTGATGTTAGATTGCTGCTTCTGTCATCACGCTCAAGAGCTGCCTGCCTGTTTGACACGCTGTTGCCTAAGATTGTACTGGCGCCATGGCAACAGTCCACAGTGGAAAAAAGGAAACAGGCAGCTGACACAGAAGCAGTACAAATGTCTGTGACACCTGCCCGATCTTACCCCCCAGCTGGGTTTTCGTGTACCTTTTTCTGGACACGGCTGGTCCCAGCCTAGCTCGCCTCCGGAACATGGCGGGAGTTTCATTTTATCGTCATTGTTGATGGTGTGAAATAATAATAGTTGCTCACATATTTTTGTGGCCGAGCAAAGCAATCAGTTTAGGTATATAAACTGCACACTGTCATTCTAAAAATGTTTTCCACTGCTGAATTCAAATCGCCCTCTATGAAGCATTTATTTTCTCTCTCTTCAGATTATATTTTATAAAGATGCCCAAAAGGCAAATTGCATTGCGGAATCTCTGAAGTGCTGGATACATTTCATTAAACTCAGATGAAATAAACTAATAAGAGAATGCTAAAAGGAACACAACACTAAAAGGAACCATTTATCAATTTAAAAGCCTGAGTGCTTTAGTGTCTTGATAGTAAACGATGAGATCTTACTTTAGCTACCATGGGAAATATTCATTGCACATTCACATTCTGCACTGAGAATCCTTGCAGAATGTATCCTAAAATATATCATTATCATTTATATCCTCAAAATCGAATAGGTTTCAAAATGCAGTAATCACAGCAGTATAAACCTTATCTCCAAACTGCAGTAATTTTTCTACTCCACCATCAAACCTGTGTCTTCCTGTCACCCCTGTGTTCCCCACGACACTGTATAGGACAAAAAAACACTTGAAAGAAGAGGACAAGCTATTGATCAGTTTTCTCTCAGTGAATTTAAATCCGTTTCTTGTCATCAACGAGGCAGACAATGAGTGACAGGCTGTAACAGCAACACTGATAACGGCACCCAAAGGACCCAGAACGCACAAAAAACATCAGCCTCCACAGCAGTGGATGACCTGTGGTTCGCTGTCAGTTTAATCCATTGTTTGACATATTGATGCAGTCGTCACTAAAAAATAATGAAATCAATTTTCAAAGCTGTCACCTGTGATGTATTAAGTCATTGATTTTAATGTGTGGCTTGTGGCATGGTATAAGCCTCTCACAATCACGCTAATGAATGTGTCAGCTTTGATTAACTATTAGATGCGCTCTTCCTGTAATTATGGCTTGGTTCTGTGGACACGAGCATGCACGCACGCACACACACACTCGCACACTCTTTCACACACACACACACACACACACACACACTGACTCTTTCACACGGTTTCATCTGTGTGCACATCTGTGTTCGCAGGTGGAGCCATACCTGCCGTATGAGTACACCTGTGAGGGGATGCTAGAAAGAGTTCATGCCTACATTCAGAACCAGGTGGGTCTCAATAAGCAACATAACCAGTAGGCATGCTGGGTAAGGTCATAATGATGTAATAAGTTATATTTAGGTGCAGATGTTGCCTCCTAGTATAAAACATAGCAATAGAAACCAGAATAAAACAGGTCCTGACTAAAGTCAGGAAGCAACTGTTTAAATAAATAATGTTACTAATTTGTCATTGTAAGCATTGCTACAAAGAGTTTAAGTTAAATGACAGTAGGCAGTCTGTGTCCAATATGTGTTTTATTTATAGATAGATAGATCTGTCATATATATTAGTAGGTTAATGTGTACTAGTGTTAATGTAGTTAGTTAGTAAAGTAGTACTAGTACTACTTCTGTGGCTCTGGAGGAGCTTTCCAAAGTCTGAAAAAGTGACCCTGATGATGCCATCATTATTTCAATTTAGGCTTGTGTTACAAATTGGAGGTGAGGTGTTTGAAAGATGTAGGCAAATAAAAGGGATTAACGAGAATGATTGTTATTGTGAAAAATGTAAGCTACAAGTCAGGACATCTCGGATGAAGAATTTTACCCGTTCTTTTTAAAATGTGAATCATGTGATCCCCCCCAACTTTAGGGAAGTGCAATATTAAATTCTCATAAATGTACCCAATGGTGTTTTACTCTAGCTAAACAAGGTTTCTGTTTCTACTCTGTGTGACTTGCCACGATGCATTGTTTAAGATCTTAAAGGAGAATTCCAGTCAATTTCAACATGTTGCTCTGTTGTTTGTACTTTTGGGGTGCTTTCAATAGCAAGAAAAATGGAAGCAATCGGTGCTTCCTACACCGGGTTATCCTCCTGCTAGAGTTAACACCCAAGAGGCTTAAACAGGGCAAGTAAACTTGTTTTTAGCCTCTAAACATGTTCAAAATGTTATTACAAGTTCCTACCCATGTGCAGTGATTCCTTCCGAGTGCACACAGTTACTTTGACTGCAGTAGATGCGACAGAAAGTCATGTTTCGAATAGTGTGGACTTCACCGGAAAACAGGAAATAAACAGAGGTATGTCCACTGGCTGATATTAGCATACCTTTTATGTCTTTCTCTCACATCTACGCTAGTAGGAGGAACACACTTTGTAGGTAGCACCAATGTTTTTTTTATTTTTCTCGCCACTGACAGACTTCCTAATTTACACACAACAGAAGTACGTGTTGAAATTGAACGTAATTCTCCTTTTAAACGTGTTACATGTTGAGTCAGTGGAATTGTTGGAACGTGTATCGCTATTCTGGGCATCCTTGCATAGAAGAAAAAAACAAAACAGGGACCCACACATAGAAACTTTGCTCCATACTGTAGCCTTAATAGTAGTCAAAACTCCATAGGGAAACTTTAAAATGTACCTTGCATTTAAAGTTTGCAACCAAACAAACAAAGGTGCATGTAACAAATTGACTACACTAGTTGCAAATGGAAACAGTGCATTTAGACACGTCTGGCATATTTCAGCAAAAATACAAGTGTTCAGATTTTACTGTACAGAGCATACAGACAATTGTGGGGAACGTAGAATGTATATCATATAGGAGTGGCATGAAGGCGTTCTTTGTCTTGTGTAATTTTCTTCTTCTGACACTGGGTCACTTTAAGAGGAAGCTTCAAGCTTAACTTTGGGTATTCATTGAAATAATTTGTGACTTTGGTCAAATTTGTGGTGATGTCTATATTCATTTCAGCCTGTGTTTTGAGGGAAGTTTCAAGGAATGTTGAATGGATGAATGACTGATGACAGTTTAAGAATTAAAACAGCAGTTGGATTATTACAACCGCACAACTTCCCCTCTCTTTGAAGCATTACGTCCATTCAATTAAATCAATAAGCTTCAATGTACTGTAAGTTCCTTTTTCTGGGATTTCTTAGTTGCTGAGACTCGATGTTTATTCCTCGGCTCCACTGCCTGGGTCAGCTATTAAATTATTTGCAGGCGACAGCTGCATGTGTAATAGACTAGCTCAGTGACTAATTTTTCTCAATGATGGTCCTAGAGGACAGTGATGAAAGAGAAAAGTAAAGCTCATACATAAAAATGGGCTTGCAGCCTTTTAATCACATCTGAATGGGAATTCATCAATAATCGAGATATGCTGTATGAAATCCAGGGTGAGTACTCAGACAGATGTGCAACCAAAAATTAAACAATCACTCACTCACTCACTCACTCACTCACTCACTCACTCACTCATATCCACACACTCATTTCTATTCTGTATTTACAGATGTTGTCTTCTGGTACATCCATCATGTCCTGATGGTTGGTATACTGTCTGGCAGTGGCAGGTTAAAGAAATGTTAGCCTCTGTGCTCTGGCACCATTTCTCCCCAGGCTACACACAGACACACACACACAGACACACACACACACACACCCAGTGTGCCGTGTCTGACTGAGACTGTGACTGCCCGTCTGACATGTACATTGTCAGACTCGCAATTACACTCTGCTCACTCTCTTTTCTTCCACTTTTCTCAACCTTCTCTTCCACCATTTCTGACTTTTCCGATTTATTTCTAAACTTCTATTACCAACCTTGTCTGACTGAACCTCTTGTCTTCTTATCTCCCACGATGACTTACTCTCACCTGCAGCTGCTGGCAGAGCTTCAGTCCCACTCTGAACTGCGTACAATGTACTCTTATGGCAGCTCAGTTTCTTCCCATGTAAACATTGTCTGCATGATGGTACACACTTCACACTAATACCTGTCCTATTAGTATTTGTTTTGTCGTATCCCTATAAATTCCCCTGATTGACACTTCTCATTTAACTCGATTGGAGGTCAAACACACATTTAGAGAGGAAAGAGACAGAGTTGTTTGTTTTCTTTGTTGGCTGTAACCATATGGACCAGTGCAGTTATTAATAAACAAGTTAGAACAATCAGTGAGGGCAATTTCTTGTGTGCTCATATTGACAATGACCAGCTGTTCCTAACGGGGGATGGATCAACATAGAGCTGAGATACCTAATTGGATGAATATAAAACCTAGTGATGATGTCAGCAGGAGGAGCACAGGTGTGAATAATAAAACGATTAAAGATGCAGTAGGTAAGACTTATAAAACTAACTTTCTGTCATATTTTCTGACACTGACCCCACATTTGAGTAATACTACATGAAACATGTAATTTAAAAACAAATCTGGCTCCTCTGGTACCATCTACAACCTGTAGTGTGATTTGCAAAAATCCCCCACTCCCTGTTCAGATCCTCCAATCAGGGCCAAGGTTTTTTTTTAACTGTGTGTTAATCGCTGCTCAGGCGCACACATTTATTCTCCCTTGTGAGGGGAGGGGCTTAAGAGACAGTTTGCGTTTTAGCAGAAAGGGGGGAGGGACTGAGAAGTTGTCAATGTTGTCAATGATCTTCACAATCCTACCTACAGCACCTTTTTAATGAAGGCTGAATTCCATTTACATTTAGATGCTTGAGTTTCAGGGTCCTGGTATTGTGCATACTGGCTCACTGTCACACTGGCATAGCATGGCACACTATGCCAGTACAAAATCTCTGCTGTGAAAGAAGCCTGGTGTTTGTTAACTTAACCTTTTTCCAAAATGTCAATTTTAGTTATCCCTTGCATTTTAAAAAGTGTGCAGAACTAAAGCAAGTAGTGCGGAAGCAACAAGGTCTCATGAATGATTAAAACAGATGGTTCAGTTAATGACTTTCCTGCGCATTCTTTTTTTAGTTAGCGCATAGTATGGACAGTACTTGACATGGTTAAACAAACTTCTTCTCAATCTGTGTGGTCATGCGACTGCAAATATTGTTTCTCTAGCATTCTGTTGAGTAAAATATCACTATCAAATCTATCAACTTAAGACGCAGGCTTGTTTCATATGGTCTTCTTTCTCCCTTATGTGTTGTGTTGGGCATCTTGATGACTCATAGTGGTAGAATCAAAAAGACATCATTCTAAAGTTGCTATAATTACACAGTACATGTTACTGTTTAATGACCAACAGTAAGTTCTGGGGATTTTCTCACAAGCCCCTTAGATATTAAAATACACTGGTTTTATAAAAAAAAAATTAAATTAAATAAATAAAGGATCTGTGTCAGATGTCTGTTTAGGAGTGGAAGTGCAGCAGAGAGGGAGAGATCGGAAACATAGTTATTGCCTGCGGGCACTGGGAGCCTGTTTAATAAAACGGGTCTGGAGGCCAGTGGGACATGTCAGAGAAATGTTATTACCTGGGTTTTATGAATAGCCGCAGCTGGAGGAGGAATCTAATCAGGGCTCTCACCACAGACTAATTCTGCTTCCAAACCTCATTTGGTATTGGGTGGCATAACTGCATTCATATAATTTCCTGGAAGATTGATGAGGACTCGTCAGCTTCGATATGATATGCGCCTTTTGTATCTTAATTGTTCTTTTTGTTATTTCCTGTATCAGCTGTCCAGAAGGATGTGTATGCAGAGCTGAATGTATAACTTGTCACTGCTCTGTATTGGAGTGTAGCGTTTATTTGAGCTTGTAGGTCAAAGTGTTTGCTATATAACACTGAACACATTCCTGATCTGTGTCACTTTATCTTTGCATCTGCAGGACTTTTGTTCCCCTGAAGCTCCGTTTCTTCCAGTAAACTCATCCTGGCTGAGCAGCCCTCCCAGTCCTTTCGTCCTCCTGCCAAACTCCAGCATCCTGACCTGGGCCTCCAACGCCAGCTCCTGCCCGTCCTGGCCACCCCTCAGCGCCCTGCGACTTTTGGCTTCTCAGGAGGGCCAGTCGTGTGTGATGGCGTGCCAGAGTGCAGGACTTATCTGCGAACCTGCCTTGTATCGTTTCATCAACATCAAGGAGGCCTTCAGCGCGTAAGATTCTTCATTCGAATAATTGGTTATTTTGACTATGCACAATTTGGGTTTTCAGTTGCTCCTATTTATGCACGGCTATGGAAAAATAACACTGCATTATAACAATAGTCATGTTTTGCATTTCTTAATGCCTCTACTATTGATCCACTATTGATTACTTCATGATTGCTTCTCAACTTCATGACATGCTATCTGTGTTTAAAACTGTTCCCTATCATGAAAATAGTGCACTATATAGTGTTTTGTAGTGGTGTTCAAATTCTCTGCGGTTAATTTCACTCACTATATATTCCACTATGAAATACTCACAATGCACTGCTAATTTGAGTGTACATACAATGTACTCTACATTTTTCTCCTGTATACCACAATGCAACGCGGCCCTGTTTTCCCGGTGGAGAGAAAGAACCACCTGCGAAAACTAAAAAGGGAAATGGACCAGTCTTTCATTTCAGGCAACAGGCAACATATACACAACCTTTTACTATTCCGCTGAGTGCTCGCTTTGGTTCAGGGACGTATTAAGTTATTTTTGTTTTGGTTTGATTACGTGATACTGGGAGCACTGTCGCACACATGACAACATTTATTGACGCAACAATGTTTTTAGTGAAATCTCGTTTGGTTGATCCTTACATAGTTCACTATTTTATAAACACTATACAGGAATAGTGAATTAGGGAAACATTTTGAACACAGCTACTGTCTATCTCTTTTTGTGTCATATCTTCCATTCATTACATTAGTGTGTTTTATTACTGAAATAATGTCTTCAAAGTTGCATCCTAAACTGTGTTCTCCTCTGTCTTTGGTTTTAGGCTGGACCTGCAGTGTGACGGAGTGGAGTCCGAGATGAACCACCTCTTCCCGGCCTTCTCAGCAGAGCATGCTGAATGTAGCCTGCAGCAGGATCCCCTGCTGTTCAGCTGTGCTGGCTCCAGTGCCAAACACCAGCGCCTTTGCCCCTGCAGGGACTATCGTAACGGCCAGGTGGCACTGTGCAGAGACTGCCTATGACCAGAAGAGGATCTGTGGATGGAGACTTATTTCTGACACTTGGTGACATCTTGAATCTGTGGTGAAATGGTGTAACACATAAACTTGAGTACTCCTTTACCTCTGACCAAAGACTGGCTGGAAGATGACAATTTTAAGACCACATTACCTCTCAGGGAACTGCATGATTGTACTTTGATCCTGTGGGATTGAAGCCTCAGTTTGAAGGTTTACATGGCTGCATAGGACCACAGTCTACAAAAGTCACAATGAAATGTATCATTTGATGGATCATTTAGATTAGTATAATTTGATGGATCAGTTAGATTAGTAAAGAAACCATGAGCAATCAAAAGGAAAGCTTGGATAAAAAAATATATATATACATTGCAAATGCTTGAAATTCACAAGTGTGTTTACTCAGTGTTGTGTGAATACCTACCGTATCGTAGTGGAGTTTGGATATTTGTACTAGATGCACCCAAAGCTGTTTACACCATGTTGAGATGTACAACTTTACATGTCCTGTATTAATACATTTGTATATAAGTGTTTAATAAAATACAGGGGAGGAAAAAGTTGTTTCAATTGTTTAAATTATGATAAGGGTGGAAATGATTAATATTCTTTATAAATTACAAGGTATCATCAATCTTTAATGGTCAATTTCACAAAGGAAAGTGTGGGGAAATATCCTAATTACTTCTTTCAGACTGTGATTTATGTGCTGGCTCACACTCAGTTGTTTATAAAGCAGTCTTCCAATACAAGGTAACAATAGTGTTTGGGTGTCCAGAAGTACAGTATTTAGTTTTCTGCATCAGTATTATTTTTACTAACTAAAGCAGGTATTTGCATATAATACTTTCACAGAAAACCATGTTGTGTTGACCTTTCTACTTTAATATGTACTTCCTTAGGTGAAGTGTGAGAATAGGTGTTGGTGAGCAGATACAATTACTATTTTGCTGTTAGCGTGCAGATGGGGGACACATTGTGGTTGCTGTTATTGTTCCTGCAGTATGCATATTAAGACATGCCTTGCAAAGGCAGTTCATTTTGTAAGTGATGCTGGCCAAAGTCCTAATCAATTTTGTGTCTTTTCAGTACAACCCTTCCCTCCTTAATCTTTTCCCAGACTGCCGGCGGCTGCAGAGGCATAATAACACATGAAATGATGTACTAAAAAGATTGTTTGCAAGATACCTGCTTGATGTGTCTAACTCATTCACATATCAGCCTTAGCTGACCTTAAGAATGTTTCTGCACAGAGTAGGTGGATTTTATTTCTCTCTCCCATCTCTTACAGTAGAATTGTGTTAGAAAGAAATCTCTTCACAACCATTGTGGAAAGGAGGGATGATCACAGCAACCAAAAATTGCTCAAATGGGAATGTGAGTATTGTATTAAAATAGACTTCACATGCAAACCTATCCTTTAAGGACTTAAGGCTGGTTAAAAAAAAATGTATATCACCTGAGACGTAAGGAAAACTGCAGCAGGGTTTAATAATTTGTTGGATATTGGTTTATAGATACTACCATAGTGTAAGATAGGACTCATTTTGTCTGAATGGTGTCCAACAGTTATCATGCATCACAAAGTGGAAGGTGCATTGAAACCATATTGATATAAATAATAGTGTGCAAACAAAGGATAAATAATGAGACAGTGTTGGAAACCTTTTTTACAAAAAATATGGCAGTTAAAGGCTATTCACTACTGTTGCCCCCAAGCAGGAAAAGTATGTTGCACCAATCGCCCACTCAGAACATAAAGTCATTATTTTTTGAATTTCATTTTCTCAACATGTATTCCTGTTTCTTGACACAGTATGAAATATGGTCAACATTAGCAAACAGGGCCGTAACGTATTACCCCATGATGTGTCACATGGCCAATTTATTCAAATAAAAAACAATCATCAGCATGACAGTGACATCAGCTGCAAGTGGATACAAGGATAATGGTTTACAACACCCATGTTAATTTCTATTCATAGACCTACTTTTATATAATATATAAAGTATATATACTGTATATATTTCATAATGGAAGCTTTCTATTTCCATTGTAATCCATTTCTCTTCCCTTTGGTTTTGTTTGTATAAGCCTTATGTATGAAACCCCCTTCATAGATGGACATTATAATATGCACAGAAACTATGCAATGTCACTAAAGTCGTTATCGTGTGAGCTGCTGCTCCACTGAAGCTGAAACCCTCCTCTAAGATAGGAGGATTTTAATGAGACAATTTCAAAAGACAGTTGGAATTTGCCAGTTCTCATTTAATGATTGTGATTGTGTCTCTTTGACTGATGGTAAGGACCATTTCACAATATGCCCATTTCTCCTCTCCAATTCATAGTCTCTGAACTAATATTTATCTTTCTCTCCAAAACCAAATGAACGTGTGTGTGTGTGTGTGTGTGTGTGATGACGAGACTTCAGGTGTTGAACAAAAACCTCTGTGACTTAAAGTTATAAAGAAAAGAAAGAATATCAATATCTATGTCAACGTCTCTGAAATGATATTTTCATTTATGAGTTTAACCACCCTTTTCACCACTTAAAAATTTTTATTAATTTCTCAGCCAGAAAGAACTGCCCCAGTAAGAAATAGTTGGATACTGCAGAAACCACACAAAGATGGTTTTGGCAGGTGTTTTTTCCGGACTACCTGTTGACTTGGTCCTCAGACAGATCCCAGATGGATTGTTTGAGACTCCACGTGCAAAATCAGCTTGGAAGCTCTGCGGTGACACAGTGAAGTGAGGCAGATGAGAAGTTTTTTATGAAAGTTTTTTATCACTCTAGCTTTAGAAAATCTTTGTTGGCCAAAAGATAAGAGTAATACACAAATAAATGATCTCGACAAGATTGAAAACCTTTGAGGGACTTCTGCACGGTGACACGGTTGGTGGGTTGAGTCTGGTAGAAAGAAATGAAATGAATGAAACTTCTCCCAACCAGGTCTGTGGTTTATCTTGAATAAGCGGGGCATGATTTCTGGAAAGAGACATAGCTTTTCGAGCCAACAAACGGTCCTCTCGAGCAGTTGTTTTGCGGGGTCTGCCTGACCTGGTCTTGTCAAAAACATCTCCATGTGTTTCAAATGTTTTTTAATCCTCTGTACTTGACGCTGAGACACATTGAAGGTGTCTGCCACATCAGCAGTGGATCTGGTCTCAGCCTCTTGATAATCAAAACTTTAGTCTCAGGGTGAATCTTAGGCAGTTTGCAGATGTCTAGTTCAGTTGATGTGAAGGTCTAGTGCACTGGGGTTGTTTTTATACACACCTAGACCTAATTGATCCTTTATTAGTCACAGGTGAAGCTCATATGACAAGGCGACAACACTTATGTCTTTGCAAAAATTGACTCAATGGGCTTTACCAAGCTGTGAATATTAAATACTTTTTGACAGTTTCTTTTTGCACTGAAACATTATACAAAATCTGTTGGGATTAAAATGAGCCATTTCTTGTAAATAAATCTGATTAGAAATATATTTCAGCGGCACTTCAGGTCAATTTGTACACATGCGCAAGAACTTTGTCAGGGACTGTATATATATATATATATATATATATGTCTGTGTGTGTACGGTACACATGTACGTATGAATGTATATATATATATATATATATATACATATGTATGTATATATGCATGTATGAATTTATATATAGATATATGTATATATGGTATATGTATATATACTGTATATGTTTGTGTAATATTCAGTATTCAGTAACAACTCTCACAGCGCCGTGAAGGTGTGTTTTCTTCACTATTTAGATGGTGACCATGACGCAGTATGATTCCTGGCATGGGCAGGCCACCTTTTCTAAAGAGAGAGGTCACACAGGTGTCTTCTTCCTTCCTGCCTCACACTCACCTCCTATTGTCCTCTCTCACCCCTGACTCTCTTTTACTCTCTTTTTTTCTTAATCTATCTAGGTTCTTCTTTCCCCCCTTTCCTTCTTGAAATCTCAATCCTCACCTAACCTCCTCCATATGAATTTATTTTTCAGACGCTGAAACCTTTTCCATGACCAAATGCTGTGTATTTGATACAGCTTTCTAATCAATCCTCTATTGTGCTTGCTCGTGTCTCCTTGGCTCTTTAGTAAGTGTGAAAGAGTGGAGACTAGCTGCCCTACCGCTGCCTCCCACAAAGATAAATGCATCACATAATGACTCTGTGCCCTGCTCTGTGTGTGTGTATGTGTGCGCACACACTGTGTGCAGACGGCTTTCTCAATAAGAAAATGTGTCTGAAAAACTGCCAGTTAATGGAGGGCACCTGTTATGACTAAAGAACTGCAGAGTAGAAGAAACATCAGTCAATTTGAGAGACCATTTCATATAAACTGTGGTGCTCCAGGTTTGTGATGTGTAGAGTTTAAAAAATACATGTTTTAGTTTTATTAGTTGTGATGCTAGAGTTGGTTCAGTTTAACTGTAAAGCTATGAAGTCATGTAGTATGTTAGCTCAAAAATATTGGGAACCAACTGATGATCAGTCTCCTCTGCCACCTTATTTTCTCTTTTTTCACTTCTCCTCGTTCTTCTCTGTTCTCAGCTTCTTTATCACATGTGGATAAAAACAAGAACGGAAAATTCCGCAGTTGTCACAGACAACGGATTACTATTGTTTTCACATGACTTTATTGTAATTGCATTCTTGCTCATAATGCAGATGGATTGGCTGTTCTGAAAATGTAGCCTTGTTTGTTTCGCTCTTCTTTTGTGCTTTTCCGCATCCCCCACTTTTGGCTGTAATCAAACTAATATTTCGATTGCACTTAACAACATGAATAAATTAAATGGAAAACTTGCTGGAGGCCCGTGTGACTGTTTTATTGCAGGATTGGATGTGTGTATGTAGCTCCTGAGGTAACAGTACTGCTCACCTCCTACAGAGAGATCTGCTGCTGTGTGATAAGGCTCTGCTGTCTACACAGTGAAGTCAGCTTCATTTCAACGAAACCACAGGCTTCACAGGCAGGTGTGAGGGGGCAGCCAACAGAGCACATCACAAATCACAAAGGTCTATGTTGATTTTTCAGCTTCACACCCTCTGAAAAGAAGCAATATACACACACAGTATACTTAATACACTACATACACTGATACACTCATTCAAATTTGTTCTGTTCCCCGTAGATGCTGTTTCATGATGAAGTTGGCTAGCAATAACATCATTAATGCAAATTCTGCCTAATTATTTAAACACCATGGAGGTTACCCTTAAAGCAGCTATAATCTTTAGTTTTTTAAATGAAAATGGATCAAATGACAAAACAATGGGAGGTGTGAAAGACTTTTTTTATGGTGTGATAGTTACAACTGGGATATCAAGTTTTCCATTGAGCTTTTTTGAACCAGAGTTATCACGTGGATCTGCAGCTCTCCTCTGCTTTGCAAAGCATTATAACGAGTTTCAGCTCATAGTTTAGCTGTTTGGCTGTTTTCAGCAAATAAAAGCTATAAAAAGTCTCTACACTACTGACTACCAAAACAGCAGACACACAGTTACCAACTTCATGAATGACCACGTTGCTCCGTAAGTGATGGATATGTAAATAAGCCTCTTAAAGGTCCCGTGACATGGTGCTCTTTGGATGCTTT
>NC_045747.1:4976004-4981485 GCF_008692095.1 Etheostoma spectabile
TTAGTGGTCCCCTAATGCCATATCTGAAGTCTCTTTCCTGAAATTCAGCCTAGAGCCAGTCCCACAATGAGTTTTCCTTAGTATGTGCTATTTCTCCTTCTTGGCTGCTAACAACTGTGTGGAGGAGGGTAATCACGGGAGGCTCGGGTCATGTGGACACGCCAACAGTGCTATTGTCATTACTTAGAATTCCTCATGGGGGCGATAGAAACTACGCACTATAGCTTTAAATTGAAGCAGGAGCAAAGTTTGGATGGAAAGCAGTCAAGGGTAGTCTGGCTATCACCAGACCAAGCCAAGCTCATTAGATTTGAGATTGAGCATTGGTGTGGGGAGTCTGCTCTGTGATTTCTCTGCACAAGAGGTGTGACCAACGGGCATAGTTCAAGTGACTCTGTACGCACCTGGAAAGTTCTTCAACCAATCAGACCAACGATCCGGGTAAAACAAAAACGGCATCAAAGGGTTGCTGCGCTGCGTTGGCATTCGGTGGCTGCTCTTTTGAATGTAAACGAGAAGCTGCTTGGTCGCTTCTCTATCGTCATCGTGTAAAACCCGCCAATAGCTTGCCAGGTAGATAACTGTGAACTGAAGCAGGAGAATTACATTTAAAGGTCTCCAGACCAAGCTGCAGGGCGAAATCAAATTGCCGGCAGAGTGGACGGGGTGCCTTTTGTGTGAATGTATGTGTGAATATATTTTTAAATTCAATTTTGTCCTCAGAGGGTGGTCAAAGTTCACATGTGTTTCATTTCCAGCCTAGTGACAGAGTTCTGGCCTTTGGACATTTTTGCACGATATTCCACCCTCTTACAGTAAATGGGCACATTTCACATTAGACCCATCTGAATGTATTGCCTCTGTAATGCTTGTCCTGAGTGGCAGTGGAGAGCACAATCAGAAGTCAAGAGGCTACTCCACATTCATTCTCTATTACTGAGTCAACTTCGTCCATGGCTCCCACTGCCAGCTGGCGGCTCCAGCAACAGACACCCAGACTGCATCTGTCACAGCTTTCTCACTGTCAGCCTCAGTAAAATTGAAAAGGCCATTCCATTACTGAATCTACAGAGCACATTGTCTAGCACACTGGACTTATAAGAAGCAATCCTCCACAGTCTTGTGTGGCAGCTTTTGACAGAAGAGAAGGGGCTGGCTGTCTTTGGCACCGATTTCAGGTAGATCTGAGAGGCTCTGTGACTGCATACCTTCGGACCTGACAATTAAGGAGTGCTGAGAGGGGGAGGCTAGAGGAATCAGAGAGAGAGATCGCTTATATACAATCCAACTGTGACCCTGTTGTCTGATTGGACTGTCAAGCTGTAATAGAAGTAATTGAGACGGTGTGGGTGTATGGGAGACAAGTGGACAAAATCTTCCTGCAGAGAAAAAGAGGCATAGAAGACAAAGATGAGAAGACAAATGATTGAAAAGTAGGATTAAGAATAAAGGCAGATGGATTAGAGGCCGGGTGCTGGTGAAGTGGGCGAGAGATGACAGAAAGGGAACAAGTAGCATGTGTATACGACAACTTTTATTAAGGCTTCTCTGGGCGCCTTCAAAGTAATCTTCTACAAATGCCACACCAGGAATATACTGTACAGTAAAAGGCAAGAGGTCTCAAATGGGAATCAGAGAAAAACATGTTGATCTTAGATCAATGTTGTTAGGACCTTGATGTAAAAGTTTTTGGAGAGATCAAAGGTATCGTGCAGTTTTACAGCCAGCATGCTGCATGTTGCTATGAGTTATTCAGTGAACTGTGGATTGATGCAGAAGGTGAGAGGGCTGTGGAATCAGATCAGAGGGAGATAGAGTTCTAAAAAGGCTGCACTAGCATTAAAGTCTGTCCCTGAAGCTAGAAAAGTGAGGAAATAGTGCAGTGTTTGAATGTATGTTTTTGAAGGGTCACAAGTGCAAACAAACAATGTCCTGTCACGCAAGCCAGCTGCTAGAAATGTTGAGACGGATCAGGGTGGCATGTTTGGATGTGCAAAAAAGATAGTTCTCATATTCTGCTTCCTAGCACAACAGGTTTTTATTGGCTTCTGAGGCAGTAGAGACTTCAGCAGGTACCTTCAGGTGCATTTATTCAACTCAGGTGACTGGATTAACAACTGAGGGAGGCTTGTGGCCCGGAGGTGAAACGGTTGCCCCACAACCACAAGGTTGGGGCCTAAATCCCAGGGCATCCGGCTACACGTCAAATTGTCCCTGAACAAGATGCCGAACCCAGAAACCCAACACTGAAAGTTGATCCCCTGACGCTGTGTGCATAGCTGTCCACTGCTCTTAATATCTAGGATGGCTTTAAAGGAGTGACAGAATTTAACTACATTGTACTGTGTGTATGTGGCAGTTAAGAATAAAATTTGATCCTTTTAGACTATAGGCTACTGTGAATGAGCAATAGGTGTCTATACAGATGCCTGTTGTAATAATTCATATCAAACACAATAGGTAATCATCCATACAGTAGCAAGAGGGTTAATTATCTTACAATATCATTAAAAGCTGGATCAACATATACATTTTATTATGTACATTCGTAACCCTGGCCTTCTAAATTAACTGTTCGCCCTACCCCTGCCACAAACAGAAACTGTCCAATCACAGCTTAGCAACCGCAAATAGGCCTGTCAAGCTTTGGATTTCATCACATGTTGAAGCTTGAGCAAGGACTTGAATAGCCTAATAGTAATAATCTGTATTTAAAACATTTGGAGTGTTGCATCAGTTTTATTTGGTCTTTACAAAT
The DNA here is from genome assembly GCF_008692095.1 of Etheostoma spectabile. Classification (NCBI taxonomy): domain Eukaryota; kingdom Metazoa; phylum Chordata; class Actinopteri; order Perciformes; family Percidae; genus Etheostoma; species Etheostoma spectabile. The sequence goes on from NC_045747.1 coordinate 4,978,763, forward strand.
TGAGCAACAAGTATTGCTTGGGTGATGCATGTATCCTCATTCCAGTGAAATGTTTTTAGCTCTCATTCAACAATAAGAATCAATGTATATCTATCTATACATGAGCACGATTTCATGAGCATGAATGCTGCAGCACATATTCTGACTGGATAATCTAAATATATACATGTAACTCCTGTCCTTGCCTCGCTGCACGGGCTCCCTGTTCAGGTTAGAGTAGATTTTAAGGTTTTGCTGTTAACACACAAAATAGTGAATGGCCTCGCCCCATTATATCTGTCTGATCTTTTAAATTCTTATGTGCCAACACGGTTGCTGCGCTCCCACGGGTCAGGACTTCTGACTGTACCAAAGGTTAGGAAGAAAACGGTTAGTGAGCAAGCCTTTTCAGTTCCTGCTCCAACATTACGGAACTGTCTTCCAGCAGATTTTAAATCAAAGCTTAAGACTTACTTATTCACTGCTTCGTATGAGTCCTAAAAGTTAATTTATCTTTGATGTCTCTGTCTTGATTTACACTGTTTGTATTTTAATTGTATTCTTTTTGTGAAGCACTTTGATTGAAAGCGTTCTATGAATAAATGTATTATTAATATTTATTTCTACCCCAGGCTTTTCCTGCATGGCCCTGTATACCTCTGCGACGTTCATCTGGAGTTTTTGTGAAGTTGGCAACGTCTCACTGTTAACTTTGCCCGGCTTCTTTTGCACAGGGCCTGTCAGACAACGTCCCTTAAGCACAAAATGGCCATGTGATGGCCAAAACGCACTTCCTGCGGGGTAAATGATTAAGATGTTTACACATGGTTAAAGACGTTTTTCACCCCGAAACATCTCAGATCAGTACTTCAGCTCACTGTTAGTAAGAAAGGAAGTTTGATAAATGATTCAACACTTGGCTAATCAATTCCCCTGACATCATGTTTGTTGCTGTGGATTAAACCATCAATTAAGGGGTTTGAAGTGTTGTGTTTGTTGGAGTGTGTCCTTGTGGGACACTTGAGCTAACCTCTGTGTGTTTGATTGTCTTCGATCTCTCCAAATGAGTCGACAGTAGCAACAGAGAATGCCCGCAGGAAATTTTTAGTCTTCCTCATAGTTTCTCCGGGCAGTTACTTAATTTTCTGTCAGTACCAATTAGGGATGCTAGTTTAGATTTATTTGTTTCTTTGTTTCTGCATGAACGAGCATGGTGGAAGTAGCCTACATGCTAACGGTGATGGCTCAACCAACCCCTTCTCGTCGGTTAATGGCTGGAACGCTGGAAAACTGTTTGTTATGTTTGGTGGTGCAGGTTGGCACAGTTTGTTTTTTGGCGTTTGTGGAGCCTGGACTGTCTACAGAGGCCGTGATTTTTTACAGTGTGTTCAGGGGACAGGCAGCCAGCAGATAGTGAGGAGATGTTTGCTGTATGTGACAAAAAATGTCATAGGCCTAGCCTAAAAAACGTGTGCCATCGCTTAGAGCACCTTTAATTGCTAACCAACAAGCAGAAAACTAATTCACAGTTCACCCGTCTGGAAGGTTCTGACATGCGTTCTGCGTTCTGCGTTCTGCGTTCTGCGTTCCGCGTACTGCGTCCACGGACGGCTGCAGACTTGTATCCTGCTTGTATCTCTCGCTTAGCCACGATGTTGCTTGTCATAAACATATGGAGTGTAAGTTTAAAGTTTATAGAGTATTAAAGTTTAAAAGCAGTTCTGCAACAGAATTCAATTTAATTAAAACTAAACTAGACATTTCATTTTTTTCATTATTAATATATATTTTTAAAGATTGGTGCAACATGATCTAAAGTTGTTTTTTAAATCAGGTTTAAAAATTAATCTTAGATGGTTCCAGCCAACCTTCAGGATTGCCACTGTAACTAGTACTTAACAAATAGATTGTATAACCTATTTTTCTTTTATCGTGCAACATTCTTTTTTAAATTACTTTTAGAGAAAAAAAAGTTTCTGTTATCTATCATAACAAAGAGACAATTGCAACACCTAGCGGTATGGGCACATAATTTGCAAACAACTGCATCAGCTATTTCGAGAAATGTAATGAAAAGGTGCCGCAGGACATTCTTAATCCAAACACTTAAGTCACATGAACATGCAAGTCATTTCATACAATTTGACAATGTAATTACAGATAATTGTTTCCTGAGCTGCTAGATCTTGGTACTGACACCAAACCGAAGCAGGGGTGTGTGTATGAGTGTGTGACAAAAGGCGGTGCTACCGGAGCTTGTTGCTTGGATGGCGTCAGGGTAAAGCCGAGTCACGTCACCCTGCTCAACCCAGTATCACGCTTAAGATTATCTCCCACTGTGATCAGCCTTAATTGATCTCATTTGAGCTGGTTAAGGCCTCCCCCTGCACTGCTGGACACAGTTTCTGGCTGGCTTGACAGAGCTTACTAATTACATGTCACCGCTATCACGTAATACAGTTACAAACAAAAGGTGCCCTCACACCAACAACAACAAAAATGTTTGAATTTCTGCACACCTGAGTATTAAGTACCTACCAGGGACCAAAGTTAACTTTTTGGCCACTGGCCACTGACAGGCTTTTTGCTTATTTGCTTTTTTTGCAGAGTCGGATGAGAAGATCTATACCACTCACACATCTGTGCAGTAGACATATATCTGCAGCCGGCAAAAAAAAAAAAAAGTGTATGTGTAGGTGTCTGGTTTAGATCAGGGAGGCCGTTCCTCCCAATCACGCCTCTCC
>NC_045747.1:4981495-4982079 GCF_008692095.1 Etheostoma spectabile
TCCATCATTGCCCACGTGTGCATTGAAGTCCCCCAGCAGAAATATGGAGTCCCCTACTGGAGCCCCATACAAAACTCCATTCAAGGTCTCCAAGAAGGCTGAATACTCCGAACTCTTGTTTGGTTTATGTGCACAAACAACAGTCAGAGTTTCCCCCCCATCACCCGCATGCGTAGGGAGGCAACCCTCTCGTCCACTGGGTAAACTCCAATGCAGCGGCGCTGTGAGTATGCCCACACCCGCCCGGCACCTCACACTCTGGGCAACTCCGTAGGACAGAGTCCAACCCCTATCCAGGAGTATGGTTCCAGAACCGAGACTATCCGTAGAGGTAAGCCCCACCAGATCTAACTGGTAGTGCTCCACCTCCAGCACAAGTTCCAGCTCCTTCCCCCACAGAGAGGTGACGTTCCACTTCCCCAGAGCCAGCCTCTGCCGCCCGGGTTTGGTCCGTCAAGGCCCCTGACCTTCGTTGCCACCCATCTGGCAGCGCACCCGACCACAGCGGTTCCTCCCACAGGTGGTGGGCTCATGGGATAGAGAGAAGGGTGCCACGTAGCTTTTTCGGGCTGTGCCCGGCCGGG
>NC_045747.1:4982089-4988158 GCF_008692095.1 Etheostoma spectabile
GTGGCAAACCCGGCCACCAGGCGCTCACTGACGAGCCCTCCGTCTGGGGCTGGCTCCACACGGGGGCCCCGGGCTTCCTCCGGGCAGGGTCACTCCCTCTCTGCCTCACTCACTCATAGGTTTTTGAACCGTTTGGCCCCTCACCTGAGACCACTTTGCCATGGGAGACCCTACCAGGGGCACACAGCACCAGACAACACAGCCCTCAGGTTCATAGGGACACACACACCTCTCCACCACGATGAGGTGATGGTTCCCGGAGAGGTGAAAATGATATTGATTTTCTTATCTGACTCTCTGCAATATAGTGAAGATGCAAGAATGGTATCTGAACCAGCATCTGACTCCGTACTCTCTAACGTCTTCCTCATTTGAATATGAAAGGGCACTGGAAGCATAGCTACATCATGATGATTGATTCATGGTGAGCAGATTAAGGGAAGAGTCATTTGTCATGGTGTGCCTCAGAGTACAGAGCATTGCAATCTGTCTTCATATCAGAAGACCAACATGTTAAAGATTTACTAATTAGCAATTCTGGGATCATCATTACACCTGGATTATAACTGGCTGCAGCTGCCAATATAGATTCTGAATTATCTTTGGCAACTGTAGCTGTCTGCAGCCCACCTACTTGCATTGCTCTACAAGCCATGTGCATACTGTAACATACTATGTGTGTGGACAAACCTTGACAGTTTTGGCATGCTTGAGAAGTCAGCAGCCTTTCTCTAAAAATGTCAATGTAAAGTATTGTGGTGAAGTATCCTTCCTGAGCTAATATGGCTATTCAGCTGGATGAAGCTGTGGCATCTGTTGTAGTTTTTGTGTTGGGTGTGTGGGATAGCTGGTGTCCTCCCTCGTCTTGTTTCTCTGTCTGCTGGGTCTGTTTCCTGTTTTATGTAGCCACTTTACTCCAATGTTGGAATATATTGCTCTCAGACATAATTATTTTAGCCTCCTCCCAAGCAATAATGTGATTTTCTGTCTTGCAGTGATATTAGAAGACTAATTTTAAGTTGTCCTGCTCTGCTTGATGTTTATTTGAACGGGGATGCACTTCAAAAGTCTCTTTTTCTTTTTAGATAAGAGGCATGGGATTTCATGAATCACACCTCATTTCATTTTTCTTGTTTCAAATTTGGTCCTGGGGGGTGTAGCCTACTATATGCTGGCACAGTTTGATGTGAGGTTTTGTAGGAGAAGGATGGGATATATTTCATTAGCCTTTGCTTGTGCACTGGAGTACCACTTACTGGATACCGTGCTCTAACTCTTGACAGACTACATCATGACTGAATGAATTAATATTTGATTAAATGTTTTAGTTTGTAAAGTAATTAAAAACTAAAAGAGCAAAACACAGAAACAAAACAACATATTTAATTTAATCATCACAATACCTCTGATCATTAAAAAATGTAAAGGTAATCTTCTATATACACAGATAAAGCTTTTGATGAATACTGTTTTATGTTGTTGCTCCTGTGTAAAAGAACAGTACTTTTTTATGACCAAAAAAACAGTACATGAATCTAGGACTCACGTGAATCTACAGCAAGTCCAGTCTCACTGTATGAAGCAATTTACAAGGTATTAATCATTTTGTATTGCCAATGGGTACACAGATTGTAATGTAACTTAAAAACTGAGACCTTTACCGACTATCTCAGTCAGCCTGTAGACTGCTCTCTAAAAGACTTGGAACAATTTTGTTAATTGTGTTTTTTCAGTAATACAATTATTAACAATGATGAAACCGCCAACACCTTGCTAGAGCTGCAGGGAGAAATCAAATCGCTGGCAGAGTTGGCGGGGTTTACCCAGTCTACGTAGTACCTATATTTAGGACCAAAAAAATAATCTAATTTTTCCCTTCCCTGTTTTTTCCCAAAGCCTGAAATTGACCTTGTGTTGGTTTGATCCTCAACAGCATTGGTTTAAGATTAGATTCATGAGTGTACTGGGCAAACAGCACGGTGCTTACACATAGGGTTATTGCCTGTGGGTGGAAAAGACTGGAAGAAGAAATAGTTTTGCGTTAAAAAAAATAATAATTAAAAAACAAGCAGCTTTTTGCATTTTTATTGCACCAGTTGTATTAAATAGTTACATGATTTCTTTCCATTTCAATAAAAACAAAAGAATCCCTGAGGTTCAAACAGCCTAAAAAGTCCTTCTACTGACTGCATAAACTAACAGAGCAGTCATTCAAACACACTGTAGCTTCACACACAATTACTTTTTTTAAGTGTTTTGTTTTGACCTTCAGTCTGTGACAGGTATTTGCACCTGCTGGGATCAAGAATTCGAACAGAAGCTATTGAAACATTGTGTTATACACTAGATTGCACTTCAGAGACATACTGCAGGTGCTCTGAATTTTAATATTAATCTGACTATGGGTAGTGTGGAGCAGGCTGTGCTCACGGAGGAAGCCCAAGAGTGGATGTTTTATGTCTGGTGTGTCAGCTTGATCCCAGCTCTCCACCTGCAGGGAGGGGAGGTTGTCCCTAACACTGAAATACACGAGGTACACAGAGTATCCTGGTATGATGCTCATGTGTTTTTTTTTACCAATATGCATTCTGTCATTTTTGTTCATTTACGTTCACATGATAACACATACACATACATTTAATGTCCTGTTAATTTTTTTTTTTTTCATTTTCAGATCATTGGCTATGGACTGATGACCTCAAGTGGACGGTTAATGAACAACACTGCCCTTAGTGAGAGAAATGTGAAAAAAACCCCTCTGTCATTACGCACCATGTTAACGGTGCAGTGCTGTCATCCTATCTAACCAACCTTCCCACTCAAATAAAAAAAATAATAATAAGAATCCTCTCAGGATCTGGAAGGGTTGAATCACTAATGAGCTCTACACATTTGCTGCTTGTAGTTTGACCTTTTTGATGTGTTAGTATCGCATCTATCCAGCTGTCAAATCTTCAGGTCTACTGTACGTTAATTACAGCAGAGGATCAAGTTTTCATTTAGAATATGTACTGCATATTCATATTTAATGAGTAGATATTACAGTCTCACAATAAATAATCCAATGAAAACAGAAAAATAATCTGATAGTGTTTCCCCCATTAAATATGTGTTACCTTTCGTGTTCTTCTCTTGTGAATCTTTTTACTTTGGCAAGAAATGAAAGCAAGTAAAAATAGCACTTTGAATCTCTTACCTAAGCAATGTGATGCCGTTGAACTTGATTTATTTTGTGTCTCTCCCTCACTCAGTATACTTTGCTAATATGCAGATAATACAGATCAAATCAGTAACTTGACAAAATCAGCCACAAGGCTGTTTTCTCCAAGTAAAGTCCTTCCTATCTTAACCCCCTCTCAAAGTCATCAACACCACCCATCATGTTCCAAACATCTTCTTATTAATGGATTGGACAGTGCATTATTGTATTTAACACTTCCTGCAATTAGATATTGTTACAATCACTTTTTCATACATTTCAATTGACAATATTTAGGTTGCTTTCAAGTTTGCGTTCATAAGCTGTAGGTAGGGGTGGTGATTGTGCTGTGGATATGACACATGCCTTTGGTATGGGAGTGTATGGTTTATGTGTATGAATTATGTATTATGATTGTGTATGGTCACATTGGTTGATACATCATTGGTTGATACATCAACCAATGTGTCCCTGAGCAAGACACTTTATCCGTAGGTGCTCCAGAGCAATTGTAAGTGGCTTTGGTTGAAGCGTCAGCTAAATGACATGTAATAAATAGGTGAGTACTTGCTTGATAGTTTGCACTGTGAAATGCATAAGCTTGTTAGGTTATTGTAATTGTACTCAAGATCAGCATCACGACAATTTGAAATGGGATTTGTCTGTTTGGTTTCTTTTTAACACAAATATGTGGATAGATCTCTTTTAATCAAGTCACGATTCCTATTCTCAAGTTGTGTTAGTTGAGTTTAGTTGATGAATTGAGCTTTCTCTTCTGGTAACACACATACACACAGACACACACACAGACAAACACACACAGACACACAGACACACACACAAACACACACACTTCATTGAAGATGTCAGGATGTGGAACGTTGTGAGGAATAGGTCAGAGGGTACTTTAATTGAATTCCAAATGATCTAATTCACAGTAAACTTTGCAGCTTCTGGATAAACGATATGCTCTTCTGAAAATCGTTTTAAATTCCCCAAAGCTTGGTCTTGATATTTTTTATGAGATTTTCTTCATTTTGTTTCGAATTGATTTCTTCCCTGGTGCATTCCCTGGAGAGACAGGAGAGGAAAACAGCAAGGTTTCTGGAGCCAAATGAAGCTCGATCTGATAGCCACAAGCAACCTCATCAGCATTACTACTTCACGTTTTACTCATTAAGAGTTTAAGTTACACTCAAAGACGAAACAAACAACTACAATATTTCCTAATCTAGGTTAATATTTGTGTATATCTGCTTTAAAATGATAACTAACTGGAGGTCATGTACTCTTTTTATTCATGAGTCATTGCATGTAATGTGCTACATTATTTAACAGGTTCGATGTATTACTTTATTACTGTAGCTGAACAGCGGATGAAACAAGGATTATTTATGCTCTGGATTACCAATGCATGATTAAAAAGCTGCCTGGTTTCATCATCTCCAGGAGAGTTATTACCAGAGGTTTCAGCTCAGCAGTGCCTGAGATGTGTGGAGTCATTGTGAAGTCTGGAGAGAAATACATCCAATATGTTTTAGTCATCATTAGAGTTAATTAGACAGGGGCACTAAGAGGATTCTAAAAAAGGATGATGAGCTCAGAGACGTGATGAGCCGAGCTAAGACGAGACGGCCAGTAAACTTCAGTGTTCACATCTTCCTTTGCCTGACTATGTTTACCAGAAACAATTTATGAATGAAGGTGAACATTTAAATCAGAAAGAATAGATGAGTCATGTTGTTTCTCGACGTGGCGCTGTGATATGGCAGGATATGAATTTCAAAGTAATTTGTGTTGTAATAATGGAGTCAAGGATGCTTGATGATATGGTCCTTGATCATAATTAGAGTATCAAATGTAAATTAACTTTCATAACCTTGTTGAAAACAACTAAAATCATGAAAAGACATTTTGAGAATCTGTCTATCTCTTCATTTTACATACACAGTCTTTTTCTGTTGTTTTTGCACCTATACGCAAGGATATGATTTTATTGGACCATCACCATCAAAGTTACAGCTCAACTGTGGAAGGTAAAACTTTAAAAAAGGTCAAAAAGCAAAAATAACACACAGCAGCAAGGTTTGTTTCCTAAAGTGACAGCGCAACTCTCACAACTTTTGTCATATTTTCTAAAAAAAGACCAGAATGGCTGAGCAGTTGCTCTTAGGTGGCCCAATTCTTTATCCCAAATCGGGAGGAGGCAGTTGCTGAGAGCGCCCAACTTCTTGGTAACATTATTCTTTGTGCCTGAGGCTGATTAGGAAAAAGAGCTTATCTGAACTCTATTTCCCCCTCTCAGCAAGTCCCCTGCTGGACTCCAGTACTTTTTGGCTGCCAGATCCACACACTCACACACACACACACATACACACACACACAGCTTCAGGAGATGGCCAAAATCTAGACAGGATAATGCTCCTGGATGATAGCTGTTGCATTTCTATAAAAAGTAATGAAAGCAAGATCAAAGTGATACAGTGGCATATTCCTATAATATGCATGATGAATCCTTAAAAAACTAAAACAACGTCAATGTGATACTACCACACAGCTTTATGAAAGAGAATTGGAAAGGCACAACGAGACCAGGAATGTAATACATATTTATTATATAATAAACGTTTTGAAAAAAACGTGGGTTTTGTGAAAAATAAACAGCAAAAAGCAAGCCATTATACTGACACCAGACAACAGATGCATGCCAGATGCAGTAGGTTCCAAGCAGCTGGGTTAAAGCAATGCATAAATGTCAAATTAACTTGGCTTTATAAGTCAAACACAAATTCATTAAGTCTAAAGTCAGCCATCTATGTCATCATCAAGTATCTATGGGCCCCTTCCCGCATCCACAGCTATTCATTCTA
>NC_045747.1:4988168-4997884 GCF_008692095.1 Etheostoma spectabile
GGGCCCTCCTCACATGAGGGCCCTGGATAATGTCCGATGCTACTAATTTTAAAGTTGTTTTTAAGTGGGCTACAGTACTCGAGTAAAAGTACTTAGTTACAATTCACCATCCGCCTTGGGGCCCCTGGACCTGGGAGGTGTTGCATTTTCTTTAATTTGAGAAAGGAGAGGCTTTGTCCAATTAAAAAGATTTGATAACGAAATTACGTTACAGACCGGGATTTTACGCTGCAGCGGTCTGCGAGATGTTTTCCTCCCCCCTTCTGCGTTATTTCCAAATCCATGTGTTTACTTCCGGTCACAAACAAGATCCTAACATGTGGAAGTAACTCATTTTCCAGTTAGTCTTTTGGTCTTAATCTAATCAACAGACGGCCCCCAGACAGAGACAACCAAAGTTCTTTCTCCTGTATGCTAAGTGACAGACATGACCTAATTAGCACAATAAGATGCAGAGGGCAAGATGTTGATTGGGATGCCATTTTGCTGCCTAACTCAGTGGCAGCGCACATTGTGAATGCATCACAACATAAAAGTAGATTGAAATCAAAGCTCAGCATTGTTTTTAAACTCTACCGAGGCCTACATCCATCCATGATTCATGAACTGAGGCAAGAATGAACTGAGGTGAATGTACATGTTCACCAAGATAAAGATTAGAACAAATGTAAAACAAAGATGTACAGCATATCACTAAAAGTAGTAAACATGTGGAATCTTTTAAATGAGGAAGTAAAAATGTGTTACACGCTGACACTACAAAGATTTTAAAAAAAATACTAAAAAGTAGGATGATTAACAAATAAAAAAGTGAGGCATGAATGGCAATGTTTATATGAATGGGAATGTATTTTGTTTGGTTTATTTTTTTTTTACTTCTGCACACGCGTGTAAATATAAATACATGAATGATAATACATTTTTATAAGATTACTAATATCCTGAGGGACCTAAGAACAAAACAAGAATTAAATAGAATGTAGAAAGGGTAGGTGTAATAAGCAAATGATTTAACCTACACCTTTTCAATCAATAAGATGACACTGCATGAACCAAGGTGACACTTTGTTTTTTACCATTTATGTTATGTAAGTGATGTTTATTGATGTGATTGATTGACATAAACTAAAACTAAGTGATTGACTCTAGTGGACTGCTGCAATCAGTGTCTAAATCAAAACGTGTGTAATGGTATGTAATAAATCATATTAAAAGTGTCCTAATTTTCTTGTAGCCTATGAGCTAAGACATGCAGTCTGCTGTAAATAGACTTTTGTAAATTATTGTTGCTTATAGCCTCTGCTTGGGTTGAAGGGGGGCCAGAGCTTTGATGGGAATTTGTTAGATCACAAATCTACCAGTAAGAATGATGTAGGGCCTCTAAAGGAGTAATTAGTTCTGCCCTAACATGCTAACGGGATCTCAGGAAGATGTCAATCAATCACCACACAGTCTAGGATGAGGTCTAATTAGCAAGATTAACTGAAAACACCTGTGTAGGTGTTTCGAGCCTTTAGCATATTAGAAATGTGAAAGTGTTTTGGCCTTTTACAAGAACACCCCCCCCCCAAAAAAAAAAAAAATACTGTTACGCGAACTTCCTGTTTGTCTGAAAAAGGCGGAGTTAACTATCTGCGTTAGCAGTCCAACGGACGTTACCGTTTACATTTTTCGGGTTTACAATGCGGGAAACTACACTTTCCATAGTCAGCTGGCGTTTTGGATATTAATGCACAGTTAGTTGGGGAGCTAACGTTACAGTGACGCTAACGCCAGGACTCAACACTGCTGTGAGTTGTTCTCGTTTTCTTCGCTGCTCAGGCCGTTGTCACCAAATAGAACAGTGGACGTCACGTGCATAGTTTTTACACTCGGCCTGGTTCCATAGCTCTCTCAATAATAGACATTACGTAAAGTCGCCAACTCTGGTGGCTTTTAGGCCTATCTTTTTTTTTTACAGCTACGTACGGTTTTTAACCTTAACCCAAATCTGCAGTTTAACTCAACATCAAACGAGGGTCACGTGATAGTCTGTTTGCCTCTGCGTCGACTCCTCACTCAGCTGATACAATCTTTTTAAAACATGCACACAGTACAATTACGTCTGTAAAATGCTATGTCATGATTGTGTAGTTGTGGTTATCTAACCGAGGTTCCTCTGAAACAGTTTCAGCCATGGTGCAGGAATACCAGTCCCCTGTTCGGGTCTACAAGCATCCATTTGAGCTGATAATGGCGGTGAGTAGTGTGTTTATATATATCCAGTGCAACTATCAAGACTAAGTTACAAGCGTATTACTTTGCAGGATCTTATATCATATGACATTGGGTCAAAGACACACTGCTTGTAGCCAATGTGGCTTTGACCCAATTTTCATATTCTTACTTTTGCAGGATCTTACATAGGCTACCTAAACTGGAGACTGCATCATCCATTACAATTAAGCATATTAAATTAAGTCGAAGCCACACTGATTGTAGCCACTGTGGCTTTGACCCAATTTCATATTCTTACTTTTGCTCTAATTGAAAACTAAATATTAAAAATCAAAATATAATCCATAATAGACATGCATTCTCACTGGATTCCAGGTCTCATTACTTGCAGTTTACAGGAGACCAGACACCTTGTCTGCCCCTCAGGGCCATCTGTCTCTTTCTCTTGATACTCGGTACACTTACCTGGAATGAATGCATTGTGTTGAGTGAGTGGACAACACTATTGTCCTACTGTATACGCTCTTCTCCTGATGCTTTGGTAAACAGTAAAAAAGTTATATTCTAAAGGGTAGACATACTCTGAGAAAGCTGCTTATTAAACTTTTGCATTTCTTTCTCAAAGTTTCTTTAATCATTGCCAAGCTGACCATTTTATACGTTAGTAATATTTATATACCTTTAATTTCTTGGCTGATTTCTTTAGCAGATGTTTTTTCTTGCTATATTAATGTAACTATCTACATATTTGGATTTTAGTGCAGCATTATTCAACAGTCATACCAAGGAAATCCACCGAAATGCTAATAGAGATCCAATCATGCATTCACCATAATGAACTAGTCAAACATTTCTACTTAATGATACTGATAAATTGCTCTCTTCATCAATGCTTGAGTGCTTTACGTTCATTTAGGAACAGGAACTTTTTGAAGAAAAAGTAGGAGAAGGTAAAATAAATGTGCATATCTGTGAGTTTGTTTTCATCCACGGTCTGCTCTTGCTGCTGTTTCTCTCTCTCTGTGTGTGGTTATAAATTAAGCCAGACTTATGTAATAATCCGCCGACCAGGTTAGAGGCCCTGATGCTGCAGTGACACTTTGCTCTGCAGGCTATAAAACTCCTTCACCAAGCAGTCCCAACTTGACACAGCTTCATTTTCAGTGGAACATCTTTCACTGAAAATGACAGGTCTAAAATTCATCTTGCACCACTGCACGTTGAAGAACAGAGTCTCAAAATAGGCCTTTTGTGAAAAGTAAATAACAGCTCCTGTGAAAAGGTCCAGACCTTGACAGCCTAAAAGAGATGATCCAGTGAATAGTCTGCCACCTCCTTGGCTCCCATTTATCTCTGGGCTTTCTCATTAGTCCCCTGGCTGATATTACTCCAGCTAATAATCAGTGTCTTGGATCGTACTGAATGTTCAACCAGTGACATCATTATCGTCCCTTTCACTTTCCTGGTTTGTAATAGGTCTGTATGATATAAGGAAAATATCTAATTGCAATTATTTTAACTGATAATGCAATTGCCATATGATTCACGATATTGGAGGGAATTATCATTTTTGTATCACTATTATTTTCGTGTCTGTCTGTGTGTGTCTGTCAAACAAAAAAAATAAGATTATGTCTTTAGTCTGTATGATACGATTTGTAGGCTGGGACGTCTCACAATGGTTTGACACATTTTGCCTTTAAGAAATATTGCGCCCCACTGCGATTTGAATATTGCGCTAGACTCCATATTGCGATTTCAATAATCTACAAGTGGTTTACACCTGTTGACTTGCATTTAATCAATATCGCTTAAAGAAATAAGCCTTTTTCTTGCTCAACACACAGCCATTAAACGGTTATTGGCTTGCTAATGTGCAATATGATTGTGGAAAATGTGTTCCATTGATAGTTTTATTCTGCTCATCTTTTATATTTTGTGCTCCCGTTATTTTTACTTTATCCTTATAGCTCTTAGAAGAAGTCGGATAAAGATTTAAATTAGTCTGCAATCAGTGAAACATGTTGTTACAAATCACCAAGGCAGACTTTCCCATTAATTTGCTTAGTGGATAATGTGATCTTGATTCAATATCTCATATGCTGTGCAACACAATACAAGCAGGATGTGTGCATGCTGCTGAAAGACCAGCTGTTGAGTGTGAATTTTGGAGAGGAAGTAAAATTCTGTCTTTAATTTGTTAATTTAATTTAATATTGTTATTCTAAACATAAAACAGGCAGCTGTCTATTCTGTGAGGGTTGAGGTCCTTCCCTTCCTTCGATTACTTGTCACTATTTTGTCAGAAAAAAAACGACACTGCTACTATTTGAAACAGCTGCTCAATCAATATTGACAGATGAGCCCAGGACAGATGGTCATTCAGGGTGCCGGGGTTAATAAAATGCAAATCACTAAACTGGTCATCACCAAAGCTGACACTGTAGCAGTTTGTATTTAAGTAAACTGTTAAAGCTACAAGTTTTTTTGTTTTGTTTTTATTAAATACTTCCTAACCAGACAGAAATGATGTGGTGTAAATCACATGCTTTAGTCCTGAGTCAGCAACAACAGTTTATTCTTCCGGGGCCTCCTTGTTATGGCTTCATTTAAAGCCGCTGACCTTCGCAATCGGAGAGCTATCTCATAGTGGGCAGGACAAAAGCAAAAACACTCACTGGGAACAGAATGTACAGAGCCGGGCACACCAGACCAGTGCAAATAAAAGTACAACAACAATATAACATCAATAGTTGATATTCTGGTACTAGATGATAATTCTTTCATATGTGATACCCATCCCCTCTCTCAGGCCTATGTGAGGAGGTTCCCAAAGTCCCCCCTGATCCCGGTGTTTGTGGACAGTGAGATCATCAGCGAGACTGAGAGCAAAGATGGATCCACGCTGGTAACTGAGAGGCGCTGTGTGATCGACATTGAGGCCCCACGTCTTCTGAAACGGGTACCTGCACAGCTTGAAAGCCCATGTAACAATCATATCAGTTGATATCAGTTCATTGAAAGGTGGTATTTTATGTTGCATTAGATTTGTATAGTTACTATAAGTGCCACGGTGCATCATGCCAACTGCTGTAATTATTATGAGCCCTATTCTTGGAAATCTGTATCAGTGTCTCTGTGTTGCAGCGGCAGATGGCCGCTCACCTAGAACCAGGTCTGACCGAGGTCTCTGCCTGTGAAAAGAGTTTTTTTTTTTTTCTCGCCGCTGTCGCACCAAAAGCTTGCTAGTGGGAAGTTGTTGGGTCTTTGTAAATTAGAGAATGGGGTCTAGACTAGGCATGGGCAGGTTACCGGTTTCAAGGTATACCGCGGTTTGAAAAAGTCAAGGTTATTTTTGGCCTTTTTTATTTTTACAGCACAGCTGAAGACATGAAAGGGGCAAACATTGCAGCAAAGGGTCGCAGGTCGGAGTCGAAACCGGGCCCGCTAGAGTAAACCTCCACATATGGGCGCCCGCTCTACCAACTGGGCTAAGTTAATTGTCAAGGAGATAAACTGCAGTTCAGTAATCCGTCTCTCTGCCAGTGTGAAGTGTTTAAAAAAAAAAAAAAAAAAAAAAATGTTCCCTAGACCTTTTTAAAAGCTGTATTTGCAGTATCGTGAAACTGATATTTTACGTAATAGCGTCAGAATCGTACACCGGCCCATGCTGAGTCTAGACCGACTCTATCTGTAAAGTATCCTGAGATAACGCCTGTTGTGATTTGACACTGTAAATAAAATTGAATTGAGATTGCATGAATTTGAAACGATTGTTTTGATCAACTTGTTAAAATATACAGTATTTTTGTGTAAACAATCAGATCTTTGTTTTTATTTTCTGCATACAGATTGCTGGTGTAGACTACTTGTACTTTAGCCAAAAGAACACCCTGAATCGCAGAGACCGGACGCTACACATTGAGGTCCGCAACGAGACCTTTTCCAACAGGGTCATTGTCCATGAGTGCTGCAACTACACTGTGAGTTTTTTTGTTGTTGTTGTACTTTTTTTTTTTTTTTTACTTGATTAGTGCAAAAAAGAAGTCACTGTCTTAGACAAGATCTCAACAGCTACATGTGAAAAGCAGCAAAAATGTATGGATTTTCTATGAAACAAAATGGCAGTATGGGGTTGGCAGTAGCTCGGTCCGTACGGTGTTGGGTTGGGAACCGGTGGGTCGTTGGTTCAAGTCGCCGTACGGACCAAAATATGGAGTGTGGATTGTTAGCTGGAAAGATGCCAGTTCACCTCCTGGTGCTTGAGCAAGGCACCGTACCCCCTCAATCTAACATCTCCATTTGTGCATGAATAGGTCCTGAGCATGTGTGTAGTGGTTCTAACAAAAACGGAGTGTAAATTGTAATTTCCCCACTGGGGATCAATAAACAGTAGAATTTATAAATAGAAAATATAAAAAAATAATCTAAATGATCCTCTGATTGTGTGCCAAATGCTAGAGAATTATTTCAACTGGTGAAGTCTTTAGAGTCAATGTAGTGGGACTCACTCCAATAACACCTACCCTTCTGAAACATTTCCTGACTTCACACAACATAACCTCCACCAGCAATATTGTTTCGGCTGCATGTGATTACTTATCTGCAGTCACTTCATCTGTGACATCTTTATTGATTCATGATTTTGTATTGTATCCCTGCTTTGTTGTGACATACAAGTGAAGTAAGTACTGCAACATACCGAGTTGAAGTTTCAGTATGCATTGCACATTTTGATCTTCTGCCACAGGTTCATCCGGAGAATGAGGACTGGACATGCTTTGAACAGACGGCCAGTCTGGATATCAAGTCCTTTTTTGGCTTTGAGAGCACGGCAGAGAAGTTGGCTATGAAACAGTATGCTAGCAGCATTAAAAAGGTTTGCATCTTTAAAATGTACTTACATTGGGTAAAATCTCCCTAAAATAGTACTTGTGTTCTGCAATCTGTTGAGTCGTTCTGTTCTCGCTTTGCATGTATTTACCGTAGTGTCACATTAGTCTTGTCTCCTTTCTGTGTTGTAGGGTAAAGAGATGATTGAGTACTACCTCAGAGAGCTGGAGGAAGAAGGAGTAACTTACATACCTTGTTGGAGCCCCCCTGTTGTCTCTGGCACTGCTGCTGCCAGGCTTCAGCTGCTGCCTCACTGCACTGGCAGAGCCATCCCAGTGAATAGTGCTAAGACTGGACTAGACATTAAAGAACCGGCCTCTCCCACAGATATAGTGGCTGGCTCTCCCGATGGTCAGTATTCACTCACTAGTCACAATTAAGTATAGAGTAGTAGCCAGCACACACCAAAAGTGCAATGAAAAAGTTAAGATGTAGAATTAATTCTATTCCTTTTCATATTGAGTTATTTAAAGGACATACGTCCCCAAGCTTTCAATCTGACCACAACCCGTCTTTGGAATCATTTTATATACAAATAGTGGCAATTATTTATTTATTTTTTCCTCATGATGAAAATACACTGTAATGTACACCTACTGATATTCTTGCATGCAATATGTGCTAACTTTCCACTATAAATGTGTTTTGACCTTTAGACAAGTTGGATGCTGACTACATCAGACGTTACCTAGGGGATTTAACGCCTCTGCAGGAGAGCTGTCTTATCCGACTGCGCCAGTGGCTCCAGGAAACCCACAAGGGCAAGGTCACTTAAACACAAACACAGATTGTTTGTTTGACTGCAGAGCTGTTTGTGCAATTCTGTAAAACAAATACTTATTTCTGGATCTCCCAGTCTAGACTTGTGCTCAGTTCTTCCTTCCACACTTGCATGTACTGTAGATTACAAGTAGAAAATATAGATCATCCATAGGCTAAAATGCTAAGAAATGTCTTTGCATTTATTGTATTATTAACTTGGAGCTTTGCGTGATAGTTTTGACCCCTGCTTGTTGTTGTACAGATTCCAAAGGATCAGCATGTGCTACGCTTCCTGAGGGCCAGAGATTTCAACATGGACAAGGCCAGGGAGTTTTTGTGCCAGTCGCTTATTTGGAGGAAGCAACATAAGGTAGATTTCCTGTTAGACACGTGGGAGCGGCCGCAGCTGCTTCTGGACTATTACACCGGCGGCTGGCACCACCACGACAGAGGTACTGTGATAATGAGGAAACTGGCTACCTGGCAATTTTACCTAAACTTCGTGTCATTTTCACTTTATTTTGCTTTCTGTTGCTATTCAGTGGTTTGTCAAGGGTGAACACTTATGAGTAGAGCTGTAACAATTCCAAATTTTGCTGTAAAATGAATTGCCTCAGAAATAATTGCAATTAACAGTACTTTATAATTGTCTCTTTCAGGTACATTTTTAAAATAATTATTACTTTTTTTTTAACAAATTAAAGTTTTGAATGAATTCCAGGATACATCTTTTGGTTAAATCAGTTATGTGACTCAGACAGCTAATGTTAGCAATTGCTGACCTTAGCTATTGATAGCAATTAGTTGCTTTTAAACAAAGCAACCGTGATTATGTAAAACATGTAACAAGGAAAAAGAGACACATTTCGTCTTCTGTATCCAAAAAGTCCCCATTGGTTGAAATGGCCTGTTAATTATTGATTGTAAAGTCTGAGCACCATCTGGCGTGGCTCCCATGTTTTAAAATGAGTCAGTTCTTTTTACAGCTCAGCTGATCCACCATGTTAGAGCAGTAGAACATGAACGCAGGAAGTGCCCTTGTGTTGTTCACATGCTAAATGAATACCTGTTGAAACGGTTAATACCAGCTTTACCTAAGACAACGGGGGTCCTTAGTGCACATAAGGATGTGACTCATTCTGTCTGTTGATTTTACTTGTTGTTCAATGTGTACATTTCCGTGTCTGTCTGTGTGTGTTTGTGGTTTAGACGGCCGTCCTCTGTATATCTTGCGCCTGGGGCAAATGGACACTAAGGGCTTGGTGCGAGCGTTGGGAATGGAAGCACTTCTGAGACAGGTGACATGAATACATGTACAAGATATAATCCTCAACATACACAAACATTTTCATTTAAAGGTCCCATACTGTAAAAAGGGACATTTTCATATATTTTCTAATTACAAAGCCGGTCTAGGTGCTATATACTGTAGAAGTATCAAAATGCTCAGTCCACAGAAATGCACACAGCCTGTATTCAGAAACAGTGCCTTTTAAATGAGTGAGGACTTCCGTACGGTTGTGATGTCACAACTATATTTTATATATAGGTAGAAATTGCCGCTACAGTGCAATTACCTTTTATTTCCCGGCTGCACCGATTTTGCAGAGACTCCGAGAGCGCAGATGCGGAAAACCCTGAAATGCAGACCAATTAGAGCTGCCTGGGCTTCTTTAGGAGGAGAGCTTAAAGAGACAGGCATTTAAACGGAGCGTTTTACAGAGGGTGAATACATTTAAATTCAAACAGTAAGGGGGGGGAAGCATGTAAATTAGAGTTCGGATAGAGAGCCTGACCCAAGCCGACACAGTTTAAAATCTCCTTTTTTCTTCTTTTTTTTTTTT
>NC_045747.1:4997894-4998186 GCF_008692095.1 Etheostoma spectabile
TTTTCTTCATACTAATGACAAATGTAGGATATGTTTTTGTGTTATGTTATTAAACAACTTTAGGAAGGCATTCAGAAATGTCAACAGATGAGTGCATGAGCGCAAACAGGGCAACAAGTGCCCATTAATTAAGCTGTTTGATTTAAAATGTTCAATGTGTTAACCTTTCCTGCTTGCTTCGTTTCCGACCGTGAGCAGAAAACCAGGGGAGACTCGTTACCTCCAGGGCGACGTTATAAAATGAATAACGTCAGGGTTAAAATCCTGTTTCTGGTGAGCAAATGAATGAACT
>NC_045747.1:4998196-5012245 GCF_008692095.1 Etheostoma spectabile
TCTGGGGTTTATTTTGGACACTGCACACCCTGTGTACAAAACTTAAACTTGTTCCACCAACTCTGCTCTGTCACGTCTGCTTCCTATTTCTCTTCTGCCCACTTACCACACACACCCACCCACATGCACTTAGCTCTCTTAAAGGATACAACATGCCTTATCGCGCTGATGTGACCGAACCGACCATAATTTCTAGAATCGGTCCAGGCCCGGCCCCGCGGGTACCACCGGGACCCGTCGGGCCCAGGTCCGGTATCCATGTGTTAATGTAAACATGTTCTAATAGAAACCCAAAATGCAAGTATGATACGGGGCCTTAAAAATATTGTCAGTCCCATTAATGCTACAACTTTAATGTGACCCAGGTCCTGTCCATCAACGAGGAGGGACTGAGGCGTTGTGAAGAAAACACCAGAGTCTTCGGTCGACCCATTAGGTGCCTCCATTTTATCCATCCATTTTCTGTCAGTGTCTCATTGGCTAACAGCTAATCAGGTGTACACATGCTTGCACATATAGTTGTGTAATGTCTTTTGTTAATGTGTCGGTCAGCTGCTGGACTTGCCTGGTGGATCTGGAGGGTCTTAACATGCGTCACCTGTGGAGGCCAGGTGTTAAGGCTCTGCTGAGAATCATCGAGGTGGTGGAGGCCAACTACCCCGAGACTCTGGGTCGCCTGCTCATACTGAGGGCGCCCAGAGTTTTCCCAGTGCTCTGGACCCTGGTGAGAATACATGTCTGAACTTAATGTGGTTTTTAATTCATCTGATTGTGGAAGAATGTATGAAGTTGGACAGTACATAGGCAGAGATTGCATCTTGCTGCGTGCAATATTGCGAATACGTGCCTATGGTAAACAAATACAAATGGAGAGGAAGATAATTGCAACCATGCAATATGCAGATCCTCATTGGGGAAATTTGATCATTGCTACATTACAGCAATATTATGCAATGCTATAGTTTGTAATAACAGCATTCAGCAAAGAAATAAAGATAAGTAGTCATACACAAATATAGGAAAATAAATTCAAAGCAATAATAAAAGCATAACGTTATGGCATAATAAGCAGAAGTTTGGGCTGTAACCGTTTCTACCTGGGGATGTGAAAGATACAAATCTGTATTGAAAAATAGAAAATTAAATAAATGGTTAAGTGCATGAGCTGTAAGGGTGAAATGTATAAACAATGATAAAATCAATATAAAGAACAAATACAGATGCTCAACAGGTTGGCTGATAACCTGTTTATTTCATAAACATGTTATTCAAATATTCATGGACTGAATTTTACAGTTCATAACCTGCTATTGCTCTAATGATCTCTGATGACTTGTGGTATCTTGTTTCAAGGTCAGCCCCCTGATTGATGAGAATACCCGGAAGAAGTTCCTTGTTTACGCTGGAAACGACTACCAGGATCCAGGAGGATTGGTGGACTATATTGACAAAGAAATAATTCCTGACTTCTTGGGAGGGGACTCCATGGTGAGGTTTAGTCCAAAGCATGCAGTCCTAACCATTTACGTAATGTGTACCAGGCCTTTTTCGTCCTGATTTGACATACTGTAGCTTATTTAGTTTGCTGTATCCTTTAGCTTTCCTTTCAACTCTTAAGCCCCGTTCAGACCAAAGATTCCAGCGAGACAACCGTTTTAGAATGTTGCGGGGAAAACTTACCGGTCTAAACCGGCTCGACTCAATCCAACTGCTGGTGTTGCTGTGACCCAGCTTGTCAAGTTTCCAGAGGCTGGTTTTAGAATGTAAGACGTCACCTGTTTCCACAGCCAATAGCGAAGTCAGCTGGTCAAGTCAGCTACAAACTATAGAATTTAATTTCTCCATACTCCATTTTATTTCTATGTAACTGTCAGCTGGAGTTTTAGATGGAGGTTCAACGGCTGTCCGCAAGCACAATATGTGGTCAAGCAAGCGGTGATAGAACAAAGCATGACTATTGATGAATTACATAAATGAAATGTTTTTTGCCGATTCATCAATAGAAATGCAACTGTAGCAAGCGTTAACATTATCACATTCATAGTGATATATCAGCTACAAAAAGTCGGAAATTAGCACGCAAGTACAAAGAGCCGTTCCACTGGAGATGATACACTGTCTGGTCTTGTTGTATTGGTGTAGACGCTGCAGACCGGCACGTTTCAAGTAGCTGCAAGTTTCAACTCGTCTCCTCGCAAATCTTTGGTCCGGACTGGGCATTACTTACAAACAAGCAAAGACATTTTCGCATTAAAACATATGTTCATGTGAGTTATCACTTGTTGGCATTGCCTGAGCTTTCCCTTCTGCCCTCACCAGGGTGACATTCCTGAGGGAGGTACGGTCCCCAAATCTCTGTACAGGACAGCAGAAGAGCTGGAGAGTGAGGAAAACCGCCTGTTGACTGACTCCATCTATAAGAGTGCCAGTATTTTCAAGGGTGCTCCATATGAGGTAAGATCTCCGCTTTAAAATCGCCTCTAAAATCCTCATCTATCAAAGAGCCACGTTTCCTTAATTGTGCAAAGAGTGCATGAAGGTGAGGGCAAGAGGTATGGATTATATTATGTGGATTAGGGTGCCACCTGCTGGAAGAACTCTACATTGTAGCACAAGAGAATTATGTGATTAATGGCCTGCTGTCTGACGTTCTGTGTTTCTAATCTCATTACATCCTCCTGCAGATGCTGATCGAGATCACCGAGGCCTCCTCCGTCATCACCTGGGACTTCGACGTGTCTAAAGGAGATGTGATCTTCAACATCTACCATTCCAAGAGGGCTCCGCAGCCCCCTAAGAAAGACACTCTTGGTGCCCATGGTCTCACGTCCCCAGGGGCCGTTAATGCCCAGCTGATAGACAGGAGCTGGGTGCTGGGCCAGGACTACAGCATGGTGGAGAAAGCCCTCACCTGCAAGGAGGGAGAGAGTGTACAGGTCAGAGAGATCATTCTCCACTATTCTGCCCTTTGGCTTGTTTTTTGATAGAACATACATACATACATACATACATACATACATACATACATACATACATATTATAAAATTAAATTCTCCCTTGCAGTCTCATATTGATCTTGCATCTTTTCTCCGTTTAAACAGGGCTCCCACATAACCCGCTGGCCCGGCTTCTACATCCTCCAGTGGCGCTTCCACAGCTCCCCAGCATGCTCCGCCTCCAGCCTGCCACGTGTGGATGACGTTCTGGCCTCGCTGCAGGTCTCTTCCCACAAGTGTAAGATCATGTACTACACCGAGGTGCTGGGCTCCCATGACTTCAGGTCAGTTTTAATGTGCTGAGCGTTTCTTCTGTTTCTTTTTTTATTTTTATTTTTTTATTTTTTAATAAAATCAAAAATCATTGTTATATATTGTTTTGTTTTTTCTCTAGGGGATCCATGACCAGTCTGGAGTCTAGTCATAGTGGTTTCTCTCAGCTCAGTGCTGCCACTACATCCTCTAGCCAATCGCACGCCAGCTCCACTGTCTCAAGGTAGCATCTGCCCAGCAGGTGTCTAAAGACAGCAGTGACCTAATGACATCTTACTCCACCTGTGCCTTATGCTTCCAAACAAAGGGAGCCTAATACTCTCACTCTTTAATGACAATTTGATCTGTAAATTGAAAGAGAGGAGAGTATTATGGAAATGTTTATAAATAAATAAATGTTTTTATTAATTATTTTGGTAGGAACAGTAATGTTTCATTGATCTGTTTCTAAGGAATTATGTATTTATAGTGTTGTTTCCTGTCCATATAACTGACTTGTTATTTTTTTTTTTGTTATATAGAATAATAGGAAGTGTACAGTAAGAAATGTAATGCCTAGTGCAAATGTGTAATAGGGGATTTGTAGTTAAGGTATGTGTGTCCATGAATCTGCTGGATTAACACAGAGCAGCAGTTTCTACATAAAATGAAATGAGAGAGATTGGAAGTAAAAGTATCTGCACAATGCACACAGCTTCAGTACCTGAAGTTGCTTTCATCATCCACAAGATGTCAGTGTACTCTGTGACTACCTGCTCTCAGATCTGCAGTGTATTTGGCACATACATTTCCACTCACACCTTGTCTGGTTTTCGAAGAAATTGAAAGAAGAGTTGTTTTAAATAAAGAATTTATCACAAGCATTAATATTGATGTAGTCTCCAGAGTGTGTGTCTTTATGCTGCATTTTGAGATAACAATTACAGCAGTTGCAATGGGGTAGTAATTTGGAATACTTGTATAGAGGGTTATCATTTTTACTGCAATAGGTGAGATGTTAAGAGTGAACAGATAATATGAAATCTCTTCTAAAATATGCAGTGCACTCACGAGACTGTAATGCTGTTTTGGGGTTTATTAGACATAGCTGCTGAGTTTTCGGAGGCTGCTAACTTGAATGCAATACAGTGCAGCCCCTTGTGATCTGGCACAGCGCCATGCAGACAACTGATTTACATAAAACTCGCATTTCCATAAACTTATCAGATGCTTCCAGCTAAAGCTTAATTGAATTTTGTGTTGTATTTTTTTCTTGGTTTGCAAACTTGTCATGCTGCTGCTTATCCCAACACAATTCACAAAGTCAATCGGATTGAGGATTAGGTTTTCTGAAGGAGCCTGACTTCACGCTGGCATGACAGGGTAGTTAGAAAAATGAAGTGTAGTGACTTTGCCTGAAGCTTATTTACTGAATTACTCAGCTTGCTCTAATGACCTCCCAAGACACACATTGTCCACATAAATTGCTGCACCTCTTTTGTACCGATAGGCCTAATTTGCTATTAAAACCTCGTCCCGAGCAGTTATGTGATTTAAGGCTGAATCTTTTTTTTTTTTAAACGGCATCCACAAAAAAAGGTATGTTATGCAAGTAACAAAGTTTGATAAGTCAATTGAATACTCTTAAATAATGCATCACCTTATAATGTACCCACCTGTGTGGCTGACCTGAGACAACCTTGTGAAGGAGGGATGGCAGATGACCTACAGCCACCATGTGTTGAGATGATTTATGGTTACATTATGTGTTATTGATCACAGAATCGCTCTAAAAACACATTTGCAACAAAAAACGGTTGATCTTCACAAAACTTGTCTTTTTTGGTGTAGTTTTCAATCTCTACAGGACTGTAGGGCTGCACTCATGTTGTATTAGAGTTACAATATTGCAATTTATCACTTGTAAGTAGAGTTCCACGTTGACATCCAAGGCGTAATCACAGCTGCAAAACTCAGATTGTTCTGAAATATTTAGTAAGGAGCTAAAGTACTGGCCACATTGGTGTGCAGGAACTTAGAAATCATGATTTGATAAAGTTATTACAATTGTGCATTGGTAACATGAACGTGTGTACCAAATCACAAATGTGAAGCTCACGGTAGCACAAGAGGACATCAGTCATCAGACTACTTTGAGGACCATGAATATCGCTATAAACTGGCATTGCAATCTTCAACTATCCATTAACGTAAACAAGCAGTTAATATGTTTTTCTTTCTTGTTCCTTTTCCACACACCAGATTATAAGGTAGCTTAAATCGATTCAAAATTTGGACAAAATTGTGGATATGCACTGGCATAACTACTCTCATATGAGTTTACCAATAACCTTATATGGTTGTGCATTAATCATGGAATCGGTCAGCTTTGTAGTTTTGTGACAAATGCTGCTGCATATGTTGTTGAGATCTTTTTTATAGAATGTATTCTGCCTCATGTTTTCAAAAGAAAAGTGGTGCTTTAAACCTGGAGTATCATGCACAGGTCAGTTGGTTTGGATATGGATAATATTTCTAACCATCTAAGGTCAAGGTCAAATTTAGTTCTTTAAAAAACAAACCAGGTGTGTGCCGAAGTGCTTTTCAACAAACGTAATTGAGCAACAAAAAAAAGACTATCACAAGACGTTAGTACTTCAACACATGCATTAATACATGGTGCTGCACACATTCAGACGTTCATGCATATCGATGTGGAATGCAAATCATGTCAAGAATCATCGCAGGCAAGGGAGTTAAAGGGAGTCTTTAGACACTTTTTAAAGGAGATGAAGGAGATTCTGATGTTATATTTTCAGAGACACTATTCCAGAGTCTTGGTGCAGCTACTGAGAAGGCCCTGTCTCCAAAAAACCTTTCGACAAGCTGGTGGAATGGTTAACAGTCCTTGATCTGTAGATCTGAGGGGCTTAGCTGCATTGGGATAGATGTTCTGTAATATAGCTCAGAATGAGACCATGCAGGGCTTTAAACACAATGCAAAAGATATAGGGAGTCGCAATAATCGAGTCTTGAGAATGAGAGCATGGATGACTTTATTTTCTAAATCTTTGTGCAGTTAATAAGTCTGGATCCTGGATATAATTCTGAGCTGGTAGAAGCTAGATTTGACAAGTGTGTTAACCTGGCTATCAATTTCTTTGTGCACAGGCTATAATGTGCTTGGATAACTGTTTGAGGGACTGGCCAGTGGGGCTGGAGGAGTTTGGGGGGCAAATCTGTCATGAAGAAATCATGAAGAGAAAAGCACACATCTCAGCACTGTTATCATTTACTTGCACTGAACATCACAGATATTATGCAATCAACAAGATTATGTGGAATTTGTGGAAACAGGCCTGAAGTTTCCCCCCAGCTATATTCCTGTAAGAATCTGCTCTCTTATAATAATCTGCCTCATAAACTGCTGGCTGACTGGTGATATGTGAGTCTGGAGAAGTAGTCAATTTTAAATGTTTAATAATACTGCAAGCAAGAACAGTAGATCTCTTAATTCTTTGGTGAGCACAAAAGGAGGACTGCATTTATAATATGCTGCTGAAATAGTCGCAGACTTCTTGTTCACTGGGAATATGTACATGGTAATGAATGTTCTTCTTTTAGACAACACCAGAGGCAGGCGCAAAATATAGTCAACATGGGGCTTATTTTTGGGTGTCGGGTTTCTCTTATTTACACATCTCATAAATAGCAACAAGGTAGACATGCACCACTTTCCCATGTCAACACGCCCTAACTCTTTCCCAGATGCCAAGGTTGAATGATAATAGCACTAAAACAAAATAATAATACAAATACAACCTAACAACACATCAATCTATTCTATCAGCCTATCACATTCTGCATTGGAATGGCCTTTCTCTAACTTGATTTGATCATGATGAGAAAAGGCTGTGGAGTCTCACTTACCATGTAATGGGGCTCTTCATTAAATCCTAAGCCTGGTTCATTTGCTTCCTTTGACAACACTGACCTTCCCACTAGTTGAACAAGAGAGCTCCATATTATTTTTAAGAGGCTTGACGCACAGGAAGAAAAATCTATTGTTTGTATGTAGAAATGTGCAGCTTGAGTCCAAGGCTTTGTTTTACCGTGATGAGTGCAAGATGGAAAAAAAGTAAATGTGTAATGGCTTATCTGAGTTGTGGACCTGTCTGTTTAACTAATCTTGTATCGGCTGAGTTGAAATTCATTTTCTGACTTGAGGTACTACTGGGCCTGATTAATATGTCCACAAACAAATAGATACAGTCACGTCTATTTATCGCTGATGCTTCATACTAGCGCTCATATCTTCTAACATTGATTTTCTCCACAACAAGAGAGATCATCAATCTCGCCTCAATTTAGGCGAATTTCTGAGCACTGCCCTCATTTGCAAAGAACTGTCAAGGCTCTGCTTAAGTCATATGCTGTTTTTATTGGTTTTATTTTTCTGGTGATTTCTTGGCTCACTGACTTCAATAGTTGACATTTCTATTCCTCTCACCCTAAATGGGCACCGTGCAGGTCATTATGGGTAGGCCCTTCTTTGGCTAAATGTAACCGTGGGAACACACATTTATTTGTGTCTTGTTTGGACAGAATACCAAGTGCATCTATGGTAATCTCACAGTAATGATCATTTGAAGAGAGGCTCTAAAATATCTAATGAATGTCAATACAGTTTTGAGAGCCAGCTTAGACAAAAAAAGGTTAAACTGATACATTTGATTATTTGGTGTTCAGTGTCTGAAAATAGACATAACCAGACAAAAAGAAAATGTGTTTAAATGAATAGATGCGATTAATAAAGATAAATTCTCTACATTGTAAAAAAAAAGAAAAGAAAGCACGCTCATTGTTGGCGATAGTTTGTCATGGATGGTTATAAAGAAGAAGATATCTCACTTTCGGTTTCCCCATTTTCGTTCAAGTGGATGAAATAGTTTCTTTTTAGATGTTTCCTAGAAAACGGGTCATTAATTGCCAACCGCCAAAAACTAGTAACAAGAAGGCGAGGAAGGAAATGGACTATTGTAATGTTTCAGCTGGATAAAACGTGTGATGTGGAAACAAAAAAACCCGTGGTAAGTGTTTTCAAAACTATACGCGCGGGGTTAACTTCGTGTAAAAACAAAAGACTGTAAACATGAACTCCTGAATTAAAAAAGGACGGTTAGGCTACGTCATTACGTAAGGCATAAACTTGGGCTAACAGCTTGTTAGGTTTTTATCGTGCTGCTCAAATGTTACCTTTTAAATGAGGAGGCAAGGTTACCACCTGTCAGTCGTTTTAATGTGTAAAACTGGCCATTGACCAAGCAGTTAGCAAGATAATTAGCCTTCACTGGGTGACAGCTAAAAGGCCACGTAGCTAACGTTAGAGAAACACTAGGCTACAGTGTGTGTAACGATTACACTATCATGGCTACATTTAATTTTAGTTTCATGGTTATGGAAATGAAAACAATAGGTCGATGCAAGAGCTATAGAAAGTATCGCTTTTGTATTGGTCTTCCATTTTATTCCAATCTTGCTCAAGTTCTTTTGTTGGCTTCTCTATCACAGTGTCACATGTCAGAGTAGAAAGAAACCACAGGTGTAATCAATAACATGGATTAGGGCTGCACTCCATTTAGCTTTACCAGTTTACCAGTGCCATGTCATTGTGTTTGTTAGCTCACGGGCTGACTGATTGAAGGAGCAGAGCCATATTAATGGTGTCAAATGTGCTTTTTTTTCTGCTATAGTGACTCAAAATGTCTGCTGTGTAAAGGCCCATTACTGTATTTTAAAAAAAATGTTTATGGCAGTACAAAGCACTGAAATGATTGACTGTGTCACAAGACTGGCATGTTGCTTGATGCCATGTGTGTTATCTGTGACCCATTCCTCCTGCCTGTTGATCCATGTCTTTTCAGTATTAGCTCAGTTTAGATGTAATCATGGGCACTACATAGTAGGGAACCTGTAGGAGTACTATTTCTACCAGCAGACAGTAAGGAGCAACATTTAAGGCATCTATCTTCTCCTCTTAGCTGCCAGGCCTCACCACCCCTCAACTAACACAGGTTTGCCTTATTGGCAGGCAGACAGGCTTGCAGGAATCCCCTGCACTTGAATGATGTGGGTGTCTACTGAATAAAGAATAGAGCGAGCATGAGAGAGCAAAGACAGGGATAGACGGAGAGATTGAGATAAAGGCGTGGAGGATTAGAAATGACGAGAGCAGAACAATCGAGGCAAATTTATATTTTGCAGAGCAGACATGAGACTGGCTGCCATCTAGCTCGCTAGTCCCCTTTCATCCATACAAACGATAAGAGTGAGTGCACTCAAGAGTGTGTCTGTCTCCATACCGCCACCCCTTCATGTATATGCACACTTATCTAGCGCTGCAATGATAAGTCAATTAAAAGAGCGAGTCATTTTCCAAGCTAAAAGGCCAAACAACCCCAGGTCCCAGCTTCTCAAATATGAGGATTTCTTGTTTTCTTTATCTTTTACTCTTCTTTTATAATCCACTAATAGTTTTACAACTACACATCACCCTGGGATTTGGGAAATTGTACCACCATTTTGCACTATTTACTAAGATTTTCTAGAATAAACTTTATTTTTAGAACAGAGCAATACGGTGTTTTGTATCTGAAAACTTTTAATCTCTAAAAAGAAAATTACGCAATAACGTTATACTGCATTTACATGTTAAAGTTAAGTAGCCTGCACTCAAAAATGACTGAGACAGAATGATGCCAACTACCCAGAACAAATCTGGACGTCGTTTCAGTTGGTCCTTTACAGATGCAGTGAAGCAGAGAACAAGGGGAAGATGAAACACAGCCAAATTGTTTGTGGAAAATGTTTCCTGGCACCGGTATCCGCTGCTCTCGCTTTCCGTCTCTCTCTAACATTATTAGGAAGTTACTGTAAGCCAGGCCCATAAGCGATCCCTAGATGAATGCTGGCTCTTCACCACTCAGTCTGCTTAAAGCTTCTGTCCTCTTGCCTTGTTTGAACTACCTGCTTCATTGCATTGTGAGAATTAAAATAAACTACTGTCACCATAAAGGCCACCTATTCTCTGGTGACAGTAAGTTCATTATCATTGAGAGGATGATTGCAGAACATTAAAGCTGGTGGAGGAGACAGAATGGCTGATTGGTAAAAACTGGCGCATACTGTGGCTGTAACTCCCTGTGGCTCAAGCTACGAAGAAATCAGAGCTTCTCTAGCAAAGATGCTACGTGGTTGTTTATGTTAAACAACACATAATGCCTCAAAATGTGCTGTTTTCACACCCGATTTAGAGCTGATTTAAGGTGGGGTCTATTAATTTAAGCAATATAGTATTACACAAGAGGGTGTGCTTGTAAAGTTCAGCCGCTAGTGTAAAATTGTGATTTATACTTAACATTTTCCAACAAAATAAAAGGTATAATCAAAATGTTTGCATATGTTGGTGCTATTCTCTCTTTTAATAAAACCATAGCAACAGAGACTATTTCTAGTCCTGGCTGAGTCAGTCAATCAACTTCAGCGAACGTTAGCTTTGTAGAGATTGTGGAAATTCCCAAACTAAATAACTACCACGTATTTGAACCCAACACTACTTTGCTATTTCTTGGCTGAGAGCATTATTGTCCTGGACTTGCACCTGGTTGCCTGGCACCCGCTTGGAACCAAGAAATGGGGTTGTGTCCAGATGGTATCCCAAGATTTGCTAAGTCTTGCAAAAATAGTGGTTAGGCAATAGGCATTGACTTTGAATGGTTAAGGTTAGGATAGATCAAGTCTTGAGAGAATTTTTTTGCAAATCTAGGGTTACCATCCAAGCTAAGCTAACTCACTGCTGGCTCCAGCTACATAATTACTGGACTGAAATTAGTGTGGTATCATTCTTCTTCTAATCTATTTTTCAGCGGAAGTGTATTTCCCAAAATAAATTTCAGTGATGTATCAAACCCCATGTCCCAACTTTTACTTATTGTCTTCCAGTTTTCTATGCTGCTGCAAGTTTGTCAGTTTTACATTTAGAAACAATAGGGACAGGTTTGCAGATGTAAAAAACCATTTGACTGTCATTGCCGTAGTTGGGGAAAATTGCTTTGACAGGCAACAGAGATGAGATATGGACCTTGACAGGTCTGCCTATTGTATGTGCCTGAGGAAAACTCATCAGCTGTCAGGGCCAAAATGACTATAGCCATGTCTGTTGCCTTTCATTTCCTTATTTGGATATTGAAATGAACAATCTTCCCTCATTGCAGTCACATGATGCTGACAGCCTCAGAGAAGGACTGTGTGGCAGCGTTGACGGCTTTTACAATCACTCCCTCCCGGCTCATCTTTCCTCTGTGCGTCCTGCTCCTGTGTTGGTGCAACGGTATTGTGGTTGTAATTGCCTTCAAGACTGGCTTAGGCTCAGGACTAAGGATCTTTCAGCTGTGATCTGTTAAGCCTATTACATACTTGTTGCATGAAGACACAAATTCCCACGGGACGAAAGCCTGACTGGGAGAGCCAATTTATACCACTTGCTCTGGCATCACCACATCCAGTATACGTGCCGAAACCCAGTGCAGGTCTTTTGTTCTATGGATTATTAGCACTTTAATACAGAGTAGACAATGCAATTATTCAGAGGTCTTTGATTGTCAAAACCAGCTGGCCATGGCAATGGTATTGCTGTGCCGGATAAAGCAAACAGCTAAAACCAGTTGGATGAAAATTTGGCTGTGTCAGAGGATGCGTTTTGACTTCTACTGGCAGCATTCATTTTTGAAATCGAGGAATGATTCAACTGCAGACTTGTTTATGTGGCTGCTGTATTATTTGTTTAAAAGTCTTTTCAGCATGAACTCTCAAGCCAACGGATTGTAACAAAAATAGATATGATAGCTATGCCTATGATTCAGGAAGCCAGTGTAATGGGGATATGTTTTTAGAGTTTTAAACAGTAGCCTGCTGGCAGAAATCCCACCCTGCAGCTTCTCTGATGACTGACGTTTTTGTGTTCTTAGGCACTGTTTGTGTTTAAGTGGCTACCGGAGGAGTTTTGGGGTCTTTTGTCAAAAAAGACTTGACCCTCCCTTCGGCAGTAATACATATTTTCTATGACTGTCCAGAATGATTGGCAAAGATGTACAGATAACCACTGCTTTGTTATAAACATGACATCCATAACATAAGCTCTGCTTTTTGTTCTTAAACATCACACTCCACTGTTATGGTGGCTATTTCAGTAGATTTAATCACTAACATTGTTGTGGAAACAAAATAAGCATGGAAACTAGATGCACACTTCCTGCATTACTGCATTTCTTCAAATACTACGTTACTCCTCTAGTAAAATAGTATGACCATGAAATATATCAAAAAAACATTGAGACTCTTCAACAAAGCCCATTGTACGGTGAACAACTTGACCTCAGCGAGTCGGTCTGTCGCATTTCTTGTAAAACGGTACCAACTAAACACAGCAACATAACAAACATGCATCTAAAACACAAACCTCCAGCGCAGTTTTCTGAGCTGGGGGGGGGGGGGAAACTACAACAGATGGGCCATGTCCGTCTTCCCCACAGTAAACAATCACTGGGGCATTTGGTCGACAAATAAAGTACAAACAGGACAGTGCAAAATGGTTTGCACTCACAAACACTTTGCTTCATTGCTAAAGAGATGTTGTTCTTTAGTGTAGTCGAAAAGCCAGCAATTCCACGAATGCACGCTCTCTCTCTCTCTCTCTCTCTCTCTCTCTCTCTCTTTCTTGTCCTTGGTGCACACCCTGCTGTGGAGGTAGACTGTAATTCACTTTTGCTTTATTTGAACAAAGCTTTATGCTGGAGAAATTATTTTTAAAATGCTTTTTGCATATGGCCTGTTGAGGCATCTGCTTCACCTCTTTGACACTCCTCATGTCTGAGCCTAATGTTTGAGTGCAATTTTGTTTACATCCATTGTTGTTATTGTTTTGGTTGTGTCTGGTTTTTATTCAAGTGCTTCTTTTGTCAACAGAGGCTGAAAGTCCACAACAATATTACCGTTTATCACAATAATTTCTGGGACAGCAAAATTTTTAGTGTGACAGGCCTACACACATTTCCATTATAAGATTAACTGGAACCTATGGTTTGATGCTCCACCAGAGATTGCGGGCGCAAGCTCGCTGACCGGGCTGTCACTCATACTGGCCACGGAGCAGGCAGAGGAGAGGGACAGCAGCGTCTGACAGGGCGGAGAGATACCATCCCTCTCCCTTTACCTCTCCCTTTGAGAGTCTTGTAAATAAAGGGACCATACATTGGCAACAGGTGGCACATTTAGCTATAGGGTTGCATTCTCAAAGAAAGCAACTCAAAACTTGTTACTATCATGGTGCTATTTTTGTTGTTGTTGAGTCAGACCCATCTGATAGCGATAGGGGGCCAAGACTGAGAGCTACGTGGAAAAGTATGCACCAAACAAGCCACTTTGAAATGAGCTGTTTTCATAAATACATAAGTTGGATTACCATTTCTTGTAAAAACGGTGGATGACCATTTCTTGTAAAACGGTTGTAAGCTGGGAGTATGTCACTTTAACTTCTTTTCCCAGAAATGTTATGGAGAGCTAGCAGGGTTACGAGTACATTAAAGTGCATTAACCCTGGCTTGTAAAGATCTCAAGTTTCAGAGAGCTGTGAGTGGTGGACCTGTAAGTAAAATATAATGGTACCATAGTTCTGACATTTAAGTGCAGAAGCAGACAGTTTGTTGTTCTCAACCTATTGTTTTTCCTCCATCTGGTTGTCTTT
>NC_045747.1:5012255-5014611 GCF_008692095.1 Etheostoma spectabile
TTTTTTTTTCATGATACATAAAGGCTCTGGATGTGTGACTCAAATGTTACAACTGTATCCTTGTATTGCAAAACAGGAGGATATGTTCCCCATTGCTTTTTTACAATCCATTGATGCAGTGAAAGGTTTTAGCAAGGGCACCTCATGGCCGCATCCACTTTGGATGCTTGGAGGTTAACAAAAACCATGCTTAGGCTGCTTGTCGTGCTATGTCTGTCCACAGCGACACATATGTGAACAAGCAGCAAGAAAATGAATGGCTGGATTGCTAAACAGGGTGAAAACATATTGTATATTATTGAGGCCCTACAGTAAATACAGCCCGCTGCAGAGTGTAAGCAGTGGGCAGAACAGGTTTATTTGCTGGTGGTATGTACTGTAATTGACCTCAGTCCAGCTCCTAACTGCTATCAGACACCGTTTTGTGTGTGTAGGTGTTTGTGGCAGTCGCCATATGGAAGAGGTGCATTTGTTTGTATAGTTGGACTCATTTCATATGATTAAACATGGTATCCTGCAGAGTTTTGCATCTGTTGTTGTTTATGTCCTATGCAGTATGTGCCGTCTGAACAGTGGAGCAATAATAATGGAAATGGCTGTTGGCTCTTTGCTCTTTTATTATGTAGAAAGACAAATGTTTTATGACTTTTGGCTTGCAATTGTTTTAATGTTTTAAATAGTACAGAAGGTTGTGGAAAGGAGTAATACTGTAAATTCTGCCTTTTTAAGATTTTAAATATCTTTTTATTTACGTGCAAGCCCCATTTTGAAAAGTTCAAATAAGAAATTTAGTACAATCTATTTTACTTGCGATTTTTGCCATTAGTATTTTTGGACCTACTGTACGTTTCCTAATGTGATGTAAATCTGGATTAGAACTTTTCATAATTACCACCCTTGAGTTTACTGCAAAGATTAGGGAGATGCGCTTGTTAGGTGTCTCACCTTGTTGTCGGTATCCAGATAGTATAAATGGAAACTTAAATGCTTATATATTATTTACTTGACTGGCACTGTTAACCAAGACCATTGTTATCTGAAAACCTGATCAACATTTCCTAAGGGCAGTATATAGAGAAGATCTCCCACCATGCAGCTCTGCCAGTTTTAAAGTTTAAGTAATTTAACTGCATTTAAACTGGTAGTTAAAACTGGTTTTAGTTATTTAACAGGCCATAGGATAGTTTGCATTTGCTTAAACATTTCTTTTTTTTTTAAATTCAGAGCAGTGTAAGTAGATAACCTTAATTTGAACTGATAAATTATGCTTTGTTGTATTATTTAAAGTACACGCAAGAGAGCGAAAGAGGGAAAGACAGAGAGCGAGAGGATGACCGAAGCCTGTCGGTTCACTTTGTAGAGCTGATCGAGTCGTTCACAATCCTTGTAAAATGTGAACTCTGATGACATGCCTTTAAAATGATTGTATTTTAGATCAAGCTCTCATTGCAACATTCCTGGGTAGCACATAACCTGTATGAAATCTTGCAACGCTATCATCAGTGTCATGACTATCAGTGTCATAAGTTGATAGTCCTCCGTTCCGCCTCTTGCGTCTATGTGATCGGATAGATCGTTGTGTCAGCTGCAATCAAGAAGTCACCATGTCCGGATCAGACACTTTCTTACGTCTAAATTTAGATCCGCTTTCTGCCTGTGTGGATCAAAGGTTCCAGGCTGAGATGGGATTATTCAGAAGGGAAAGGTGCAACTAAAGTATCTACATAAGACATCAGATCAGACAGATTATAGTTGCAGAGGAAGAATTTATAGTGTTAAAATGCAATTTCTTGT
Organism: Etheostoma spectabile; assembly: GCF_008692095.1. NCBI lineage: Eukaryota > Metazoa > Chordata > Actinopteri > Perciformes > Percidae > Etheostoma > Etheostoma spectabile. The sequence continues at coordinate 5,014,050 of NC_045747.1, forward strand.
TAAATGGATGTTTATAATAATTAGGCCTGTACTATATTGGAAAAATCTTACATTGTGACATTTTTCCCCCCTGCGATATATATTGCGATATGGAAAAAGAAAGTCATTTTTAAAAGATCACATGGCTCTATTTGGAAATTATAAATCATTCTTGACTACTGCGGTGATTTTGTAGGGGAGTGCATCTACATAGAAGAAAAAAATGAAAAAGAATCTTTTCTTATGTGAACCATTCTTTGTTAAACTTCAATGCTTTACAAACACCAAAGCAAGTAAGCGCAGTGACTAACGTCACTCTTCTGAAGTGAGTTTGGAGAGGGAAATCAGGTAGAAATATGCTGGTTGACTAGCATGACACCATGTATTCATATAATATTATCAATCAAGGCTAACGTGTATGACATTGGCTGCAGGTTGCTTCCTCTAAATTTCAAGTTGTTTTTATAAATTGATCAGACCTGCATGTCACACGCACTAACAACAAACTGTGTGTATCCAAGAACAATTAAATCAGTGTAAATTACTTTAGATCAGACACAGACTTCTGTAGTAGATTAGTGTT
>NC_045747.1:5014621-5017606 GCF_008692095.1 Etheostoma spectabile
CAGCGTCGCGGCTCCAAACCGTAACGTTAGTTGGGACGGATGGACCCCTTGTTTTCATTAGGCTAACTATAGTAGATTTAGCCTGACCGGTAGCAGCTGTCTGCGGGGGAAAAGGGCCGGGAGACATTGTGATTATGTTACATTAATCAGGTGATTTAGTTTGTATACACTGACTACTGTAGCTTCACTGACTACCCATATAAAAACCATGCGCATGACTGTGTCAGCGGCAGCTGCTGCCTACGGTACTTTTCTACACACCTTCCTGAGAGCCTCACTTCCCATAACAAACCCCGTTGGACTAACGCCACATACACACGTTGCCCACATGGCTACCTGTCTTAAAGGGGACGGGTCGGACGGTAATAATCATGTAAAAGGAGAACGACGAAAGTTTAATTTTCTATCAAGCAGCAAAAAAGATTAGCATAATATCGCAACGTCCTGCGATGTGACTATTGCGCATCGCAATGTCTAAAACACAATATTGTTCACCCCTTTTTGTAATGCCACATACTAGACATCTACTGTACATTTAATTGTTTGCAGAGTCAAATCACTTGCCAGTGCAACCTGATTGCACCTGCTGTTGGATGGCTGCCTGTGATCCTTTCATGATCCTTCCATCAGGGGATCATTTAAGATGGATTCCCCCGTCTTTCATCTTTCCCACTTTAAATGGCACATTTGGAAATTATCCAGTAGGTTTTTTATCTGCTTGCATCTTCTCTCAATTTAGTGTTTATTGCCTGTGCAGCAATAAAAAATCACTAGTCTTTTGCCATAGGTGAGTTGATTGCTTGATATGTGCAGAATTTCATTCTCACGCTCCCTGGGGCTGTACCGCTAAAACGTAATTTCAGTGTGAATAGTTTTCCAGAGGACTGTGAGGTCCTTCCTGCAGAAAGATGCAACTCTACCGTAACATGTAACGGTATTATCTCTTGGTTGTGTTGGGTTGTACCGCAGCGGTTTGTTTACCTGCCGTGGTTAAAAACCACAAGCCACATATTGGTGTGACACTGAACTTCTTCAGATCACTGCAGTCAGATATAAAAATGATCACTTTCATAACTCTTGTTTGCTGTCAAACTCATCTGGGCACATTGCAGGAAAACAGCAATTCAAACATTTCTGATATAAGACCTTGCTTCTTTGAAACAATTACACCAAAATTGTGATTTGCAACAACATGGTCAACAAAATGTTGCTTTTGAGTTGACTTTAATAGGGAATTTGGCCTCCAGCTTTGCCCATTTCTAATTCAAACTGAAAGCTAATTTGGTGTTCTATAATGTAAATTGTTTGTCTATGCGTTGGCTGTTCCCATCCCAAGTATCTCATACTGTATATCTAAATAAATGTGTTGTAATTGCCTGTGCAGGTGTACTGTATTGAGTTAATGTTAATGAAACCATCAGGATCAAGATGTTTTTGGCTCTAATCTGTGAAGACAGTGAGGAAGAAACATCAAACAAGCATTTATACATGTTTTAACAACATTTGCTGCTCGTTTTAGTTACAACTTACACTGTTAAAATGTGTAAGTTTGTTTCATAAAGCAGGTATCAATAAGTGGTCATTGGTTCCTACTCGGCACAGTGTGAGAAAACAAGACTTTGGGGAACAAGGGAGGAAATTGCCCAGTTGTTCCCCATAGATGGTACCAGTCAGTCAGTCAGTACCAATAAAACACTTTGGTGTTTGGCTGATTTAATATAGAAAAATTACACCTTTTAAGCTGTATTATAATTGTATTGTATTGTATCATCTCTCTCAAACTTCCTTTTCCATCTTAAATCTGAGTTGTGTTTCTGAGCCAGTGCAATGGACAGATATAAAGAGCAGAGCCAAGGGGATTATGGGTTTTCACTCCTGCAGCACAAATTAGCAAGACCAGGGTTCAATTACGCACAGTGGTGGTCATGGACACTGTCATAATGAGGGTCGGTAGGGCAGGCTGGGACAGGAGGCAGAGGGAAGCACAGCTCAAATGGCTAGCACTGCAGTGTAGCTATACATAAGAGGTGCTGTAGAGGGAAAGACATTTTCATTACTCTACCAATTTCCTATTAATCACAACGGCGCTGTATCTTAATTACTGTCAAACAGTCCAGTCAGGAGGACCCCATGTCAGGAAAAAAAGACTCATATTGCGCATTAAACACAGTGTGATCTTGATGTGTTCTTATTGAATTGCTTCTCATTCTCATGTTCTCTCACACTCAGTGTGCTATTCCACTAATCAATAGTGTTGCTAAATATGTTCGGAGAATAGCCTTAACCAGCCTCTTACATGGAAAGCCCATTTTTATCCACTCAGATAATTGGTGCAGATACAATACTCTGGTATATTTCTATACATCGCAGGTATCATTAGAGGTGAGTCATGTGTGCACGGAGGCTGTAAGGAGAAACATGAGACCGAGATAAAGAGGACGGTTATTAAAAGAAGCTCTGGTGCAGGAATGCAGTAGAGGATGACAGGTTGCGAAGAATGGATAAAGATTTAAAGCCAAGCGAAGGAGGGAAAAGAGTTTCTGTTGAATCCCAGATTCCAACTGAGCCACTGATCCTGCTCTCTTGTGGTATCTACTTTGTCTGCTAGATCTCAGATGTGCTAATGGCGCTAAGGCTGGATGTTCTGATTGCCAATGTAGTGATTAGAGATGGTCCGATACCAATTTTTGCTTCCCAATTTCGATTCCGACACCGGAACGATATAGGCAGATACCAAGTACTGGTCCGATACTAATGTGTCATGTTCAGTATCTTATTACGTTTTAGCAGCTGTAGACTACTCTCCCTGTATGAATGTGATATGATTTCGAACTTTGCTATCGGTCTGGATCAGCTTAAACTCTTTCTCATATGAAACACAAACAATGAATGCCATAGAACTTTGTATCATTATGTCAGTTATAACGAAAAAGAACATGAATTACTTTAACGTTGATTTTGTTTAGGGCTTTATTACGTGGTATC
>NC_045747.1:5017616-5025781 GCF_008692095.1 Etheostoma spectabile
ATAAACTCCAGTACTTCCCAATACCGATACCAGCATTTTAGGCAGTATTGGAGGCCATATCGATACTGGTATTGGAATCGGAACATCTCTAGTACTGATTCTAATGTTTGTGTAGATACGTAGGCTTGCATAAGTGTTCACACCCTTGCTAAAGTTGGTTTAAAAAAAAAAAAGAATATAAAAACATCTTTTGGAAATTGATCTTAATGCCTTAATTCAAAAAGATTAGGGAAATCCAACCTTTTAAGAACATCAATTTTCTTTGTGAATAAATAATAGTTATTTCATGGATCCAGGATACTATGCACCCTGACAAAGTTCCCTTGGCCTTTGGAATTAATCTAACCCCATATAATCACATACCCTTCACCATACCTAGGGATTGGCATGGTGTTGGCTTAATAGCTGGTTGGATTTGCATTGAGAGATGATATTATGAAAAGTTCCCCATGCCTTTCTCTACGTATGGTGAAGGGTGTGTGATGATATCCACATTATGTTCATCATTTGATTAAGATTCATTGAAAACTAGCAGTGGCGGATTTTTCCTGTGCATACTTAATTTCCTGATTGATTGTACGTGGCTGTTCCTGTGTGCGTGATTTTTCCCATATTGTGCTCTATCATTTGCAAGAGACTAAAGCGAGCTCTGCCAGTTGCTCCTGATCAAAGCCTAAATGAGACAGGGATGTTGTCAGTTATGTTTTTTTCTTTTCCCCATTTGTGCATATTTGATGTTTCTCACCACAAAACCAGAGAGTAAAGCAAGGCTGTCTTCAGCTTTTGTACGCAAGAAGAACTGAGCCTCGAAATGATTTACTGATGAAAGCTATCGGCGCAACCCTCACCATTCAGGGAGCCTTGAGAATAATGTTGCATCAGAGCCTTTTGTGACAAAGGAACAATGTTTCTGAGTCTGAGTTGACTTAAGATGAAGTTACAAATGGAAATAAGGGAAGAATGTGAATTTCAACTATACCTCAACAATAATTATGCACAAAAAAAAATCAACTTTATATAAGATAATGATGACTCATCTCGGTGTTCATTTACCATGACAGAGGTTGATCCGCGTAGGTGTGGTGAAGCAAAGTTATACATTCAGGTGATGAATTTTTACCAAGCATCTATTAACTGTTTCTGTAATGATCAGACGATTAAATGGCATAGAGGCAACTGTGCTTTAGAACTGAAGCTATTAGTCAATCAACAGATAATTAATGAACAGCTATTTTAATTACTGAATTCCAGTGATTTTTTTATTTATTTATTTTTTCATACAAAAATACCAAAAATAAATTGGATCTAGGTTTCTCAAACGTAAGGAGCTGATGCTTTTCTTTTTCATATGATCCTAAACTGAATTTGTTTGGGAGTTTGCACTTTTGGTTGGATGATAAAAGGCATTCTCAAAATGTTATGTTGGCCTGTGAGAAACGTATTCCTTAGTTTCAGCCAGTGTCATTGCAGGTTTACTGTGTATAAAGTAGGGCTGTCAAAATAACACGTTAATTTTGATTCATTAATTTGAGAAAAAAATAACGCGTTAAGCCCCCCCTTGCAGGGTTATCCCATCCATATTGACCTTTGACCCAAGGCCGTTCTAGCACCATTCGCCTGTAAAATGAAGGAGGGAGAAGAGAATGCGCTGGAACATTTACTTATAAAAATCTTTTTCCTGAAGCACTTTTGAATTTATTTCCTCAGCATATTAGGTCATATTGTTGATTTTTATGGTCATTATTTGAACAGTGAAAATAATAAAAAAAAACAACAACTTTAATTTCACTAATGCTGATTATCCATTGATTCATTTGAATTTATCTATTTAAAATACTTTCACAGCAAAAATGATGTATGCAATTAATTTAGATTAATCACAGAGTATGTAATTAGATTACATTAAAACCCGAGTGCACATACGGACACAAGTTTTGAGCATCCTCTGTGAAACAATATGGGCTTGGATGTTCTCAGACAACATGCAAAATGTACCTTGACTTCACATTGCAGCACGTGTTACTGTATGCATACAAAATCTTGTAATGTCAGACGAGTTCACCTCTCACATTTGATCCCACTAATTTAAGCATATTGCTTCTATACAAGCTTTAAGGAGGATAATAACCCGGAGGAGGATGATTTCTTCAGTTCAGCATATTAAGCTCAGAATGCTGCTGCTGACACTGATACTCACTCACTTACTCACTCACTCACTCACTCACTTACTTACTCACTCACTCAGTCCCACTAACCTAGCAAGCCATGGCTATCCACGTCGTTTGGGTGAATTGCCTCCTCATTTTCCAGTGACACACTGTTGGCAAGTCTAAGCCGGACAGTTTTTGTCATTAGGTCTAGCACTCAAAAGGTTAAATTGTCATGTTTGTGCACAGTAGATAACTCCAGAAAAAGGAATTTTCATGAACATGGTTAGTCACCAATGTCAATGAACCCCTTCTCACATTCACACATCTACATAATCCTCAAGAGGTAGCCTGAATACAATTGCACGTAATTGTATTCTGAACAAAACTCAGATTAGTGCTAGCTATCTCATCTACACTAGAAACATTTGTACAACAATAAGGAACCCTAAAATAACATAATAATTGTTGGGACACAAAAGAATAGATGTAGCCATGTTTTCAAAAGTCCTCTATTGAATGAGAGCCATGTCGGCCCTCTCCCCAAGGACACCCCATTGCTTTTTTTTTTAATCTGTTCTAAAAATCCCTGTGCACACTTGTGTGTGCATCTGCTTTGTGGGTGGCAGTGCAATTTATTATGTACCAACTCCCTCTCATCTGCAGACTATATTAATTTGTGAGAGCTCTGCACCCATTTGTTATTTAGAGAGAGAGAGAGAGAGAGTGCAGCATACAGGAACACAATTTTAGATTATTTAAACCGATGAAGGGCCCAATGGAGTGTCTATTATTAACACAGTTGTTTAATATCTGTGCTACCTAGAACTGTGCTGCGTGAAGTGTTTGACCCTCTTGTGTGTTATATAATTGCACTTTGCCCATACAGTTCACACCTACAAAGGCTTATTTTGTGGTTTTGTTTTTGGATTCAGATGTACTGAAACCATTTTGTGAAGAAATAGTAAGATTTTCTAGTTTAAAAATCCTGGTTTTGGACTTTACTTAGACGTCCTGTATGAGCTGTCCTTCATGGCTGGATGTTGGAAATGGAAAAAAACGCACTGAGAGGGTTACATTTAGATATAAATAAAGAAAAGTGTAATGACTTACCCAGTACAGTCAACCTTGCCCTTATGGCCTACATGCCGTACCAGTATGTGATTTTAGAGCCAATGACTGAGCGGGAGTGAGAACTGGTTGACGTTACACTTATTTCCTTGTTTACCGAGACGTATGTGACACAAACACATTTACCAACAAAACGTACTGCAAAAGACCGTGCAAAACATGTCAGACCAGCCTGCCAACCTGTATACATTTTAACATCAATTTATGCTGTAATGATTTTTCACTATGATGTTGCTGAAGCGGCCACTGTTTCAATCCTGTCGGCCCCGGCCGCTGCAGAGTTTCCCCTGCGACTGACAGACACACACACACAAACACACACGGTGGATGCAGGAAAAACCGGAGATGAGACGACACAATGACCTAAATTGAGGACAGCTACGCTTGTTATTGTAAGTGCAATGATAAGTTAGTGATAAATCCAATAAGTCCTTTATCAAACCGTATGAATGTGTGCCCCAGGCAAGGAAAGGAAACTAACAATGTAAAGATCAACAAGGCATTGACTGGCGCTTTGCACACAATACTACATAGTACATGTTTTATTTATCAAGTTTTATTTTTATACCATTGAGGCATAATAAAGCATGTTCATTAACCTCTGGGAAGCCTGTCTGAATTTCTGTTTTGAGGCTGGTCCGAGTGTCCTCTTTTTTTGGAAATCAATCATGGTCCCCCTATTCTAGTAAGAGCCAAGCATGCAGGTGAAGGAGTTTGGGGGTTTGTGGCACCAGCTCAGCCGCTACAAAACTGTAAACTTCTCTGTACAAAAATATAACATTGTGTCTATTGAGTGCAGATTTGCCATAGGAACTATATAAATATACAACGAGAATACATTTGAATCCCATAACTGATGCAGGAAAAATCCAATATGTGCTGTGCTGATTTGCCTCTTGTTTTAGTGAATGCTAATCACACTGCTAGGCGCTGTCCATTTGCATTGTATTGCTGACATGTTTGCTCATAAATATGTGATTTGATGAAACTGAGTAAGCCACGAAGCAATTTAGTGTTGAATAAGCTGAAAGGAAGCAGAGGCTAGAGGGGTACAATCTTGTTAGCATTTTGTATTATACACACCAAAGATGAGCTAAAAGCAATTGTGTGTTCTCATTAACAACAGGCTGTTTGAAATGTGTTGCTGTTCGAGGAAAGAAAGGATGATGATACAGAGAGGAAGGTTGACTCAACATCATGCTTCTTTTGGAAATCTAGACTAAACCTATTTTACAGTACTGTTATGAAACAAATGCATACAGAACGCTTATAGCAGAGGTAAAGTACTCTATTAAAACTTGGTCCTAATATCGAACATATTTTTAATTTTATCATTTTGTCATTGACTCTCATATTTACTAGTTGCTACAGTTTAGAATACAATTCTCTATATAGTCTTCCCTCAATCACTGCTTTTGTATCTACATACAATACACTTTAACACACTTTCTATGCTTGTATAGCCTGTTTCCCTTGTTGTTTTTGGCAGCACAGTTGTTTGATCTTTGTTCAGGCTCCCCGTTGTGGTTGGACTCTGCAGAAAATCTCTAGGAAGACTCTTTATTCATCAACTTTGCAATAAATGGATTTAGCTTCCCTGCACACCATTTCTGTTGGTGATGGAGTGTATAACAACACTTCTAAACATAGTTAACCAGTGAAATGGCACTGTTGACAGCACTATTCATGCAGTTTTAATCACTTATTACAGGGCTTAACATAAAAAATCCCCATGGCCCCCGGGGCCAGTAGATCAGAGTTTTGCTGGCCATTTCTACATTTTTACTGGCTCTGAAAGAAAAATCAAAGGTGTGATTGGCAAAGGACCAAAAATATACGCTCACTTACCATGAAGCTTCAGAAAATGGTTATAACCCAGCTAGCCACTGCCAATGTACAGTATGTTGTGCCATTAGCAGTAAAGCTAGACCAGGGGTCATCAACTACATTTTTCCAAAGGCCAGAATGTTTTTAAACAGACACTCCGGGGGCCAGACTTTCAAATAAAGAGAATAAAATGTATTTATACTTAATACGCATATCTTGTTAGATATTTCTCTTTCTTACTAAATTATTGCAATTTTTGTATACATGTATTAGTGTAAGCAAACTCCTAAAAAACTGGAATAGGCTACTTAACTAGAAAATGATCTCGACTAGAAAATGATCTCAGAGTAGGGGGCAGTTCACTGGAGAATGGTTAAAGTCTCTGATTACTGAAACACTGTTGTAGTATGCAGTGTCCTGATTGGTGGAAAAATGCTTGCAAAAAGAAAGGCCTGTTGTCAGGTAAAAATGTCACAGTCAAAGATCCTGAAGCAAAAAGTTTTGGAAAACAGCAGCTTTAATGATGAATGGACTTATAAGCAGGCTAGCATTCATCCTGTTTGTCTCATTTGAGATAAGACAATGCGTTGCCATTGCTAACAGTATGTCAAGCCCTTCTTATTATCCCAAAAGTGAATATTATGTAACAAAATGAGAACTTTACCAGAAATGGTTGATACAGTGATTTTGGATTATAACCTGGCCCTCCACAATGGCTGGAGCCAATGTCCTGGGATTAAGGTAAACCACTGCTTTGCCAATATCACACAGGATTACTTTCTAACATATTGATATGGTCTCAGCCAAACCACTAAACTCTGACTAAATGTTTTGGTATTTCATCCCACAAAGAGTCTTTAAGTTTATTCCATAAACAGTACGTAGCTGCTCAGGCTTTGTTAGAATTTACCTTGACCTACCAGAACTCTGTGTTTTGGCTACGGCAAGCTTTCAGTGCCAAGCTTTCATTGCCAATATCACTCATCGTTTTTCATCAAGGGTAAAATTACAAGCGCATCTAAGCAGCGTATTGTTTTAGTATTCATTAATTTTTTTTAGTATTTATTACATTTTTAGTATTTATCACATCCAATATATGTGCAGCTGTCATAACACATATTTAAATTCCCAACACTGACTGATCTTAGCATGGAGCAGACACACTGTCACATGTGGGTGAGTGCATGAGTCACAGTGAAATCTCTAATATCTATGTATCTTTTTTTTTTTTGTTGAAAATGAATGAACTGTTTTCATAGAGATACATCAACCATCTCTCTGCAAACTGACAAGTCATGACGTTTTGGTCAGAGAATCTCTGGTCTCTTTCTCAACACTCTGTAGTCAGGTAACATGATTGTAATTTAAGTTTCATTGCTGCAGTGAAAGGAACCTAGAATCTGAGTTGCTGTAGCATTAGGAACTAGTTCAAGGCAGGATGGAGAACCCTGAGTGATAGTCGCTTGACATAAGAAGACAAGGCACACGTGTTTTGAGTAAGATGAGCAATCACCTACGTGGAACTATTCTGATTGAGGTGAAATACGTTTTGCGACATTCAGGATCCGATGTCTTGAGGCCAGTTCTAGAAGTCTGGTGAATAAACTGCCCCCGACACAGTTCTCAGCAACTTGTTTTTTTGACTTAATCACAGTTGTCTTTGACCGACTGTGTCACTGTTTTCATTACATTATGCCAGATGAAATGCAGGCAGTTAAACTGCTGGCTTTTAGATGAGAGGATTATACCTGTTCTTAAATCCAAAACTGTGTGCCAGAGGAGAGATTTGCATAATTCTACTTAACACTCCCACTGCACTCTGACATGAAGGACACAGGGGACCACAGAGTGCTCCAGTTAAAAGCAAAAAAGTTATCTTAAATACTGCATTCTTTTCTTTTAAGCAAAGGTTAGTGTCTCCTGTATTTGTAAGTTTCACAACAATCTTGACAGTTGGAGGAAACAATTATTTTGACATGAACTTCATTTAACCTGCATCTGTATAGACTCTGCTGCATGCCAGCTGATGCAAACACAGACTGCTGGAAATGATTCAAAAGGCATTAGTTACAGCTGTTATAAAGGACAATTTACATACATTGTGTAACAGGCTGAAACTAATAAATACTTTAACTAGAGATTAATCTGCCATTTATTAGATTTTTTTCTCTCTTCACAGTGAGCTTGCAGTTAGCCCATTGTTTCTCTTTCAGTAAGTCAAATGGGTGCCCGCTAGAGAGTAACGGGTTAACATTTCTATTATGGTAAAGACAATAACTGCACTGCAGCGACTAATGATTGATGTGTAGTTTCAGGCTCCTGCGAGCTGTGGGTCCTCCTGAGAGATCTGATTAAGCTTAACTATTTGCAGGGTGCTGCTGTCAAGGCATTGAGCTAGCTAGCGTTAAAAGTCACCTTGTGCAGAGAACCACTATAGCACGCTAAAAGCTACACTATTAAATATACCTGTGTGGATATGCATGATCTACATACTACTACATTACTATTAGTGCTGTCAAATGATTAAAATATGTAATCACGAGTAATCACATTGTCATAGTTAACTCGCAATTAATTGGACATTTTTATCTATTCTAAATGTCCCTTGATTTTGGTGTGTCCCATTATTTTTTTTTTTTTTCTCATTTTAATTCTCTTAACACGGAAAAGTGGATCGGCTCGCTTTGTGCAAATCCTTTTAATGAAAACATTAACATACAGCCTACTGTAGTGTTCAATTTCACACGTAACATTCACACTTGGAGCAAATAATCTTACACAATGTAACACTGTCCATCAATAAAAGAGTGAAAAAAATATTTTGATGAGGGGGGAGAGAGTTGGCATCAGCTGTGTGCTTGGCCATCAAGTGGTATTTCAGACTGTAGCTCAGTTCACAACGACAAAACACCCAGATCACTTTTGGTCATGTCAATTAATTATTTGGCAACTTTTAAAAAAGTAAACTTTCCATTCCGAATCTTATTGGTATCCATTTCGGCGTCTCGCACTCGCCATCCACTCACAACGTAATGTTACTACTCTTTGGCCGGCTCGCAA
>NC_045747.1:5025791-5027303 GCF_008692095.1 Etheostoma spectabile
GTGTGTGCGGCGTGCCTGTTTTGTTTTTCGGTCTCACTAGATCCGGTGTGGTGTTGAAGTTTTTCCTAACGTTAATAGTTGTTGCGACAACATGTGAGAAACACTACAAAGTTTTCTAGGCGAAAAACAACGTTAATCTTGCGATAAAACAACTGACGCTGTTAAAATGGTTTTGGGTTAATGTTGTTAATAACGCATTTAACTGACAGCACTAATTACTACATGTGCCCAAGCGAACACACCGAGACGTACAGTACATCCTCACTACAGGCCTTCTTTATCATCCCCCCCCCCCATACTCCTGTCGCAGAGGGAACCTAATTGTGCTGAAATCTGTAGTTTTCAGAAGCCCCATCCTTTGTTCCACACAACACAGGAACACATAAGGGTACCCCAGCCCAGACTCTAACAAAACCCGACTTTCTTAACATTTTCTTGACAAAGCCACTTGCCCTGAAAGGAAGACCCAAACCGAGGTTAGGACAGAAAAGGGCAAAACCGAGTGTATGACTTTTATTAAAGGATACTGCAGATTTTTAATGTGCATAAAGGTTAGGCAAAGTAAATGGTGGTGGACTACTGTTATCCTGAAGTCCCAAATCACCGTTTCATGTCATTCTTTTTACAGAGAGCTTCTATAACCCCCCCTTTCCTCCTGTCACTTATCTCTGGGGGCTAAATTAGTGGTGGCGTAGAGATTTGGCTCATTCTCTATTTCCTAGTACACTTACAATCTAACCAGACAATGAATTCGTTTTGTTTTATGCTGCAGTGAACAAATGATGTGGTGTGCTGTAGCAGTCTGTTAATAAGCTATTTGATTTGCATCCTTTATCGATTTATGCTGTATTCATACGCACGCTCAGTATGTGTGTTGGAAAATGGCAAACCACCTACAGCTTTACATCACAGCAACTTCTAATTCATTAGCACGACGACGCTTCCAGTGAGAGCTGACACAGGGTCACTTATGAGGTTTTCGCTCTCTATGATATCAGCAATTAATTGAAGACAGATTATATCTCGGACAGTATAAAATGGCTGTTGTCCATTAGTGTAATGATGGTCCTCCATGTAGTCTCCAGTGTCAATTACTGTCGTGATGTGCTTTGCACATGATTTGATCTTTTTATCTTAACACACAGCAGTGTCACGCAGTAGAAATGGTCATTTTGTGTGTGTAGTATACACACTGCTATATACTGTACTATACTAATATACTGCTTAATATGTTTTAATCTTATTTTTTAAAATCATTATTCAAGTGAAAGAGTACACACTACCCTGTCGTTTTTATGAACACATTTATGTTTATGAACAGAAGAGCTTTTTGGTTCCATGCCTGAATCAAAAGAATAAATTGGCCTTACTTAATACTTATTTGCTTTTGCAAAATTGTGATGAGAAAATTACTTTCATGTATGATTTATAGGGATGCAAGCCTAATTAAATATGTAAAATGAGAGTAAGTAAAAAGTTGAAGTTGGGAAATATATATATATATATATATAT
>NC_045747.1:5027313-5028909 GCF_008692095.1 Etheostoma spectabile
ATATATATATATATATATATTTATTTTTGTCTCTCTCTGCAGATTGCTCATTAAGTGTACTATAGGGTGTTCCGAGTTTGTGTGTGTGAACCTCCCCAGCTCTGCATTGCTATACTGCAGAATGTGAAGGAAAGATTGGGCAGTCATTGCCAGAGGAATGTTCTACACCATGTGAAGCAAATGACTGTGCTATTCTAGTCTCCCTGTCAGAGAACACTATATTCGGGAAGGTACATAACTTTTCACATAACTTTTTAGTTTTATCCTCTGGAGTCTGTGGCAACTATTGTAGAAAAAGTTACTCCACAGCATAGATAGTAACCTGTAATTGGCACATTTTGTAGACAAAACCGTTATTCAAGAAAATTATTACCTATTGTTAGTTGCAGCCTAATATTTTAGGCTCCATTTCTTGGGTGCATTTCCTGCCTTGAAATGAAAAGTGTCATGGCATGAATGTTTAAAACTCATTATGGTAAAAATATGGTTATTCAGTTAGGTTACACTTTACTGAAAGGTATCTACCTGACCGGGACGTGACACTGTCATGAACGTGTCATAAACATAGACAAGTCTTTTTCGGTCATTCGGTTTTGTCATGACAAGTTAGGGTTTGGGTTCATGTGGCTCATGGGGGGGCTGTGACTCGGTGGTAGAGCGGTTGCCTGCCAATCGGAAGGTTGGTGGTTCGATCCCTGCCCCTGCAGTCATTGTCGAAGTGTCCTTGGGCAAGACACTGAACCCCGAGTTGCCCCCGGTGCTGCGCATCGGAGTGTGAATGTGTATGAATGTTTATCTGATGAGCAGGTGGCACCTTGTACGGCAGCCCCGGCCACAGTGTATGAATGTGTGTGAATGGTGAATGTTTCCTGTAGATGTAAAAGCGCTTTGAGCAGTTGTTAAGACTGGAAAAGCGCTATATAAATACAGCACATTTACATTTACATGTGTCATGACTGTGTCTTGTGTTCGTGACACTGTCATGGCACTCTTATGTAGATACCTTCAAGTAAAGTGTCACCTTCTGTTATTCCAAATAAATTGTTTTAATTTCATTGCCCAAATGACAGATTGTGTGCCATGAAATGAAGCATGAAACTCTTGCATCAGCTTATAATTGTGCTCCTTCCCAAATGTCCTTTAACAACACATTGACTCATTTGTCTCAGTTAAAAAGACAAATACAGAAGCAAAGAAATCAAATTTGACTTCTCACCCCAAAAAAACTCCAAAAAGGGTGTTGCTCTTCTGTAACTTTTCCCACCTTCTGTCCAGTGCATGTAAACACTTGTGTCCTGTTTTGACAGTTTGTTTTAGTGAAAACCTCTCACAGTGTACCCAGAGCGGCTCCTGGTGCCTGAGGTCATGGATTATTCATGGAATATGGTTGGAGATGACGCAGTCCCATTTTGTATGTCTCATACTGCAGCGAGCGTGACAGGGCCGGTTGCATCAGGTCAACAGAAAAACCTGTCCAGCAAGTTCATAATCAGGAATGATCGCTAGTGATGAATTAGTTAATACTAATCAGAGATTTCCCCTGGTTTCTGTAATATTTGATTGGCCATATTTGGCGGGGGGGGGGGGGGGGGGGGG
>NC_045747.1:5028919-5031418 GCF_008692095.1 Etheostoma spectabile
TAGGGGTCCTTGCTCAAGAAGATGTGATGTTTTTCAATTTAAAAAAAGTGTAATTTCACATCATTTTAAAGCATTCTTATTACCATATCGGTGTCTGAAACTTTGGAAAAGCTATAGCAGATGAATGAACAAATTACACTCAAAAAGCTGAAAGACAAAACTTGCTAACGAAGTCCACTGGTGACCAACTACAATCATTAGATCTGAGAAAATTAATTTAGTTAAACTGCACAGAAGCCTTATAATGGTAAGGAAAACGTTAATTAAACGCTAATAATACGGCGGTCTAAAGCTCTTGTGTTATGTTGTCCTCCATGTTTGCCTCTGTGCTCTGCACCTACAGACTACATGGTAGCAGGAATAGTGGAATAAAAAAGGTGGTTTATTTTGTTGTGGATTTTTCATGGTTTGAAATGATGAAATAACCCTGTAACGTCTGTACCAGCTGTTTGGTAGTTTCTCAAAAAGGTGGATTGAGGTGGTTGATTTTGAATCAAACAATCACCACAAACCTAGTCACAAAAAGAGCTGTATCAGCTGACCCCCCCCCCAATCAGGTCTCATTAGTGAAGAAGTTGTATAGAAGATTCTAGGAGCTTACAAGCGCCGCACAGAGAAGCTTGTATTTTTCTTATATTTCAGCTAGTTACACATACTTTTCAGATACTTCATGCTTAATAAATGGGAAAACAATGTGTGTTGGAGATTACTTTACTTCCTGGACCCTCTTTAGACCAACAGTGGGAGTCAGCGGTGACTCTCATCTCCGACCATACAATATTTCATTTTGGCTCATAAGAAAGCAATCATAAAAGTGAAAACAGCTACTTAATGTGTGTTCTTAGATTGTTGTTGTTTTTAATAAGAAAATGCGTAGGAGTGCTGCTTAGAACTAAACAAAAAAAGCACAGCAAAACTGGTGCCCTTTGGGCAAATATTACATCACTGGAGATAAAAGTAAATAACCCAGCACAATTACAGTTCAGGTCTTTCTGCCTGTATATGGTCTTCATCATGATCCCAGAGAACCATCCAATCTTTCAGTATCAGTTGGCTATATTGTTGTTTACTGCAGGTATTTCCATTTATGGAATTTTCAGTGTATTGTGTACTTTGCTTGCACTTGAAATTAGCTGTAATCAAAAGATGCTTGTAATAGGTCTAAGACTAAAACCACCAGGTTAATCACTTTTTAATAAGACATTGATTTGATTATTATTTTATAAATTGTCTGTTTTTATTTCTTAAAGAATAAAGAAGTAAAAAGGAAGTATTTTAGATGGCAACTCAAGGGCGACGTAAATGTCCCTTTACTCACGCCTTCTTTATATCTGTACTGAAAAAAGGTGCATAAACCATGTGAATTTGGCACATAATATGACCTTTTCTGTATTAATCAAAACTAACATGCCACAAAAGTCTGCTGAAACGAGAAATCAAAAGGCTTTGGTAAATGGACTCTCAGTTATATAGCGCCTTTCAAGTCCTTCGACCGCTCAAAGCACTTTAACAAAGCTTTAATAAAAGCCCTTTTACACTCCATTCACACACTGATGGCAGAGGCAGCCATGCAATGTGCCGATTTGCTTATCAGGCTCTAATCTAATCGTTCATACACCAATGGCACGGAAGCAATTTAGGGCTCAATATCTTGCCCAATGACACTTCGACATGTGGAGAAGCCAGGGATCCAACCACCAAACTTCCAATTAATGGACAGCCCGCTCTACCTGTTGAGCCACAAATTATTTCAGAAGTGTTTACGTTTTGTCAAAAAGGTTATTACCCAAAAGAAGAAATTGAAGTTCCATTTATTTTTCTACAATGACTGCACCCAGTGCGTCCGTATTCCCCAGTGATCTTGAAGCTATTAGTGTGTGCACTCAATTAGGAAGAGGGTCTCTGTGTGGTGGACGGATGTCATGGTGATTCTCTCGAAAACCGGATGCTGCCTGCTCCGGTCACCTTTAATATTCCCCTCTTTGCCAGGTCAGAGGAGACTTTATGGACTCCATCTGTGCTTCCTCTTGTCCTGACAAATACAGACAAGGCCCTTTTATCCTTGGCTTTTGTTAATGCCCTGCCTACAGACTTTCGGCATCTTACCCCGGTCATGTCACGCTCTGTAATACCCTTGAGACAGTGCAGTCTTACATTGTGACAGGAGGAATTGGAGGCTTGCAGTACCGATACATTTGAGGAGGGGGGGGGGCGCTCTTCTCATTGGCCTTTCCTCCTTCTAGCTCTCCTTTCCAATCATTTCTTTACTCAAGCTCTCTTCTTTAGCATCACCTCCAGTTTTTTTTTTTTTAGGATTTCTGTGAGTTTTAGCTTTTCCTCTTCTTTAGTGAGGAGGACCGAGGTGTGATTAGCCCTAGCAATGTTCTTTCTTCCTTATTTCATTTTCTGTGGCGCAGCTTTTTTGCCACCTCTGCTTTTTACTATCAGCTTGGTGCCCCACTCTGACTGAACCTCTTTCAGGCCTTTTTTTTTTTTTTT
>NC_045747.1:5031428-5042126 GCF_008692095.1 Etheostoma spectabile
GCCACCTCTTAACCTGCAATTTGCTTCATTCTCGACAACCCACAACTGGTCTTTTTTCTGCAAGCAGACTGTTGCAAAAGGGTGGATATCTGCTTTTCTCTCTTTGACATTTTTTTGTTTTGTTTTCTTGTTTTATGTTTGAAGATATTTCAAAGCACAGTTTCTAAAATATTAGGTTAAATAAATACATAAATCCAAAGTAATTATGCACTAGAATAAGAACTTGCATTGCACCAGAATCAATTTCATTATTCCACTAGTATTAATGAAATTACTGCGCTAGAATAACATACACAGCATATGTTTAGTTAAGCTTTTGGAGGTAAGTGTGCTTAGGATCCAGGGAAAGAAACTCTGTGGTTTGATGGTCCTGTAGTGCATGCCGGAGAGCAACAGGTCCAACGGGTTGTCCAGATGGGGAGAGTCCTTTTTTAGAATGTTTTTGGCTGTGCAGAGACAGTGGGAGCTAGAGATGTCTTCCAGGGAGAGCAGAGGGCAGCTGGTGATTTTCTGTGTGGTGTTGATGACCCTCTGAAGAGCTCTCCTGTTTGCTGCTGAGAAGCCAACGTTCCACACTGACATGCAGTATGCCATTACACTGTTGAAGGAGGAGCGGTAGAAAGCCATCAGCAGCTCAGCCAGTGTAGTCGCATCCCATGGCATGAAAATGCCACTTTTATGAGGTTTTTTAACATGAATATGAGTTCACCCAGCCTGCCCATGGTCCCCCAGTGGCTAGAAATGGGTGTAAATCGAGCCCTGGGTTTCCTTCTTATGAGGTCATAAGGGGCAAGGTTACCTCCCCTTACTCTGCTGTGCCCTGCCCAGAGAATTTGGCCCACCCATGAGAAAGAGACATTATGGCTTTCAAATGAGCAAATTGGCAGTTGGTCAAGGCCACCACCCCAGCCTCCACCATACCCCGCCCTCTCTTCTCTTCAAAAGCTACAGACTCAGAAATGGTACATACTAAGGAAAAGTCATTGTGGGACTGGCTCTAGTGGCTGTAATTCGGCACCAAGGCTGCATTTTGGGAAAGAGACTTCCGATATGGTACTAGGGGACCAACAATGTTTGTATAAAAGCATCCAAAGAGCACCATGTCATGGGACCTCATGGGACAATCACAGTGGTGTTTGCAGACCAGGAGGGGTCCCCCGAGATGTGGGTTCCCAGGAAATTTGAAGGTGGGAACTCTTTCCACACAGTCCGCGTAGAGTTAGAGTGGGGTAAGATCAGCTCTGTCATGAGTCATGAATTCCTTTTATTTTCCTGTGGCAGCATCACCATAATGTACTTTTCCACATACATGAAAACACTAATGCATGTGGTGTTTAGCTGTCCCATCTTAGGTATTCAAAGGGTAAATTATGTTTTTAGTCATCCATTTTAATGTCTTTACTTTGTCTTTTGTTTTCCACTAATACATCCTGCTGTGACACTGGCTTCACAGTACTTTTGTTTACTTCATACAATATCTTGTCAAATCTTTCCAGTGAAATTCATTTTTTGCATCTCTGCTTTTTTGTGCAGTTTGTAATTGCTTTTAGTCACCTTCAACATTTGTTTGACTTTAAAATTTTTCAATGACTAGAGCCCTGAGCACTAATTACCGGACAATCTCTGTAAAGCTGTTAAGTTTAGATTGAAGACAGTTTACTTTGACATGAATTCCATCTGTTGCAATATTGCTTCTGACGTCATTCATTTTGTTACACCTACGTGCGGTACGGTATGATTCACTGTTTTGATTTCATTTGAACCGTTCAGTCGATCTCAAGCTTAGGACACCGTCCTTCACTCACATGGTACATAACTATTACAAAAGTACATTATACCCTCCCACATAACTTAAGTTGTGATTCTGTGGAGAAATTCAATTTCACTGCAAAGTGACATTTATTGCTAGTTTGCAAGTGTAACACTCACTTGCTAGTTGTTGTTTTTTTTAGTTTTTTTTTAATGGAATCGTTTGCTAGTGTCTGTGCTGTGTTTAGTGCAATGTGCAAGTTTACTTTTGACTAGGGATAGACTGATTATTGGCCCTGGCCGATTACCAATGGAGTTTGTTAAAAAGTGCATTACTTTGGCTCCGCTACAGCTCTGTGTCTGTCCCTCTGCTTTGGTTTCAAAAGTCTGACTTAATGTCCCGACCACAACACTATCAGACTCTCTGTTACTAGGTGTTGTATTGTATTAATGTATAAATGTATTACATACTTGCTTAAAGCATTTAAAAAAAAAAAGAGTATCGGTCGATCCCTACTTTTGACAATATTTTTTTTTTTTAAACCGTAGAATTTGAGTTTCCTGCCTCATGGTGCACCTTCCAGGTTAGGTAAGGACACTTGCGGTTCCTCCGTCACCACTTGCCTCAGCGCTGCTGCCACGCTCTTAGTGATTACTCTAGCACACGGAGCAGACCTCCATGCGCCACTCGACTGTGTGTGTGTGTGTGTGTGTGTATGTGTGTTTTTGTGTGTGTTTTTGTGTGTGTGTGTGTGTGTTTTTGTGTGTATGTGTGTGTGGGCTGTTTGTGATTGACCTGATTATGGAAAACAGCCCTTGGCATTGCTCCCATGGGCTGCAGGGATTGTGGCATCTTCATGAAAAATATTCCTGTTGTGCCGGCTTCTGTCATAAGACGCCTGTGGATAAAGCCCAGCCATGGCAAACTGCCAAGAGCGAGAGAGGAAGGAGAGTGACTAGCGAAAGGGACCATCTTAAAGATGGAGGGAGATTAATGATAAGGGAAGAGATGAAATTATGCATCATTGTCATATTTATGGAAAATATTATTTTTGTTAGCATCCTGGTGGTAATTACAGTCAGGTATGTGGGATGTTTTTAAGCAAGCTCTAATATTTCCCACTTTACATCTCAAACTGGAAGTGAATCAGCAAAAGTTGCAAACAAAGGAAATAATTCACCAATATGCAAAAAGAAAACCCCGATACAATCAATTCAAATAATTTTAAATTAGTAAGAATAGCAATTTCTGAGTTAAACCTTGTTTAAGATGGATTTTGAATTGTGTTTTTGTTTGACACTAAACACGCTCTTTGCTTCTCAAGATAGATGGTATTGTAGAAGCAGTAGCTTCATGCAAATGTGTAGATTTAAATATGACTGGTGTGGCATAATATAATCCAGTCTAAAAATATATAGATTACAGGTATTGAAATGCAATCCCCTTCTGTATATTGTTATCAGTGCTGGGTCCACAATGGCTGCAGGCAGACAGCACTACCCTTAGACACTGAAGACTAATCTCTTACCAATAATCCTAAATTTTATCTGACCATTGGAGAGTAAATTAGCCTACAAGTCTTGCCCATTTAGTGTGGAGAAGTGACCAGAAACAAGCTGCAGAGAGGGGCATTGAGCCAAAGGAAGGAAGACCGCCAGGAAGTGTTGAAATGCACCACTAATCCGCCCTGCCGTCTATTAGAAAAGAAGGAAAAAAAAGTGCTCTTATAGGCGATGCAGTGACAACACAAGTTTACACTCCCAGAATGTTATAAAAATAAGAATCGGCTGTTGCACTGTTGGGGTGTTTTTGTTGTAAATAAAACCTGTTAAACTGTAAAACTTTGGTGGTTGTGTTGGATTGTCAGGAGACTGTAACACCCCAGTTCCCGTGCATCAATGAATCTCCAGCAGACACAACGCTGCCTGTCACAATACCGATGTGGCTCTGTATGTATCCAAAGTGTGCTCTGTGGAGTTCATAAGTGTGTAAAGTACAAACAAAACTGAAGGATTATAGTGTTTACACTTACAACAATCAAATATAATCTCTCCCCTTGAAAAATGATTTGATACGTACTCATCTGGCAAACACTTCAAGGAAGCGTTAAGCAAACAGTGGTGTGACTTGGTGTTTGCATTTCCCTTGAGGAAGGACATGTTTTGCATACATTTGGTCTGAGGCTCATTGGTTGATACTCTGAAGAGGGAATTTCCCATGTTGGGAAGAAATCAATTATTCATTCAGTGGCATGGAGGGTTGAGCACGACCCTGACAGCTGCAGAAGTAGCTCTGAGATTAAGGACAAGTATGGATAGATGTGTGTCTCATGTATATTCTGTTTCACTATGCAAGTCCCTTTTGTGTGGTCCTTCAATGCCATCCCATATTTGTTTAAAGAGTTCATCAGCAGTAGTGGGGATCCAAGCTTCACTGTAACGAGATTTAAGTGGTGCATTAAGATATTACTCATGGCACCTATTAGATGTGATTTTTGATCAGAATTGAGTAGAATGGACACAGTGTCAATGCAAAATTGTGAAACAAAAGACATCCAGCTCTGACCTATCAAATGATAAAAATCCTAAAAAAGAAAATCATGTCTGTGTTTTTGCAGTAAACGCCGTATGATCCAATAAAAGGATACTGATGGTTCACCCAAATGATGCAATCAACCTCTCAGATATCACCATTTTCCTATATGTGCAGTTAATTTATTTGCCATTAAAACACATTTCCCTGAACAACATTCATCAGCAGATTGCCTGTGTCACCAGTATTATCATTTTTCAGCAAAACCGACTTTTATTCAGCTTCAGTGGGACAGTTAAATGTGTTTTACGCCCACCTAGAGTTTTGTTTTCCTATTCTATCGTCATGAATTTTTCATCAGCTACTTGATGAGCGATTCATGTGTGCCTTATAAAGCACAGTAAGGACTTGGTGGGTAGGGAAGGTTTTCTACTGTCCCACTGCTACAGAGACAACCACCTCAACATTGGTTTGATTGGTCCCTCAAGTTTTCTTTTTTGCATGGGTTCATGTGGTTCATAGGGGAGGGGATCACCGGACGCCTCCCTGTACAATATCATCACAAAACGATATTACGATACGATATTATTGCAATTTTAAACATATTACAATATTCAGCGATATTTTGCAATTTACAACCTTTTTTCCAACTTCTAATTTTTTCCCAATTTCTATTGATGTCCCCAAAGGAAACTTTGTCAACATCTGTTTTATCTAAAAAGATACCTTCCTCTGTTTGTTCATATCACTTCCATTTGCTGCAAAAATGAGATTGTCAAGCAGACAAACTGACCAACACATATAATGAAAGATTGATACTTGGCGCCTGTGTATTGCTACAGTATTGCCACCGAAAATATTGTGATACTACGCTGTATTGATTTTTTTATTTATTTATTTCTTTTCACCCCTAGTGGTATAAAGGTCTGATAAATGCACTTCTTTCTCACTCCACACCCCCAGGTTATTGTCATTTTCAAACTCGTAGGCTTCAGCCCCAACCAACACTAAGGCAGTTTAGCCTCACTGATGCAGTGGTGCTTCCCGAACCCTGTAAACAGACTTCGATGTGTAAAATCAGGGGAGAGCTTCTTCAAATCTCATGTTATTTGAATTTATCAGTTCACTTTTGTTACATTCAAATGTCACTGTCTTAGTAAGATAAATAAAAGACATTTCTAGCCATGCTAGCAGCAATTAGGTCGACAATGTTTTTCAGTGAAATGGCTCAGTAACTATGGGATCATGGGATATTAAAATCAAATATGGTACACACATTTGTGGTCCCCTCAGCATTAATTTGGATAACTTTGATTCCTGACATCCAATACCTTGGATAAATACTCCATGGTAAACAATATCCCTCCAAAACGTCAGCATATTAATATTGTCATTGTGAGCATGTTAGCATGCTGATGTTAACATTTATCACAAAGACCCACACACTTGTGTTTCTGTCTTACTTTGTACAGGACTCCTACTGATCTTGTTACGTTTATTTTTTCTGTTCAGTGTGAAGAGGTATAGTTGCTGATGTGTGTGAATAGAAACTAAATATATGAAAAACATTGCATGTTTACATGTGTTTTAAGCACCAAGAAATGGCTAATCCAGCTGCAAATCTTAAAGCGGTCTGCTGTTACTAAATAATGATTTGACATGCAGCAAATTAATGGTCTTCTTAATGTAGTCAAAGGGTTGTTTTTCACAAACCTGCTCCACTAAAACAGCTCAGTAATTTCAAGGACAGTAGCACAATTCTCTATGGAAAAGCTTCTTCTTTTTTTTTTTCTTTTTTTTCTTCTTTTTTTTAAACAGTTGTTAATGAATTTACGTCATGTACTATTCAAACAAAGAGTGAAATAAGAGAAGCCAGATGTGATGGATAAAAATTCATCTCATATTTGACCCGTCCTCTAAGTTAATTTGAATCTGAGTGCATGCAGGAACACACCAATTAGGGCCGAGAAAAGCTGGGGATAGGTCAACAGGCTGTAGTGTCTGGCTGTGCCAGAAATATACCTGACAAGATATAGGGCAAGATTTAGGTCAAGAGAGATAACAATTTGGACAATTGTAGTCTGTACTGGAGGTCAACAAGGCCTGGCGGTTGTGGAAGTCAATTTCTTCCTCAGCCTCCAGTGGCCACTCAAGAAGAGATCATACTGTGTATGTGTGCGTCTGTCTGTACCTGTCTGTCAGACTGGAGATGTAGTTGTGTTTCTATATGACTTTTGCTTACCAACTAAAATAATTTGCACTGACATCCACCACCAGATGTGTCAGACTAGCCGTCTGTAATGGCTGTGCGATAGGTATGGGCTGAAGTTCGTCTGGTGCCTGGGGAAAACCTATTGATGTAAAGACGTCCCAAAACCTCAGAGGTAGAGAAAAGAAACCAATTTGCGGGACATGTGACCCGACTGTGGTGGGACTGAGTGACCTCACTAACAATAAAGGAAAGACCTTCAGACCCTGCTATCCCCTCTAATGCGAGCGGAGTCAGCTTTGATTCATTTACAGAGAAACTGCATCGATAGAGATGTATGACCCTTAACACCAACCTTTTGTTGACCGAAATGGCGTGTATTTACAATTTATGTAGTGTGTAAAAATGTGTGTACTTACAGTGTACGTGTAAGGGTGTATCAGTACTCCGTTGCAGAAGTGATTTATGTCTGGTTTTAAAGCTGGTGTATCTACAGTGCACTCCTCAAGAAGTTCTTGTGATCTTTACCACCTTGAGATTGAATCTCATTGAAGAAAAATGGCGTTTTTTTTAAAGGCAAGATCACCTTCTTAATTCTTTATCCATTCCTCATGGATGAAAAGTTCAAATCCCAAATGCACATTTAGATGTTTCGGAGTATTTGTACTATGCTATGGGATTTTTCTATTTGCCATAATTTAAATTGGACTAAATAGGATTTCACCACAATAAAATACCCTCATGTGTAAGCTATATGAAAAAATAAACCACTTAACTCTTTTTGCTGTCTAGTGTCTCAAATCTAGACTAATGTTTATGCCTGAACAGTCATACTGAATTTTGTGATATGCTGTGATAAAACCACGTAAAGAAAGATCAACAGCCATTTAAAGGTGGAGTTTGCAATTCTGCAGGAAAATCCTAGATATTTGAACTCAACTCCTAAACAAATATCCCATCAGCGCTCCTTCAGAATGTTAGCATGAGCCAGAATTACCATCCCTGTTGCTCCCAATACATTGTTATGTCCTTTCTCCTGTCCTTTGCACGAGCATGATCTTGAACATGAACCTCTAAGCTTGTTGTACCTCTAACAAGCTTAGAGGTACTCTTCAGTATAGCAGTTTTATATTAACCAAGTACTGAGGCTAAAACAGGTGGAAATTGCTCAATGTTTACTGTCTGGAAGATTTTTAATGAGATGAAACTTTCTTTTAATTTTAGGATGCTACTGTATTGCTGGCACACAGGCGTACTGTAGTCTTCCCAGAAAAATGTACGGCTGCATGAATTGTGTTGATTGGACAGTAGACCTTAGTTCGTGGTCATTGTAACTGTTGTCTACACATATTCAGTTCAGTTTTTGCCTCCATGGGCCAGCGCAAACAAGCCATTAATAAAAAAATAAAAAAAACTGACATTTTCACGTTTTTAGGTTTTTATGGCTTTTATGGTTTTTACTTTGTAGCAAACAGTTTCTTATTTACACCATAGACTTGATATAAAGATGGACGTCTCGTGTCCATCTCCTCCCACTGTACAAATATATGAAGCCAAAATATCCCGGATTCAAGTGCTGCCATCTTGTAATTTTGGAGACAGACTATAGTGATCGGACGGTGGAGCCGCCTTATCAAAGTCCCGGCCATACACTTGCCCGACCAATTGTGAGTTAATCATAGCTGTCAATGATGATGTTTTACCTAATTTCAATAACATCAAATTATTATTAAAAACCAAACCTATCAGAAAATGTATACTGGAAAAAAATGGTGTGATAAGACCTACCTATTTGAGGTGTTGGCTACTTAGATTTTTTGGCTCATGTCCCATCCGCTAACATGGAGGGGGTGGGATTTATGATCTGTACTGCTGCCAGCCACCAGGGGGCAATCAAGATGTTTTGGCTTCCCGTATTGAGTCTCTACATCAACCCCCTGATTTACACACCCAGCAGAAACGGAGCAACATTATCATCTATTGGGAGTCGTTTTTCTGGACACCTAATGAATATAAGACTAATACTCTGGTTTTAGTCAACATCCACAACATTCCACTTCCAGGATTGCTCCGTTGCCGCCAGAATTCCCGCCGGTTTTCACTCTTTTCGGCCGGATATCTGGTACCTTCCGCTTTGTTTGTGTTGAAATTTTAAACTCTGGTCGATTTCTGAGGACTATGGTTAACTGCTCCTCAGATCTCTGCAGGGTAAATCCAGACAGCTAGCTAGACTCCCAAAGACAATTGATTTCCTTTGTTTAAAGAAATGCCAATAAAACCGAACACGTTTTTCTCCCATCCGGAATGCTGTGTGGACAAGCCAGACCCTCGTCTGCAGCGCTTTGGAGGACGGTCTGGAAATGCAAGACTAATCTGGTTTTAGCTCTGACTTTGGTCTCCGCCAACTCCTGACAAAAATATCTGGCTCTTTAGCTAATAAATGTTCCACTGTGTTCACCAGCTATTTTGCCGTTTTGCAAACTTCCAATGCACTCTAGACCTTTTTTATTGTAGCAAATTGAGTCCATATTTCATCAGATCTTTTGATCATAAAGTGGGCACATTTCTCGACTAAATTGAACACGTGTGTCTGAAATATCACAATTTATTACAAAAACTATAATTTTTTTCATCTCTCCGTCTTGCCATGCTTTAAGCATATAACAATACAGTATAAAATCTCAAACCAGAAGTCCAATAGTAAAAGCAAAGATCATAGATGCTGACGCAGCATTTACAGAAGACATGCTGTTACTGTACAGAGAACATTCCAATTGAAGTGCAAAATGCGTCATTATCGTTAATGAATTGCATTTTACAATAAACAATCTGATCCATATACAGTGAAGACTCTGATCCAACTTCCATTCAGAGTCTTACAAGAAACACCTCTTTTCAAACTTAGTTAACAGTAAAATAAACGAACACTGCAAATCATAATGAATGTGCTGAGATTTTTTTTTTTTTCAACAGCCCAAGGCACTCGAAGGCTCGAATGTTGGCAATAAATAAGTCATTCTTTACACAAAATCACGTCAAGCAAGGTGGTGGTAGAGAACAAATAGTGAGAGAGAAACAATGTTGTCTTGACCTCCTTGAAGAGCACGTTCCTTTTAAAGAAGTCCACCTTGTCCTTTTTCACAGTGAAAATCCCTGGCAGTCGAGACAGAAAAGACGTTTGAAGAAGTCAGTCTTTTTTGTTGAATTGCGTGACATCTGTTGGCTAAAAACTACATGACCTTCTACTGTACTTTTGATGCTGGCTGGACAATTTGGTCTCCAGAGAGCATCCTCTGCTGTCTGCAGCGGGACTCCGGCTGCTTTTTTTCAAACCACAATTAGGCTTGATGGTGCATTTGGGCACCACAGGATGCCAAAAGTGTCCATTTGCAGTGACCTGTTCCACATGAGTATCTGGTAAAAAAATCTATCAAGTGTCCACAAATGATGTTTTCAAATATCTATAACAAATCCAGATGCTATTCATTGAACTAATCCTGATCTTTCATATTAGTTTACCGATGCTGTGACAACAGAGTGGCTTTAACAAATGTGTTGATATTCTCTTCCCTGCCGTTCAGTTGAGCTGGCGACAAGCTTCAAATGTCCACTTTGAGGCACCGC
The DNA here is from genome assembly GCF_008692095.1 of Etheostoma spectabile. Taxonomy (NCBI): domain Eukaryota; kingdom Metazoa; phylum Chordata; class Actinopteri; order Perciformes; family Percidae; genus Etheostoma; species Etheostoma spectabile. The sequence goes on from NC_045747.1 coordinate 5,041,544, forward strand.
CGTAAATATCAAGGTTTGTCTCCATCCATGCAAAAACGTTGCCCACTTGTGCCTTGCTGCTGCACGTCGCCAGATTGTATATCTCTCCGACAGATAGTTTACGATCCCAGATGTGAAAATTTGCCAGGTCTCCCACAAACGCTTGTGTGGCATCAAATCCTCCTCCCAGCATGTCCTGTGGAAAAGACAAATTAATTTAATCAAGGACGATATAATTTTTCTCCTCCAGTTGCTTCATGGAAAGAAAAAAAATTGCCTCTTGGGTTTTTTTAGTTTATTTTTTAATAAAGAGACCATATTATGCTTCTTTTCAGGTTCAAAATTGTATTTTGAGGTTGTAACAGAATAATTTAACATGGTTTCATATTCAAAATACACCATATTTTTGTTGTACTGCACATTGCTGCAGATCCTGTTTTCAACCTGTGTGTTTAGGTCTCTGTTTTAGCTACAAAGTGAGACATCTCACTTCTTTACTATCTTTGTTGGGAGTTGTACATGTGCAGTAGCTAGGTAAGATCACACCAGCTAGATAACTCTTTCTCCAACTTTGGTCAGTACAAGACAGGATTAGCTGGGAGAC
>NC_045747.1:5042141-5045623 GCF_008692095.1 Etheostoma spectabile
GCACACTTGTGGAATACCTGCAGAACAGGGACATGTGAGTAGTTCTTTTGTAGATTATAGTAAATAGTGTGTGTTGTAGCAGTGTTTCGCCATTGAGAACAAGCTAGCATGCTAAGGTTAACCACCTCGTCTCGGCTAGTTAGAAAGCCGTGCAGATTTTGAACAGCTCACCTAGAGACTGAAGGCAGAGAACATTCAGAAACCTGTATCCCACTCAAAACTGCATGGATAGTTTTTTTTTTCCAAGTTTGTATGTGTGTGTGGAAGCACCAGAGATACATTTTCATAATATGGACACTTTAAATTGAAGGAGGCATCTTCAATCCACTGTGCGTTATGTCCAGCCCCGACATCCTTTTTATAGCAAATAAAGCAGAATGTATGCTCTCCATGAAAGTGGAAAGCATTTGAAACAGGTGTGTGTTGTGTTTACCTGCTCTTGACCGAGGATCAGCAGGCCCTGTGGTTTGATAGGATGATATGGAGCCAGATTCTCTCCACTCCCTCTCTTGACGCCATCTTGGAAAGCTTCCCAAACACCATCACGAGTGGTCCAGGTTATGCAGATGTGGTGCCACTTTCCATCATTGATAAGGAAAGGCAGCTTAGCAACCTAGAAGAAGATACATATGACGTGAATGTTTGCTGCAGTGAAGAAATACACTTGTTTAATAAGTAATGCATGGAAACATTTCCACTGTGTGCGTTAGACATGCCTTGTCATTTATTAGTATCTCCATTGGGTTGTTTCCCCACTCTATGAGGACCAGCTCGTTGGCTTGACCTGGAACTGCGTAGGAGAAAGGCGTGCCAACTCCCGGAGACGCGTTGGACTTCAGCCACATGCACACAGTGAGGGCGTACATCTCTGGCAAACTCTTCTTCACTTTTGCGTACATGTAGTTGGTTCTCAGTGGGAACGTGAGCTGGAATTTATCCAGAGGCCTGTTTTCTCTTTGACCTGCAGAGAAGAAATAGATAACAGTTGGCTTCAGACACTATGGATGGCATATCAGTGGGCTTTTTATTTTGTCAAACACACGGATACATCATTTAGCTCAATGCACACATCCTGGGGATTTAAATTCTGTAGGAATTACACGTTACACAACAAATTAAAAATCTCCAGAGTTGCTGTAATCTCGCATGATAAATCTACCACAGGAGTACTGACGCTGTTAACTGTCATCTCTTGTTTTCTTCCTTTCCTTATTTGACTGCCACGCAAGTTGTTTTTGTATCAGAGGTGTCCCAAACAAACACAGAGCAAATGGAGGATGCCTGTTTTCTGCATGTTTAAAATGCTTTAATCTGCATGAATTAGAGCAGAATTACCAGGCTGCTCCAGTTTTGTGCGGATGAGTAAAACATTAAATCTACTGCTGATGTCATAAAAGCTTATAATGCCAAACTGGAAGGTTTTAGTTTTTCTTTATTTTTTTTTTTTTTGTGCATGTTCCGCCCTCACTTCTGTCCTCCACACTGAGGCCATCTGATGATCATTATCATTTCTTTTTTGTGATCAAATGTTTTTTTGTTTTTTTTTGTTTGTTTTTACATATTTAAGAAATAATCAGTTACAATTGCAAACAATACACTAAAACGAGAACGTGTCCCAGGGCCAACAAAAAAAAAAAACATTAAACAGAGGAAAGACGGGAGGGAGGGAGACAAAACAACACACGCAGAAACAGACACACACACACAGACAGGCGCATAACAAGGGACCAAACACCTGCGCAAGGTCCGGACAGTAGCCCTGTGCTACAGCCCGGACCACAGAGTCAGTAATGCACCGCCACGTGTCCAGAGTCTTCCGTGAGGCACCATTTATCCGTGCCGTGGACAGTTCCAAATAGACCAGAGCCAGGTAGGAAAGGGTCGACGTGCGGATAGACAGGTCGTGTGGCGTTTTCCAACGGGTCATCGTTATCATTTTTCGATCATCCCACCCATCCATCTCCACACTCACCCACCGAACCCTTCCAGAACTCCTTTTTACTTTTGGTGCACAAGCTTATAAATTCTCTTCCCAACTACCTTTCTCCAGGTCGGTGATCCTCTGGTGTAGAGATGTGAGGGTGGACTCCACTTTCCCACGCTGCTCCGTCTCATTGCGAAGTCCGGGCTTCCCCTCCTCGATGCTGTTCACTCGGGACAACACCTGCTTCTCCAGGTCGTCGATTTTACTTTGGAGCAGGTCTTTGAGGCTGTTCGCCTGCACCGAGTTGTTACTTCTGCTGAATTGCTGTTAGGAGGGAAAAGAAGCATTCAATGTACAGAATGAGTGTGAGTGGGGGTAATCCTTTTTTTTTGTCTAGGCTTATCGCAGTGCTTATTGCAGTGCATCTGGACATCTAGTTTGTTTTTGTCGTGTGCTCACAAAATGGCACATGTAAATGTAATATTGGCAATAACAAATCCGTATTATTATTATTATTATTATTATTATTATTATTCTAATTTTATAAATATTTATTTTTGATTTTTTTTTATATGAGTCAAGGAAAGTGCATTGTTTTGTAATTTGGAGCTTTGCGCAGAGTCACCCAAAGTGTTGTCAAATGTCCTCAGAAGCGGTTGCCCTACCTCCAGGTTTTCTAGCCTCTGCTTCAGCGACTGTAAAGTCTGTGATAGTTGCGCCAAAGTGTCAGCGGGGCCCCTCGATACATCCCCCATTGTGTTTTTGGTCCCAGCTTCTTTCCTCCTGCCCCCGGGCTCGGCGCCGCTCTGGCTCTCACACCGAGCCAACTTTGAGGTCAGTTCTCTGATAGTCTCTTTCTGGTTCATGATCGTCTCTTTCTGCTGCAAAACCGTCTCCCGCAGCTGCATAACAGTGGTCTTCAAGTCCTCTCCTGGCACACTGTTCTGCAAAGTGGCTGCGCAAATGTCCATATCCTTGGGTACGGACGTGCAAATGAACTGCGTCTGTCCGCCAAAGTCTTGAGATGAACTCTCCAAAAACAGGCACGAAAATAGAAAAAGTCTCCAACAGATTCCGTTCTTTGTGGCCTGCATGTCTTCTTCGGTGCTGGGTCGTGATTTGTTTTTGGTTGATGAGTCGCAGTGACTTGATGCGCTCTGGTCTCCTTCTGTGGGAGCGCAGCCGTTTTTATACAGCGAGCTTTCTGCGCAGAGCAGGTTTACTGCATCACGACCGGAGGGGAGGGAATCGCGCTGTCTCTGTTCACTCGGCTCCTCGAGCAACGTCACATTCAGGAGATGAAACCCATTTTGCTTTCAGGCTCCCACATGTTAAATCTTTGATCACTTCAACAATTTGTCATTTCTCTCTGTGTATTATTAATCTGGAAAACCCGCATTTGTAGGCAGTGAAGACGGATTGCATGGATGGCGGGGTGCCAGGAGAGCCAGCTGTGTTTGTTTTGCGCAAACAGAAAACTCTCACTCACACTTTCGCTCTCTTACTTACACACACACACTCACTCTCTCACTCTCTCACTCTCTCTCTCTCTCTCTCT
>NC_045747.1:5045633-5048569 GCF_008692095.1 Etheostoma spectabile
CTCTCTCTCTCTCTCTCTCTCTCTCTCTCTCTCATATATTCAGCACCAAGGAGAGCTCCGATCACATCATCTCAGAGAGCAGAGGAACATCTGATGCCGCTTTAGTTTGACCAGTTCTTGGTGCCTTTTTCTCTCTGTTCAGCTCAACTGAGACGAGTGTGCAGAATCACTTTGTGTTAACATGAAGACTGCATTTTGTGGGGGGTTTTGTTTGTTTGTGATCAGACCTGTTTGATGTTTTGTTGATGATTTTATTTTATTTTTTTTCCTTTTTAGATTAAACTCAGGCTAGCTGATTTTATATATATATACACACACACACACACCTTACTCCCAAAGACCCTTTCTTGCAGCAACGATCTGCTCTCCACATCACTGCTATAATATAATATAACTCTTAGTTTAAGTAAATTACCCTATCTATTATTCAGAAAGGACAATACTATTATTTTTCCCTTGCTCTGTCAAAATATAATCAAAACATTTTGAATAAATGATAACATCAACGCTCAGATTTTAATGATGATTCTTTAGGAAAGATGAACACAAAGAGAGGCACACACCATGAGAGACACAAGTCTGCATGTAAGAAAAGATATTAGATGGAGGAGGTAAGATAGGCCACAGCATAATTACTATCATTCATTCCAGGTCTGTAAAGCTAAATGCTTTATAGCTGCAGGTGCCTTTTTACGGGCTGGCTGTTTAATTGGAATCCGATTAAATTGTTGTCAGGAGGAAGGACTTCATTTCAGAGCATAATTCTAAGATTGGGAGCAATATACTGTATTACTGAACCAATTGGGATTGAGTGTGATTCCCACCCACTAATCAAAATGGTACAGTCTTAATGTAGCCTAAGTAATAAAGTCAGACTTAATGATGCATTTGACAGCTCTGAATGTAGGCTGGCTCTTCAACATTTCCAGTTGCATACATATTTTCATCATTCATCATGAAGTTGTCTCTTTGGTTTTGTTATAACATAAAAGCTTTTTGATTTTAAGAAGTCATTGCATGATTTAGTGACGTTACCATCTGTCCGCAATCCGGAGTTAATAAATAAAGTTTACAGGTGCAAGGTAAAGTAATTTCTTTTGAGCTATTCAGCGTGGCATGACATTTATAAGAAAAAGTGGATTTAAGGTGATGTTGCTGTCCGGATTTAAGTAACATGGATGGAACATTAAATAAAACCTGAGGTTTTTAGGAAAGGAATGAATGGAGTAATACAGGAAAATACAGCTCAAAGAAGTCTCATACTTTTTCCAAGCAGAACCAACCAAACCTTTTTTTTGTGTGGAAGTCTAACATTCACAGAAAACCAAACCGAGAATGTGAAAGCAGTAACAGCATTTACAGAAATATAAACAGACAAAAAAACTGAAACCTTATTAGATGTTATGCAACACAAAGCCTTGCACTCTGGCCCTGTCAGAGCGCCCTAAATTGCAGAGCAAGAAATATGAGTAAACAACTTTTTTTCTGCACCATATCGACCATCTGGTAAATTTGTGCTAGTTATATAATTACACATAATACACCACAGTGCTTTTCAATTCTTTGCAAGGAAAGCTGTTGTGAAGCATGTTGGGACCTTGCTTTGTGAAACGTGCTCTTCATGATAAACTTTATCTACTTATTTACTTACTTACTAACTTTCCCTATATGTATACACATTCACTGGCCACTTTATTTGGCAAAGTTTGCGCAAAAATGTGATCAGCCAATCACAAGGCAGCAACTTGTGCATTTAGACATGTAGACATGGTCGAGACGATCTGCTGAAGTTCAAACCAAGCATCCGAATGGGGAAGAAAAGTTGAATTTGGAATGGTAGTGGGCTAGTTTGAGTATTTCAGAAACTGCTGAGCTACTGGGATTTTCATTATTTGGCACAAACAACATGAAAGCGCGGCTCCATCCTGCCCTGAATCAGCGGTTCAGGCTGGTGGTGGTGTAATGGTGTGGAGGAGATTTTCTTGGCCCACTTGGGGCCCCTTGGAGCATTGTTTAAATGCCACAGCCTACCTGAATGAATATATATTTTTAAAGATTATAGGCCTGTATGTGACAGGACAGCCGAAGGCAGGAAAGTGGAGAGAGGGGGAAGGACATGCACCGAAGAGCCGCAGCGCGGAAGTTAAACCTGCAGCCGCTGCGGTAAAGACTAAGCCTTTCTACATGTGTTGCAGCTCTACCAGGTGAGCTACCTGGGCGCCCCCTACCTAGTATTGTCAATGAGCTTGTTGATCGCTTTCTGATCACAGTGTACTCATCTTCTTATGGCTACTTCCTGCACAGTTTTATCCACTCTTAATAAAAAAGAGCACCTTTGGGATGTGGTGGATCGGGAGATTTGCATGATGTGCAGCCAAAAAATCTGCAGCCCTGCGTGATGCCATCATATCACTGAACCAAGATCTCAGCACCTTGTTGAACCTATGCCAGGGATAATTAAGACAGGTCTGAAGGCTTCTGAATAGTAATTCCAATATTTAACGTTTTAGTTTCCACTGTACAGTATGTACAGTATAAGCAGGCAGAAAAGCCTAGACGGCTTCTACCCTGTGGGACCAAAGTAGCGTTGCAAGATGCACAAAGTCTAGCTCTCGTTAGGAATTTATTATTTAGTGCTTCCCACACAAACAATTCTCAGAGCCATATGCTTAAAGAAGAAAAACCTTCACTCTTCCTCGCTCCTCGGAAAAATACTGTACCTCTTTCCTTCACCTCTACTTCTCCCTGCGTTTGTCCCCTGCCTCTCCTCTCGTCCTACAGGCATAAAAGAACCTGCTCAAATAGACACTCAAATCCCATTGTTGTTTTGTAGCCTTTTCAGCCTCTCAAATTAACATTTTCCTCTGGATGCCACAAGTTCACACTGTAAGCATAGTGAGTAAGGCTGAGATAAAAAAAAAAAAAAACATAACAGC
>NC_045747.1:5048579-5051478 GCF_008692095.1 Etheostoma spectabile
ACAATGGTGTTAGCCAAGGTGTGCATGAAATAATAACAGGGTTTGGATGGAGTTATTTGTTGTTCTAAGTCATTGTCAGACATGACGGCACAACAATCTCTGACACTGGAGATACTAATCTCATACAAACAGCTGCCAGTAGCTCTTATCACAATCCTACACATTACACTGCCTGGGTTCTGCTGGAGCTGTGCTGCCGCGCTGCTGCCCACCTGTTGCATTGAACAGTATCTCCTTAATAATGCATTCAAACACAGTGGAAATGCTTTCTCCAGCACTCAAGATCAATAGTTGTAATTTCACATGTTGGCATTCTGCCTTGTCTGGCTTTTTCTCCCTGACTTCTTCCTCCTCCCCACCTTCTGCTGTAGTGTGATGACGGCCATTAAAGGGGAAAAAAAAAAATCCAGGGCTTTTTTTTTGGTTTTAAATCATTTAGCATTTTCGACACCAATGGGAACTTTTTCGTCAACATTAGGGCTCGGATCAGAACAACACATCTCTTATTATCAGAAAATGTCAAGTTCTGAAAGCTGATTCTTACCATGCGTCCAAAAAGCACTCATTCACTTCTCCCTGTATAATAAATAGGGCTGGGTTAAAAAAAATCAATTCTCCAAATAATATTGATTTTTGTTTGATTTGAAAAAATCTGTAAATCCTGAGATGGCTCATTTAACATTAGAATTTTCACTATTAAGGTAATACCCACCTTAAATTTTTCTGAGAATCTCTTTTATATCCCAGCTAAATTTGTATTGTAACTGAAATTTCCCTAACCTAATTGATATTGAATCAAATAAGAAATGTTATCCAATCGTGACCTTTTGAATCAGAATCTATTTGGGAAATCATTGGCTTTACACAGCCCTAATAATAAACACTCTGTAATTGACATTAGAAAGCAGTAAATATAGTGCACCATATAGTAAATATGTTTTCAGACACATTTTTTTTATTGTGCTATGTTTTCTGCTTTAAATGATAAATTATCAAATTTAAGATTTTGTTCAGGCACAGTACTTGTATGGTTGCTGTGGATGAAAAACACTGATGCAGTTTGTTTTAGTACAGAATACTGTATAAGGAGAGTTTGTAGAAAAACAGTCAAATATTCCTCAAGGTGAGGTATTGATAAATTTGGCCTTGATATTTAAAGTGCTCATATTATGCTTAGTGCTTTTTTTCCCCTTTCCTTTAATGTGTTTTTTTTATCTTTCTTGTGTATGTCTTACAAAGTGAAAAAGCCTAAAGTCCACCCCAAAGGGACTTACCATCTCCAACAGAAAACACTGTTCACCAACTGCTCCAAACAGCTTTGTTGTAGTCCAGCCTTTGTAATACACGTTATAACGCTCGCCTAGCTGCTCCTCATGCACTGCTTCTGACTGGCTAGTAGTCCTAACCTAGCTACTGCGCATATGCGACTCCCAACAAAGATGCAATAGAAGTGAGATGTCTCCCTCTGTAGCTAAAACCGAGAGCTCAACACACAGGGTGAAAAGAGGAGCTGCAGCACTGACAGTACAACAAAAATATGGTATTTGAAAATTACACCATGCAAACCAATTCTGATATAACCTCTAAATACAATTATGAACATGAAAATGAGCATAGTATGAGCTAAACATTTCAAACAATACCAGCCATATATAATATAAACAAAAAGTTTCATTTTAGGGAATCCGGCGACCACAGATATTTTATGACAGTGGCTTTGTCTGACTATACTTGCTGTCTCTTATTATATTTTCTGTTTTTAGATCGATTTCACGTGTTGTATATGTACAGTATGCCTGATTAGGCTCAATGTCACCAGCTCTGATGCTTTCCAGTGTAACCAGTGTGAGGATCTGTTTCTGAAAAATACTGGAAGGTATTTCATTATTTCTATGAACAAAAGCCTAATTAAGCCACCCTGCCATACCAGAGAAGAAAACTGGCTGAGATTTTGGGGTCACTGGAACTTTAATATGCAGTGGCTGGTTAGAGCGAAGAAAAATGTAATGCAGTTGCCAGCACAGTGTAAAAACAAAAAAAATAGCCCAGAGAGGCTAATTAAGACAAAGATTTCTACTAATAACTTCCCATCACTTCCCTTTTTTTGAGTTCTATTTCCCTCATGGTCTCCAGATGGAGTTTTCCATACAGTATGGTTGCTGTCCTTACGTTTTATTAAAGGTTGTGATTTAATTACTTTCCCTTCTGCATGAGCTGAGCGCCCATCTGATATTGATACAATGCATCATCTGACATTGGAATCATTTTCTGTGACAGTGCTGTCCTCCTGCTGAACATGATGAGGAAAAATTGAACAATGTGCACATGGTCTATTTTTTGATCCCCATTGCCCAGAGTATGTGATGATTGGATACAGAAGCCCTATATTTACTGCTGTGCCTGGACTTTTACAACTTTATCATTTGTCATTACATTTTCTGATCAAATCTGCTGTCGGATGATGGGAAGCAATACTGTATTCATGCAACGTTTTATGATCTACTATTTGTTTGTGAATAAGCAAAATGGCATACCAACACTGATTGCCTTTGCTGTCTTGTGCATGTTTGGAGTTTATTGATCATCATCAATACTTTTTTATTTACTTTTTGTTGTCTGGTTATGCTGGCCATGTGTTTGCTTCTCTGTGAATTGGCCTTTTTTAACCTCTTTAGAGACACTTGAAATAAATGCTTTTCTTGCCTAAATGTTTTACCAAAAAATTAAAGTGAGACAGCTCCCATATACTTTAGCCCTCTGGGATGTGCCTGAGGTCATTGGGAAGTTAAAACTCTCAATTCTTTGTTCCAAGTGTCAGTGTGATTCTAGGCCTTACTGACACAGAGCTAGAGTTTAGAATAGAGAATTTCTATTTCCGTCCAAGTAAAGCATCTGTAAA
>NC_045747.1:5051488-5051678 GCF_008692095.1 Etheostoma spectabile
AACACTACTGTAAGCATATCAGATGGGCTACACACAAAACTAGTACCCTAGCCACACGTCTCAACTTAATAAAGAAAAAGATCCAGAAGAAAAACACTCAGAAAATATGTCTGTCTACAGATATGTCTGTGCGTTTTTCTTATTTTCTTTTGAAAAGTGCAAAGAAAAAAGCCAAAAAAGTGCAAAATGC
>NC_045747.1:5051688-5051814 GCF_008692095.1 Etheostoma spectabile
AAATACAAAAACACATCCACATCAATCACACACATTCTTGAAGTAACTATATACATAAATTTATAGAAATAAGTAATGATGAATTATGAAATGGGGAAATGCAATAAGAAGGCCCTATTTTTGCTT
>NC_045747.1:5051824-5052074 GCF_008692095.1 Etheostoma spectabile
GCAGCCATCACAGGGTTAAAATCTTCTGGTCACGTTTGGTATCAATCAATTTGTCTTCTTATTGGCTAAACAGGTAGGCCAGTTTCGTAACATGTAGTTTTAACTAGAAGGAATAGATGTCAATCTTTCCCACGTTGGTCGTCCCTGAACTTTGCGACATGATTGGCTTCTATTTGGGCCATCTTGGGTTACAGTTGAGGGATTGGCTTATATCACCTGTCAATCGAATGCTTAGACGTCAGAGAATCCG
>NC_045747.1:5052084-5076293 GCF_008692095.1 Etheostoma spectabile
CAGTAACAGTGTAGCAGCCCCGGGGGGGAGAAGACAGTCCCCGGGATGGTTTCGGCCATGACATTCATTTCAATATCAAAAATGATGTTCACGGGCAGCTCAGTGGTTAGAGCGGGTGCCCATGTATAGAGGTTTACTCCTCGACGCAGCCGGCCCGGGTTCGAATCTGGCCTGCGGCCCTTTGCTGCATGTCACTCCCCCTCTCTCTCCCCTTTCATATCCTCAACTGTCCTGTTATTAAAGGCCTAAAATGCCCAAAAATAATCTTAAAAAAAAAAAAAAAGATGTTCACTCTGAAATTAAAGCTGTAGTAGGCACTTTGACATCATTGGGCAATAATTCAGTCATCTTTTAGCACATTGTAATTCAAGTGGTCTAGAAGAAACTAGACTAGACTGCACCCCGTCTTGTCGAGAGAAGAGAGAGAAAAGAGAGAGAGAGAGAGGAGAGAGAGAGAGAGGAGAGAGAGAGAGAGAGAGAGAGAGAGAGAGAGAGAGAGAGAGAGAGAGAGAGAGAGAGAGATAGAGAGAGCGAGAGTGAGAGAGAGAGAGAGAGAGATCTGTGTCATTTGCATTGTATCCACTGCAGCTTTAAGAGCCAATACATGCCTTCTTTTCTTTACATCACACAGGGGAAAGGCTAAATAACATTAAATTAAAGGCGCACTCCACCAGCTTTACACAAATTAACTGCCAGGGCTAATGCTACTTGGCTTTGTCAAGTCTAAAACAATAATCCTAAAGATGTCATAGTGATGTCATTAGGGTTATCTCAGCTTGGGATCAAAAAATGCATCGAGAAAGAAAACGTGATAACTGCAGGTGTAGGGATTGAAGAATCAGGGTGTTTTACCAGGCATGGAAGGTCTAATGAAAATACACTAGTGAGTTGCATTATGGAAAATGTAGGATCCAGTGTTTTTGGAACTCAGCCCAAGCTTGGGTCTCAAATTCAGGATACTTCGACCCTCTGCTGCTTCAATTTTGTCCATCATGCTGTGTTAATCATACATATAATATTTGGGACTTTTGGTATATTAGATAATTATTGTAGCATTTATAACCAATGTGTTTAGAAATAAGGTACATTAGGAGGATTATTTTGGGCTCTTCTGTAAATCCAAACACAGTAGATGTCCACATTACTACATTATGTCATGTTGTTTTGTTCTTGGTCGTAAATGTAAGGCACTTTGGATACCTGCTGGTTTCTGTAAAGCGCTGTATAAATAAATGCTGATTGATTGATTGATTGATTGCTATAATCCCTTGAAAAACGAGGTACACTATTCTGTCATTTGTAGCAGAACTTGCAAATTGATTTCTCTTTGTTTTCTCATTGGCATTGCTATTTGACTATTGTTTTAGAATGAATGCGAGTGGCACAGTAGTCTTTCAGTACCTGAAGGGATGTTAAATTATGAATTAGGCATCAGACATTCCCAGTATCACATCACAAAGGCCTTGTGGAATTGATTTCAATCTCAGCTCAGATACCTTCAGCACTGTTAAAGGCTGGCTGCAGAGTCTACACACAATGCTGCTCCCATTTAATGTATTTCTTTAAATCAAACGGTTCTTGCTATTTTCCAAGAAGATAACTAGCTTCAAGTAACTAATTGTTTGACCGTTTTTTACAGCTATTTCACAAATGAGGCCTGCTAAAACATAAATGTTAATAGTTACCACACCCTAAATTCCAGTGAGCACAACCTTGCATGACCACCTAATGCATGCCATGATTTATAGAGTTTTCCTTTATATCATGGTAATCCAAAATTGGTTTTCTGTTTTGCATACAAATTGACAGATGTATTTGACGGTTCGGCATAATACAAATTATGTTTAAATGTAATAAAATACCATGGAAATTTAAACCACATAGGCTACTGTAACTCACTCCAGCATTGTCTGCTTCTCTGCTCACTTTAGTCGTTACTTAGGTTCTTGATATTATTTTGTAAAAGCAGTATTATTTACCAGCCGTGTGTTACCCCAGTATACGGCATGTGGACATATTTATTTTATATATGTTTGTGGCATGTGTTCGTGACACTGAGCAGCTAGCAGGCATGAGCACTGTGTAGGTGGGAGCTCATGCTTGGGCAACACTGAGCTGTCAAAGAAGCCGTGGAAGCATGACGTGCTGTCAAGAGATGCAGTCTAATGAAGGGATGTGCTCTCGCTGAGCAACACAAAAGGAAAAGTGACTGACTTGCTCAAGGCCTCTGTCTGGCAGTTTCTCTCTGCAGGAGAGACTGAAGACATCATGCTGGATCACGCTTATAAGAGAAGTAAAGGTTTCTAAAGAAAAAGTTATGCCATGCTAATTTAAGATTCAAACCCACCCACACTGAGTGAAGAGTCCTGCCTGTTGAACAGAAATGACAAAACTTATAAAGAAGACTTTACTGGAATACTGCTGCCATCTGTTTCAGAGGATTGTTTATCTTAAAGATAGCTTGGGAATATTATAGTTTTTAAATGCTAATGCTAATTAGCCCTTTTTTAGGACTGCAACTAACAACTATTTTGATAATAATTAATCTGGAGATTATAACGTGATTGATTATTAATCAGATACAAATACATTCTTTTTTTATCAAAAAAGACATTTTAAACCTTCAGTTAGATGCAATACATACCATGTTGTTTTAGTAAATTGTTGATGTAAAAGGCACAGACAAGGCCACTACAATAACATTTTAAATTAAATAATGCAGGCAAGTACTAATGTGACATTAAATGGAATGGGAAATGTAACATTAACTATTTATAGACCATTATCCAGTTTTAAACCTAAACACTCTAAATGTGTCCCAGTTTATTCCTGTTAAAAAAACTATACACTGCCATTAAGGAAATATTTGTTTGTTTTTTTGGTCAAAATAGACATGAATCTGCCGGAAATTACATCAGCTGACAGGAAATAAACAGAAAAAAATTGGTACAACATGTAACCTGAAAAGTCTTATTTCAAGATACCCTGGCGTTTTTGCCCATAAGTTGCGCAATGGAGAAATGTTTTTATGAGTGGGTCTGCATTGTCTTTCTAGCACACTACAACTAATAATGCACCATAGACCGTAAAAATAGTGGACGTAGCATTTTTTACAACCAAACGTAATGATTTTTTACAAAAAGGAGCCGTGGGACACACACAGTCAAGCCAGTGTTTTTCATGGTTGCAAAGGCACCGCGCTAAGTTAAATGCTAAAGGGGGGAAAGTTGCTGATTTTTAACCCTTGTGAAGGGAGTCATCCAATGGAGATTTATTGGCGGGTAAATGTGTAGCTGCACCTTAAAGCATCCACTGCTTTATCGTCAATTTTAAAATAACTAAACATTTACTAAACAAACACTATGCTGTATTGAAAAAGACTTGAAAGTAGCAATTGAGACCGTAAATTCATTATGAAAATGTTTACTGACATAATAAATCAAGTGCGAAGTAGGGTCCTTTTAACATAGACTTCAATAGAAACAGACTTCTTTTTGCAACCAGTGAAGTCGCCCCCTGCTTGGAAATGAGACAGAATGCAGGTGTAAAGCACTTCTGCATTAGCTTCTCTTTTTTTCGGCCAGAAAGCTTTGTCAATTGTTTTTAAAGTCTATGTAATGCACCATGAAATGTAGCAATGCATCAAGGAAGGCATTTCAGAAGATGCTTACTAGCAGGTACATGTGGAAGACAACAAAAGATCTCCTTTGAAACTGTTTCGAGGAATGAAATGTGTTCAACATGTTTCTTATACCTAAAACCTTGCTAACAGCAAGACGGTTCTGTGTTCGAATCCAGGTTGTTCCGGGTCTTTCTGTTTGGAGATGCATGTTCTCCCCCGTGTTTGCGTGCTCCGGTTTCTTCCCACCATAAAGACATGCATGCTGGGTAGCTAGGACTGAAGTTGAAAATTAGCCAACTGGCTAACAGTGGCGCATTTCCAGAAATGTTGATTAATGTGCATTGTCCTAATCAAATAAATAAACTCTAACACAAGGCAATTTAGTGAAGAAGATTAAACATTACTTATTTGTTTTGTTTGTTTCCAAAAACCTTTTAAAAGTATAAGAGTAAAGTATTCTTTTGATGGCAGGGCATTATTTTAAGAAATCTTTCATGCAGAATCTTCTATATATATATATATATATATATATATATATATATATATGAGAAAGGGGTTGAGTTGGTATAAGAATAGCCTACACATTTGTTTTAGTGTGGTGACAAAAGGCTGCAAGAAGTCATGTACAGTAATGTCTGGGAGAAACCTCCTTTTTTTTTTAGTAGAGATTATACTTGGGAAATTCAGTTTATCAAAAGCCATCAGATCCCGTTCATGTCCTCGCTCCGGTCAGATTTGGTCCCATTCAACTGACACACAAGACTGCATTTGATTACTCCTTGTACAACCATATCCATAATTAATGTAAGCATTAAGCTGTATGTGATGTCCAGTAAGCACGCAATGCTTAGACTGTCTGCCCTTGAACTGATGACAGTACAAGCACAGGGAGACAACTGTGATGCAGTACGGGAGAGGATAATCTGAGGCCACGTAAGTAAAGATGCATTGCTCTTTCAGTACATCAAGGTCACTTCCTCTTTCTGTCTTTCAATCTCTATATGTATGTGTGGAGGCGGGACTGATGCAGATGTGTGGGGAAGATATTGAACAGTGAACACACCGGAGGAGCAAAGTGTCAGTAGCTGCTGAACTGAGGATTTCACAACTTAGATTCAAACTTGTGCCTCTGATACTCTGTACAGTAACAGTGAGAGAAGACACAAATGCACGATTTAACAGAAGAAGAAAAAAGAATGGTGGGAAGATAATAAAGTTGTTGATACATTTTGAAACCTCTTAAGGTCAGTAATTAAATGACTCATGCCTTAACGCTTGGAGATTATGTTGATTGCCAACCTGTTAAAAGTAAAAAAAAGTCCCAAGATGTTGCATAAATCAGTGTTTCACAGCCTCTCCCACAACCTTGCACTGTGAACCCTGTAACCCTGCGTGCGTGTGCGTGTGTGTGTGTGTGTGTGTGTGTGTGTGTGTGTGTGTGTTTGTGCGCATGCATTTAGTTTTTTTCATGCGTTGAAAAAAAGAGCAGGATCAGTGCCTCCACATGAAGGCTCCCCTGCCCGAGCCTCTGCCAGAGAACAGCCAGCCTTGCATCTGTGTGGAATAATAATATTGTGTCAAAAAGTGCAGGCAAATATTTCTGTACAGCACTCTCTGTGGGGAACAGAGCTCAGACAACTGCAGCAATCTCTTATTTTTCTTCTTCTTCTCAACCTGTCTTCCTGGTTTTCACTGTTCTCTGCACTGATTTAAATGATATTGTACCATGTTTCATCTAATTTTTTCATTGTACCATTTTGTCTTGTTAATGGAATGGCCACTCCCCACAGAAAAACCCCTATCACTATACACACCCTACACACCTTTGCCAGGCTTCTCCCAGGGGAGAACCGGAGAGCCCCATCTTGCACAGCAATATCAGTAATACAACTGAAGCACCCCTCCACCACCACCATCCCCTGCTTCTAAAAATAGACCTCCTTTATTGTTTAATATTGCATTTGCCCCTTCTATCTCTCTCTTGCTCTGTCTTCTGTTCTCTATTCATTGTCTTTAAATAGGTGATGAGGAAAGATGTCAACAGATGAGTCAAGGCTTCCACCTTCCCACTTACTTCCCATCAAGTATTCCGTCTTCCCCCAAACCCCCAAACCCCATTTCTTCAATTAACATGGCCAAGTGGTCCATCTCCATAGGCCTCGCAGTAAGTCTGTGTCTTGTCTTTGTACTTTGTGTATGAATACAGGCCGGGTCTAAAGAATTGCCACTACTAAGTTATTGATTTTAACCATCAAACTGGTTGAACTAGAACTCCCAAGCATAAACTACTGTACCAGTGCTCACTGATTCCCTGGTTCTGACAAATATTAACAAATGCTGTCAAAATAAATAGAAATGATGGACCTACTGTCTCTGTTGGACTACTTCTTTTAGTTCTGGTGTTTATTTGGTCAGTTTGGACACAAAATAGAGTGCCTGTCGGGTTACAGTCGGACTGTGTTTCTACTCTCTTGGACCTGCGTTTTTTTGTATTTTACCTTAAAGTACTCATATTATGCTTTTTGGCTTTTTCCCTTATCTTTATTGTGTTATATATCTTTTTTTTGTGTATCTAATAGGTTTAGAAAGTGAAAAGCCCAAAGTCCACCCCAAAGGGACTTACAATCTCCCACAAAAAAACACTGTTCACCAACTTCTCTAAACAGCTCTGTTTTAGTCCAGCCTTTACTTCAGTGACAAACGTGCGTCACTTTATACCACACGAAGGCTTGCCTTGCTGCTAATGTGGCATGCCCTCAAACCAAGCTTGTTAGAGCGGAAGCCCGAAGAGTTCAGATAGTTGTATTGCATGTCCAGGAGATAGTGGAGAATTCAAACATTACATATGAAAGACTAATTTGTTAACATTTAAATAACTTACCACTCTGATAAGTCTAGCTCCAGTCTAGGTTGCGAAGCTGTTTCGGGTTGTTCTGCCTGTGTTTCGGGTTTGAAGTACAGCTGAGCCAAAGCCATAGGTTACCGGCTGAAGCGGGTTTGTTTTGGATCACACTAGCTTGCTTGTCAGGGCCCGTCCTACTCTGCTTGTAGCGCTGATCTAGCTACTGCTCACGTACAACTCCCAACAAAGATGGAATAGAAGTGAGAGGCATCACTTGGTAGCTAAAACAAAGAGCTCAACACACAGGGTGGAAAGAACAGCTGCAGCAGTGTGCAGTACAACAAATATATGGTAGTTTTTGAAAATTAAACCATGTAAACCTTTATTGGTACAACCTCTAAAACACTAATGAACCTGAAAATGAGTGTAATATGAGGTCTTAAGATAAAGCAACTGGTTTAACTAGGCAGATGGCAATGCCAGTTAATTATCAAGACCACCTATTTAATCCTGATTGAACTATTAGATTAAGAGTAAATTTAGTGGACTATATAGAGACTAGTGAGTGAGTTCGGACACAGTGTCTAAATTTTCTTCTTGCGGCACCGCAAGGTTCACATTTGTGGTTTTGACTGAAACAAACTTCCGGATGGATTGTTATGACATTTTGTGAAGACATTCATGTCTCCCTCAGAATGAATTGTAATAGATTTAGTGAACATTCATCTAGCTCTCATTTTTTATTTGTCCAGTACTTTGGTTTATGACCAAATACCTGCAAAAGTACATTCAGTGCTAATGTGCAAATGTTTGCATGCTAACACACCAAGGTAAGATGGTGAACATAGTGGGGTACAACAACCCACCATCAGCTTGGTAGTTGTCATTGTGAGCATGATGAATGCTAAGGTCAGCCTCACAGAGCTACTAGCATGGCTAAAGACTCTTATTCTTGTTTCCATATGAGGTTACAAACTACAAAAAGTGTATTTTGTTACTGACAAATATCATTAAAAATCCTTTCAGAATTCAAAATAAGTCACCAAAGCAACAGTGACCAGCCGCAGAGGCAGGAATGAAATGACAGCCGAGAAATTAGAGCCCTTAAATGTCATTTGTGGTGTGTTAACCGAGAACTTTTAGTTTGGAGGGCTGTTTAGAAGCACTGAATCCTGTAACCATCTACTTTAACCATTTTAGAAGTTTATTTCACCCAAGAAAGAGTAAGACAGCAAAAAGGAAATACCAGCAGAGAAATTAGAGCCCTTAAATGTAATTTGTATTTTATGAACCAAGACATTTAGTTTGATCTGCTGCTGGATTTCAGTACCTTTTGTACAATACTCCTAATCCTATAAGCAAATCTCTCTTAAAAAGAAAAGAAAATATCCCTGTTTTGTTTTTCCCTCGGGCTTGCTGCATTTAAATAGTTGCGTTTCTAACGATAGGATTCTGTTTGTCTGTCAAAAAAGAACAAACAACATTCCCTTGCATTTTACCACACTTTAATCCATCATCAGCGAGGCGGATTCAAGCAGAAGGGAAATGCTTACTGAGACGAGTGTGTCTGTTCTAACCACAGTAAATCGTGCATCACACATTTCCCATGAACAATTCTCTTCCCACTGAGCAAATACAAGTTATCTGTCTCCATGGGAAGTGATTTACCCGCTGGCTGCTGTGTGTTTTTAGTTTTGTGGTTGATGTTGTGGTTCAGGCTGCTAAAGTATTCTGACCCCACCTTAGTCTGGAGGAGAGAAAGGAGCAGAAGAGCGATCTGCTGAGAGTTGACTGAGTGTTTGTTATATAATGTGTCCTAATGGGGCACATACAGTAGGTACCTCCAGATGGGAAAGAGAGAGTGCTGAGGCTGGTGCTCGTGCCCTGCTTACCATCACTGCCTTCATTTGTAATTTGCGTCCCTTCATCTCTGCAAGTTCCTATCTAATAAGCAGCTTTTGTACTAATAAAAATGGTTGACAGAATAATTAAAACTGCTGGAAACTAACATGTTTCAGGACAGAAATCATTTTCTGTGACACATGCAATTTATTTTTATTCTTTTTCAACACAATGAAGAATGGCATGTTGACTGTTTTAGCAGCATTATAGTTTAGCTCTGCCTTTGCTCATTATTCATGTCTATTTAGCTCTTTGCTCCGATACATTAACTTCAGACAATAGTAAACAGTGGATTACTTCTCATTGTTTTAGTCTCATAAATCATTCTAGGTTCTTGGCTTAAGATGTTTGCAAACATATTTTCAGAGGCACAGTGTAATGAGGTGTGCAGAATGGTTTTGGCAGGCAGGATTACGGTGGTATTTGTAAGGCCACTGTATCAGCGCGTGGTTTACCTGAACAACATCCCACTGTAATGATGATGGAGTTTGTTTTATCATCAAATGTGGTTTGGGTCATGTTTACAATGAAATGCTTTACTGAATCCCAAATCAGGCCATGGCAGAAAGCGGTTATGTAATTCCATTAGTGTGCACAAAAATGCACAAGATTGCAGTGTAATTCTTAATGACTCCTTGAATTCAAGCACTGCATCCTTTAGGACAGGGGTCTCAAACTCAACTTTCTTGGGGGCCGCTGGAAGTAGAGTCTGGGTTTGGCTGGGCCGCATCAAGTATTCCAAAAAAACCCAACTATTTCCTCCAAACAGGGCGCGGAACTGCCGGTGCTATAAGCCCCTAGATCTGATATGGTTAGTGAATTTCACAACAACAGACATCACATGTCAAACTCAGGCATTTGCCGCAAAGAGTACTTAGCTAGCTTGACAACCGTTACGCCGCTGTCAGGAGACTACTACGGTAGCCCATAAGTGACAGCAATGATAAAAAGTTTCAGAACGGCGGGCCGCACTAACACTTAACTTTGATCAAGTAGGGGGCCAACAAATATCATCCGCTGGCCGCAATTGGCCCCCGGCCGCGAGTTTGAGACCACTGTTTAGGAGAAATCCAAGTTTGTTCATGTTATAAAATGGTCGTTGATGACATACTTTGATGAAATTAAGCTTTTCTTGCGTTTCAGCATTTTATATTTATACTTTTATTTATATACTCTGTGTGTGTGTGTGTGTGGTGTGTGTGTGTGTGGTGTGTGTCTGTATGTTATGTATGTGTATATGTATGTATGTGGGTGTATATATTATATATTATTATATAATAGTATGTATATATAGTTATATATATGTGTGGTGTGTGTGTGTATATATGTATATATATGTGTGTTGTGTGTGTGTGTGTGTGTATATATATATATATATCTATATCTTTATTTAAACATTATACACAGTGACACACAGAAAACAGAATAATGTATACATATTAAAAAAAAACATTTAAATACACCCGTGGATAATATTCTTTCTGTATTTGTGTTACCTTCTCAAAAAAAAGTTAGAGAAAGTATATGTACTTCATATGCATATCCATATACTGTCATTACATACACTTAAATGTACATATACATACATGTTATACTTTATACTTACAGTGCACAGTGTAAAAATGCACATGATGGACAATAAAACAAGGATGCACAAAAATACCCAAGTACAAGTATCGAAATACAAAAAGCAATTCCTTTTTCTTGCATCTAGAGTTGATTAATAAAACTGTTCCACTTATTGATTATATCCTTAGTCCTACTCTGACTTTTTGCTGGCATTATTTCATAAGCTTTTGTCTTTTAATAGGAAATTGAGCCACTTTTTTTAAAGGAAGCCCTTTTAGAGCTCTTCTAGTATTTAAGAACTAGTCTGGGCATAGAAACCCATGCATACAATTCAACCCCTTCTGCCTGCGATCTGTCACATAACAGGCCAAGGCATGGAGTTCTTGATATTAGATTCCCAAGACAATCTTTTAAGCACTGTAGAGCCTTCCCCACAGTGGCTGTATGACAGGACAGTCTCACACTGCGCCCATCTTATCCTGTCTCTGTCCCATCCAGTGTATTCTGATAAGTGCAGTAGACTGTTCTGAATTTTGAATTCCTCTTAGTCTGGCTTCTATCGGACCATGTCTCTTTATCTATTTCACATATCAAGTCACTTTGTCATTCAATTCTCATGCTGTCACAAATAACACTGCGTAACATTTTGTAGCATACCAAAGTGGTATGCTTGATGTGAGGGCTGGAAAAAAGCTCCTCGGTAAATATTTGTTCCTCTGTGCATCTGAACGCCATATTCTTTGGTTACACAGCTTTTCATTTGCACGTATCTTCAAATACCCTTGTAATTTAAATTGTTCTGAGCACACATCACAAATAAAAGATAGAAGTCATACTTGTAAAGATCTCCCAGAGTAAGCACTTCAGCCAGCTTTTCTGAAGCATAAATATCACTGATGCAACTACAGATTCGTGACACCAGTGGAGGCTTTCCAGAAACACTGGATCCAGTAACCGTCTACCTACTTTAAAATCAATCATAGCATAAAGCCCTATACTCTCAGAAGACTGAACCTCTCACTTAAGCTTTCTTTTCTTTCTCACTAACTTGAGAGAGATCTGCCTCTTAGCAAGTGAAAAGTTTGAACGCAGTTTGAAAATCGCAGGATATAATATTGCCTATCAAAGTACATCAGATTCCAACTGAAACTTTCTGACAACAGTTTGCACAACAACTGAACTGGTGTTAATGGATAGATGTACTCCCTTAACCATGATGCTGTGCTGTGTACTGCGTCGTAGATGACTTCTTTCAGTGTTTAGTTAATGCTGTCAGTTGTAAATAAGTGATGCACGTACATACAATTCTGTTCAATGCTTCTGAGCTCTGGAACAAAAACATCCAAGTAGAGCAAGTAGAATTAATTTGCAGTTTACACAGCTCAGTGAACGCTGGGTATGACTTTTGGGCTTTTCATATTTCTTTAACTCTTTATGTACAGCAAGTAAAGAATGCAAGCTGAATAAATGAATACAAAATAATGTACGTATAGAGACACACAGACAATACAAGGACTCATTAGGACTGTGTGCCAAACAAAATCTGTTAATTTTTTGTTAATTTGCATACCTCAGTCTTAAGTGTCAAAGTCCTGCTCTTTGTATACGACCACCATCTAGCCCAAACACCTGCCTACCGCTTGTGTTCAGTACAGGAATATAACACTTAATAGGACTGGAAAAGAAAATGCAGCATAAATATGAAGTGGCATACTATACGGTAAATTAATTTTTTTAATGAGGTAGGTTTGGTGTGCCACAAAATTTTTTTCCTTTGTTAATTATTATTGAACCGTGTTGTCTGCTCTCTCTCCTAGTTTTCTCCGGAGATGGAGGGGAGTCACAAAGAAAGGGAGAGAAAGCAGACCTTTGACACAGGACATCTGTCGTCAGCTGGGACTAGGACACACACATTTCTCCAGTGATCGATGGAGACAGTGGTAATGGCCTTAACAGCCGAGCAAGGAGGGCGATCTGTGGCTATTGATCCCAGCAGCCAGGGGACCCGGTGTACGTCCAAGTCAAAGGTAATGTTCACTGATTACTGGGACTTGTGTGGTCAGTAGGAAGTGAGCAAAGTATCACACTAGGTCGGGGGGAACTCTCTCATTGCTGGTCACCTTTGATTATTCCCCTACCTTCCTTTTCTCTTTAACCCCATGTTCACTCAACTTGGGTCGAGCATTGTTCATGATGTTTCTGCTTGTCTGTTCAATTTTCCATTGTTGGCACAATTAGCTGCAGCAGTGAGACCATGTAAACACTGATTCCATCAGTATGCTGCCTATACTTGTTTTTAGGCTTTGCTTTGTAAATTTGCTCAACAAGAACTCCAATTACATCAGGAGTTCAGAGAGAGACGCTGGCTGTGTGTTTGTAGTGGCACAAGTTTCTTCTCTGAAATTTCTTGGATGTTTATGCTTAGACAAATGCTAAAAGCTGTACTCTTCTGGTAGATTTTACAGGTCCATTGCCTGATTCTCCAGTAGTACATCTTCACAGACGGCCTGCGGGTACTCTACATGCACATAAAACATGCTTCTTTATTTACCCTTTAAAAGCCCTGCTCATTGTGCATTCAGGATGCTTTTGGAATAGCTGTATACCAGGCAGGCAAAAAAGCATCTTCTTTAAGGTTGACAAAATGTTCTTGCAGAGAGAAACCTTTTTATATATTTAATATGCAGGCCACAATTTATCCAGGATTCAACAAAGAGATTGATTACACAACTTTTTTGTAGTTGTCCTCACTTATGTGCTACTATGTTTTTGTGGGAAAAAAATCCTGTAAATGTGTAAAAGCACATTTAGTCATACTTCATTTTGTTCTCTTTTTCTGCTTTGCACACCCATGTGTGTTTTTTTCACTTTGCATTTGTCACCTTTGAGATCCCCGGCTGTGTGCCAGGTGTTTGTAACAATGATGTGTACTAAAAGGGGAAACTGTCTTCAAGGCTACACCCTGCAGAAGGCTGCTTTGTGCCAATGTGCGTTGGTTGCTGCCCAGCTCTACTTTTAATGTAAGATTTCAACATGAAGTAGCATCTAAATTAAGGCTTTTTCTAAAACAAATTCGCAAGAAGAGTGCCATGAATTCTTACTTCTTCAGACAAAATTTACATTCTTTTACATTTTGGAAAATAACTATACCCAAAGGATCTTAATGTTAAATGCCCTCCTGTTCCAAAGCATTTGATAACTAGACAATAATGAATACTGGCACACTCTGGCACTCAGTACAGACAAGTATACATACTGTAATTTCTTAACTTATTCCATATGCTAGCTAATGTAAAAACTAAATGGTTTTATTGGCCTCGGTAGGCCTGTTTTTAATAGAGCTCTCTGCACCAAATACTTCATTTCATACTGCTGTGGTCGATTGATGTCACATTGGCTTTGTGTAAGACAGGCCGTCTATTGAACTTGAGTATTTCAACAGGAATATAGAAGGTCTCTGAGGCTCAGCCGGCTGCCTAACACTGGAGACACACCTCAGAGCTCAGCAGCTGTCAATTCAAGCTCAAAGTGCCTCACAGGTGTCAGCTCCGCTCTGCCTCTTATAAGGCTTTGTGCATCGATGAAAGCAAACCTCCAGCCTGGGATTTAAAATGCAATACTTCACATTTCTGCAAAGTCAAACTGACCAGTCTTTTAACTTACTGAAGGTTCAATATTGTCAGAGGGCTGAGCTGTCACTAAAAACCCAGCAGTGTGTGTATGCACGCAAAAGTGCAACATTTAAAGTAAGTACATTTACTGTGTGTGCATGCATGTCAGTTTGAGTGAGAGTTTGAAGCATGTAATTGCTGGTGTGAGGTGGTCAAGGAGCAGTGTTGAGCTAAATGAACACACCACCACTTACTGTACCTTCAGTAGCAAGCACAGCATTGCTCTCTGTGATCTGTCAGAGATCAAGGGATCCATGTAGCTTCTCACCTCAGCCATCTGTCCTTTTTGAAGTGATGCAGTAGTGTCGCCGATCTTTTTCACTAACTCTGCACCAAATACTTGATTTTACACTGCTATAGTCTATTGATGTCACGTTGTCTTTGTGTAAGACAAACTATTGAACTTGGAGTATCTCCATATTGTGCATCCTTTGGTTTATGACCAAATATGTGCACAATGAATGACATTCCCATCAGCCTCATCTGCAATTATTTGGTCTTTAGCCAATCTTAGCATGCTAATACACTAAACTAAATACCACTATGCCTGCTTTTAACATCACTACGTTAGCATTGTCTTTGTGAGCATGTTAGCATACTGACGTTAGTATTTAGCTCAAAGCACCACTGTGCCAAGAGCTGCTAACATGACTACCGTATAGACTCGTAGTCCAAACAACAAGATCCCTCCCTGCCTCCCTTTCTTGTTCTTGTGTTATGTAACTATGCAACTATTCATTTTTATCTGCCCAAACCAACTTATGTTTAAACAAGGACCATGTTTCATCTTGGCAGACAAGTTAGTAAGTTGCCTAACTTTTCCAAATATACCTCTGCATTCCTGCAATAAGTTAATGACAAGAATAAAAAATATTAGCATGTTTCATCAGTGCCTGACGTAGGTTGTCCACCCATAAAAGTTTTCTTTTTTGATGAATCATGTTTGCTGCAAATAAAAGTGCAAAAAAGCAGCATTTCAGCTCCGTGCTATAATGACTCACTGTGTGCGTGTCTGTGTGAGCGGGCTTCTGTGTGTATTTAAGGCGGTGTGGTCACAGTGCATGGCCTACTGTGTCTGTCTGATCTCTGGTGGGAGAGGTAGCTCTGGCTGAGTGTGTCACGACCCTCCCACAAAGTAGTGGGGGTGCTGTGAAAGGAAATGCAGACGGAATGGCACTGAGCACAATGCCCACTCTTTAATATCCACAGCTAATGCACCTGTGATCGAAACACCTGCTGGGGAAAGCTTTCATCTTGTGCCTCGAAAATGATCCAGCGTCATTGTCTATATCTCTTTGATGGTTACTATAAAAAAAAAATGGGTGTCTTTTAAATAGCAACATAATTGTAATGCACCAAAATCTTTTTTTCTTGGTGCCTCCATAAATTTTTTATAGAATCTTTAGCAGATGCAAAAGATAAATAGACAGCCTGTGTGCACTGTTAGACGAATTGCTTTGACCTAACCTGACTTTCTCTATCCCCACTAACTCCTGACCTATCTCAACCTATCGACTTGTGTTCTGTTACTGCTGCTTTGTTTATCTGACCCAAGCTTGGCTCAAATCTATCAGGAAGGCTTCACTCTTCTCTCCAGTCTTGTTTCAAATTGACAGGGGTTTTAAGTTTCCCTTTAGGGCCGCCGCAAATTGCTAAACTGCATCCTAAAAGACACCTGCAGAAATACATACAATCTTGACTACACGGGAAAGTGGAAATACTGCGAGCTTTGCTTCTTTATCATCACGATTGTGGTCTAGGACATAAAGTTTCTAAAATACTGAGCAAGTTCCTCTCAGTGTTTCATCATCATCATCAGTGATTACTGCATAGCTCTTGCCGGGTTTGATGGGGCTACCAAAAGAAGCTAAGTTGGCATTGTGGAGGGTTTTAGATTTTTAATTGTGACCTTTATCTTTCCTCTGTCTTTAAAGGCCATTCTCTTACTGGACAGAACATGTTTCCGGCTCTGTGAGGTGGATTTCATACTGTCAAATCCAACATGGTCCTATGCTCCTCATTCCATGGCAGCACAGAGCAAAATGTCCTTGAAACATATGCTAAATCGCTAATTACAGGGGAGCTCAAGAAAAACCCAAAGTAGCCCAAAGCATTTACCCTTAATTAAAGAAAACAGTCTTTAATGTGTGCAATGACGTGTGTTCATACACGTCATTGCTGCACTTATTACCAAGGTCAAGAAATATCAATCACTACCCTCCTCTCGGATACAACTATATATTACAAAATTAGGATTAGATATTGTTGAATAAAGTTAATATTACTCATGGGACTGGGACATAAGGCACAATGTAATATTTGGGGAGATACATCCCAAAAAAGAGGAGGTTTTCACTCTTAAGATGTGCCGAGACAGAACGGATGGGGAATTTTAGCAGCGGTGCATGGAAAGTCAATGGAAATACACAAATAAAAGCAGACTGGCCAGAAAAGGAAGTTAAGGAGTGAACAAGTGTGCTAAGGAATTTTTGAGTTCAGCCAGAAGCGTGCATTTGTGTACGTTTGTTTATATGTTGGTTCTTTGGGGAAATAATAATAACAAACTGCTCAAATGGTCCAGCTGTCAAATTTTGGCAAATAACATTAAAAAGTAGGAAAAGTAGGGAAAAAATGGATGTTATGCAGCTTGGTGTCCATAATCATTCAGAAGTTGTTTACAGTTTGATGCAGCCCAGTGTTTTCCTATGATTGTTTTTGAGGGCATATGTTGAAAGTTTTCTCTCTGATTGGAACAGTGAGGAACTTTGGCACAAAGCGAGGCACCCTAGATACATGTTGTTAACCCAGATCTTCACTGAATCAATACTGGGGGTTGGACTTCACGCGTCTCCTCTTCCACACTGACACACTACCTGGGCTTTTTCTCTATGTGTGAATCTTGTAACTTGCCTGCAGGTGACAACACACAAGCATTAACCCTGAAATAGCCTATCTTGTGATTGGGCAGCCTATTTACCTCAAGTTTCTTTTTTCAGAGAGCTAGAAAAAGAGACTTACAGTGGGAGAGTGCGGTTGGTGGGATTTGATGCTATATCTTTACTGGTATGTGCGTGTGTCCAAACTAAGAGCTCTCATTTATCTACAATTTTCCCAGCAGTTCCCATCAGCTGCTGCAAACTATTTCAACAGTGGTGCTTATAAATGTAGCAATGTGAAAGATGTTATTTTTCTGGATCACCAGAAGGTTTAAGAGAGCTTCCTAGAATCCACTTGTCTTACCATGCAGAGGTATAAAGGAATGGCCTTGTAGGCAGAACACATCGATACAAACCACAGAGCTGATCCAACATGATGCCGTGTGCACAGTGAGCAAAATTTGATACAAGCAAATCCATTAAAAATTGACTAAATGTCATCAATAAAACCTGTAGAGCCCCTCTGCAGTCTTAACAACAAGAACAGAACCAAAATGTTTCCCAGTGAGTTTCTACCACGGACAACAGTAATCTCTGTCCTGTAATACGAGTATCTTCTAACTCATGTAAAACATTCTGTGGTCACATTTAGCTCGAGCCATGTGTTTTCACATTAACGTGCACCGTCCTTCTGTATATTCATAAGTTTGTTTCCATCCAGAGAGGGAAAAAAGTTTACCCAGAAGAGGAGAAACTTACACACACACAAGAAGGAAAATTAAGTTTATTGTGTTCCCACACTGAGAACTGACAGATTATCTCTCTTTCTCTCACCCCCTAGGCTATGTCCATCCAAATTTGGAGGACTGTGTTGTATTATTAGTAAATTGCTCTCCGCATCAGCACAGCTGTGTGTGTTGTGCACTGTGGATCCTCTGAGATGCAGTCGAGCAAACGCATCTCCACCTTTTATCTGCGCTTCACATACAGCTGGAAAACAGGCGCAAAACTTCCAGCCAGTGATATGGTTACTTGAAAAGTGCAATTTGACTCACTGTGTCTTGTTAGTGCACTTTTTGTTTGCACATCAAATGACAAATGACAAATTCCACAACACGATGTAAATACACCCATACACATTTTAACAAGTCAAAGTCACGATTTCAAACTGACACTGATGTACAGGTTGTATTCTGTGTTTTCGTTTTCATGCACTAGCCTACCAGTTTTTGAGAGAATTCAAAGAAAGATCATCATTGGTCTGATGCTGGTTAATTTATGGTACTGATATTCAAATGTCTTAATTTATTTATTATATATATATATGAATCATTAAATTTTGTGAATAGCATTTTCTTTTTTAAGCATCACTGTTTTCTTTTTCCGGTCTTTCCAGCTCTCTTCTGGCCCTGCATTGCAGTGGCAGAAGCATTTCTTCTTTGTATCCATGATCTTATTCTGAAAACTAAACCTTCACATGTTTAGGAATGGCACCAATGATGCTTACACACACTGTACACATCATTAATGAATGCTGCTTTCACGGTACATCTAAAGGTTGTTTCATTATCTTCTTGCCGTCACATTTTCTTCCATCCCTACTGTACCAAGAAAAGAAAAAACAATCCAGATGTATTACTGTGTACGTTTAAGTATGATAATTTTAGCAAAATGTAAAATTCATACATGGACCTTAGTTATTTTAATTGATTGATTAATCCATGTTCTGCCGCTTATCCAATTTACACTAAATGATTCATTAATGATATTATCAGGAGTTATTGTTAAATACTGCTGGTAAATGCTGACAAAAAATGTGATAGAAATATCAATAATTTCATGCACTTAATCAACAATTCTCTCATCCATGCAGGTTTTCATTTATATCTTCCCGGTGTGATCATTAAACAGGTGTTAGCCTTCATTCAATGGAGTAGAAACTGTCTTAAAAAATATTTTTAAACCCTGCCAAAAACCCTGCTTTCAGTCCTGCGCAGCACCAGGTGTGCGTTGGTTGTTAGTGATGGCGTGAGGTTGAGATTTGGAGACCCATGACCTTTACCACAGCCCACATACTAAATGCTGGCGTCACATATCAGCGGCCAGCTGGAGGGATCAATGGCCAACAGCAGCTGGTCAGATAGGAAGACTTAACATGGCCCAGAAATTAACCTGCAAATGTAGCAGGGATCAGAGATGTCTCTACTCATTGTATACCAGGGAGGATGTTTCATTCATCTCTTGTGGGTGTTTGGAAACCAACAAGTCTAATGCCGCTATTGACCGGATGACATTACCGTTTCAAAAATAAATCCGTTTTCTGATTTTTCAGAGATAGATTAAGGTTTGGTTAGTTTTAGGCACAACAACACCTTTGTTTGGCTTGTTAGGGTAAGATCATGGTTTAAATGACTACCTAATTAGAGACCTTTCATTGCCATGTTTACAATAATAATCACATGGTTAATAGTCTTCATGGTTAAAAGAGACCGGCGTTGGTTGGAAAAAGGAAACAAACAAAACATTTTGTTTTGTTGACCCAGCCCTGCTTCCTGTACAAACTTTGTGGCTCCATAAAACCGAGATTTGCTCCCAGCGTACAAGTTAATTCCTACGACCATGTTGTATCTTGGGAGGACAGTTTCTTGGAAACCTCGACAAAACAAATTATATATTTTGATTATTCTGGTGTGGGTAATGTAGGACTTCATTGCTTCTAGATAATGAGCCCTCATCTGACTTCAGATGGGCCCGTGGAAGATATAGCAATAGGCATATACTAACAACTTAATGACTCTATTTCTTGTCATACATTACTGAGCCAAAACAATCACACCCAGTCAGCAGCAAGTGTGTGTGTGTGTGTGTGTGTGCGCGTGTGCGTGCGTGCGTGCGTGCGTGCGCGCACGCGAAAGGGTCCTTAAAGTTTTGAAATAAATTTGATCTTGTCTGTTCGCACCACTATGGCCCTATTTTTAAAAGACTCAAACTGGGGCAACAATACCTGTCGAGGTGTGGTGTTGCAGGTCTGTACTTTAGTTGTGATGTGTTTGTGTGTTGCTATATAAGCTATTCTCATTCTGTAGCCTATTCTGAGAGTCTAAAGAGATGGATCAATCAATGCTGTCTGCCATAGCAAGCCCACTGCAGGTCTTCATGTGGAGGATGTGGGTGTCGCAGTGAAATGCTCACTCTCACCCACTTATGCGCGTATCAACTTGACTCATTCTTGTAACACCGCTCTCCTCCTTCTATCTGCATTGGAGCCAAGTAGCTGAGAAAAGCTAAACTGCATTGCAACTGACTCAAAAGTGTTGTGTTGTTATTTTCTGCTCAGATTTAATCATCAGAATCTGCACACATTTCCATGCTCCCTCCTCTGCTCTTACAAAGCTGTATGTGTATGTGTATGTGTGTTTAGCATACCAATGATCACGTTTACCTCTCTCATAGGAATGCACTCTCCTAAGTCATGTGACAGCATCCTGTGCTGCCAGTTTTTGTTCTAAAGTACATTCTTTCAAATTGTATTAGCAGGAGAGCTCACCTGCGGATTGTTAATCCAGCGTGAGTCTGACAAAGACCAGACAAAGAGACACAAACCTCATATATACAGTATATATTTTTTTATTTCTGCAGCCCTACAGCTGTCGGCCTATCTCCTACTTAATTATCAATCAATTTACAGCTGATAATAAACTCTATTTCGTTATTGAAGATCTGCTTTTTTCTTCTTCGCTCTCCTTTTTGTGGAGGGAGTGTGTAAATGATTACAGAGAGTGAGGATGGAGAGAGGAACAAGAGGGGGAAAAAAGGAAAGGTAGTGACATTCACCAGTGGAAGAGAAAAAAAATTAAATAGAAGAAATTGATGGGAGAGAGGCAGGCTGTCTCAGATGCAGAGAGAGAGAGAGAAGGTCAAGGGGATAAGGGTCCGCTGCTCCACAAATTATCTCTCAGCTAGTCGTTGGCGTTTCCCGATAATTTGCAGAGCCGAGTGGAGAAGGAGATCAGTAGTGATTGTAGTGGATAGATATGAGAGGTGAAATATATTGCCATGGACTTTTCTCTGGGTTCCAGTGAGCAGATCTATAAAGAGAGTGCTCATGGGAGAAAGAGCAAGGGTCAGAGCCATCAGCTGACCCTTGGAGGAATGTGTGAGACTTTGAGATGCTCGACAATCTCACGCACAGTTCAAAAAACATGGAGCGTATATTGGATCAGCATGAATGGTATAGAATTAAGAGACCCTCTTGAGCATCAATGTGGGGCTGGATTGTAGCTATTGTACAAAGTTGTTTATTTTAGTTGTTTCATACATCTTGCAGCGCCTCCTTTGAACTACTACAAGCCGCAGAGAGGCTGAGACAGGGATCAACACCTGTATGACAGAAAATTACAAAATCTAGTAGCACAGAAAAATGACTATGTGCAAAGTTGAACGTGAATACAGTGACAATTTGCGGTGAAATTTGCAGTTAACGGAAATGTGAAAACCCAAACTCCCCCCCCTCTCTAGCTTCCGTCCTGCAGGTGCTCAGGTGCATAAATAGACAATGATTATTGCCAGACCAACCCCCGAGATGTCCTAAACTTACGTGATATAATAAATAATAAATATATAGTACACGGCTACTATATATCTTTTAAATGTATTCATGCTGTAATCTTGAAAGTTTTTGTGCGTTTTTGATATTAATGAACATTACATTCAAGCCATTGCCAACTGAGTTGCTACAAAGCTTATTAAGAATATCAGCCCCACACAATTCTCTCTGTATTTCTCAGTATGATTATGTTCAGAAGATTGTGGCGTTCGGCGACTTTCACGTGCAAACGCTTGAGTTAAGATAATTACCTCTTTTGAAGAGTCCATTATGTTTTTTTAATCCTCTATGTCCTCCTTGCATACTAGCAACTGCTTGGAGGAGGGGTGGGGGCGCGTGCGCGATCACGGAAGGCTTGTATCATGTGGACGTGCCGACAGTGTTGTTGTCACTACTTAGAATTCCTCACGGAGGCGACAGAAACTACGCACTAAAGCTTTAACTCAATGTATTGATATTACAGAGATATTCATCCACATAAAAGATGCATCAACTCAGTGCAGCTCTTTAACCAAACCTGCTATACATAGACACAGCTAGTGCAAAGCATGCAGCAAAATGGAAACTCAGCATAGTGACACCTGAGCAGCATCCCTTTCTGTGCTATAAATCATGTTAGCCACTTGTGAACATCATGCTTTCCTGGTAATAAATCTTCAAACAAATTGTCTTTACACTGCTTCTCCACTAACAGAGGAATGAGGGCGTCCCTTAGAGAGGAGAGGACTTTTTAATGACTACCATTTACAGATATGTTTGTCTGTGCGGCCATGTAGCTGCAAAAAATGACCACTCCATAACAACAACAACAACACTGATGACACTCTCCAGTGAATGGAAACGGAGAAGCAACAATAAGTGCCATAAAGTAGCAGTGCATACTCCAATGTCGTGTGGACAATTATGAGGTCAGCTGTAGTGTCCCAAGTGTTTATGTTCTCCATATTTTTTTTAAACGTGTCCGTGCCTTTTGTCTTTGCTCGCCAGGAGGCTTGTAACAATCACTGAGATCTGCGAGGGCATTAGTGCAGGTCAGCTTTTCACAAGCACTTTGCAACAAGGTCAAGAGAGTGATGGAGTGTCCATCTGCTCAAATCTCTTGAACATGTTGACAAGCGATTCATTTCTCTGCCTAGACGTCTGTTGGTAATAAACAGATGCCTCCAGTCCTCTACAAAGAGATGACTTTGTCATCTGATATCTGGGTCCACTGTAGTAAGTAGGTCAAAGTAATGTAGACTATGTGTTTACATTTATATGACTGATTGTGTGTGTTTGTATGGAAGAAGATGAATGGCTGTGTGTGTGTGTGTGTGTGTGTGCGAGCTAAATGTGTCTGTTTTGGGCTTGTGCACTTGTTTTATTACCCCCCTCCCAGCTGCAGACACCCACTCAGCAGCAGGAACACACAAACTCTCAGTATACACACACACACACACACTCTGAAACAAGCCAGCCGGTTGAGCTGACTCCAGCATATTGCCACCGTTGTAGGTCCCTCATGGGTGTTCTTAAGCGCCGTCACCCAGGGCCTGACTCAGCTCAG
Source organism: Etheostoma spectabile (assembly GCF_008692095.1). NCBI lineage: Eukaryota > Metazoa > Chordata > Actinopteri > Perciformes > Percidae > Etheostoma > Etheostoma spectabile. The sequence continues at coordinate 5,074,719 of NC_045747.1, forward strand.
CCAGCTCCCCCTCGTCGCACCTGGAAACAACTCAAAAGACCATATCATCTTAATTTATTTCTCTTGGAGAAATGTAATTATTTCACTTCATCGTGTTGCTCTCCATGGAAAATGTGTTTTGCATTCTTACAGATATTTGCAGACCCAGAGTGATTGCAGATCTTTTCAAATAGCTGGAACTTTGATGCAGACACTTGCTGGAGCAAAATGAATGTCCTGCTCTGTGCTGTGTGCTTGTCTGTTTTTGTTTGATTGTTATGGTATTGGTGGTGTTGCGCCATGGCTTGGCCGAGGCGTTTACCATTCTCCTTGCTAGGCCAACATGCTCCTGGAGCAGATGGTGCCGATTGAGAACATGAACAGTGCCATGCCCTTGGATGGGACACAACATCTCTCTTCCCCTCATTTCCCCTAGTTGCCTTTCCTTCTTCTTTCTAACTTTTTTATCAATCATTCCCTTATTCTACTTTTCTTTTTTGAATGAAACTGGGGGATGTAAGAAATTTAGGATGCAGCTTTACTTTTTTGCAGTACACATTTGTATCAGAGCTATGATTGGGCCCAAAACATCTGGTCTGATCCTACAAGAACTCACTTAGTTTCTGTCCAAACCAATCCTCTGCTATTCAAACATTTTCAAACAGCGGCAAAAAATCAAGAAGACAATAGTCAAATGTCCAGCCCAATCTAGTTCGAGCAGAGAATGAAAGCTCTAATTTGCACTAGAATAGCCACTTCAGTGCAATAAATTGTTTTGAGTTTGTTTCAGCGTCACGCTGCTAAGCCGCTAACCTTTGACCGCTGACCCCTGGGAGAAACTGTAAGCATGGCTTACCCTTCATTAAGCCTGTCTGTCCATGATGATTATTACTGCTGGTATGTTAACCCAGATGTCACAGCAGCTCACTTTCTGACGCAATAGTGATGCATTACTGCCTTTGACTGGCTGTCTGATCTAGTGTGTCGATCCTGTCCATTCTCATGGTCTGGTTTGGCCATTAAGCCACCCACTCACCTGTCATATCCTACAGTACGCTGTCTGTTCACCTGAAAATCTTTTTCAACTGTCCATCAACAGCAACATGGTGACCTGCATGTTTTTTCCTCCTGTTACCATGCATCTGTCTTTCTGGACCATTCTCTGCACCCAGTCGGCCACCTGTCTCTATCTACATTATTTGTTTTGTCGCCCTGCCTGTCATTTTTAACAGGAAGTGATTGACTCGTCTTCATGCGGGGACGACATTCATGCACCACTTCTGGATGACAGGATGACACATTTCCATCGGTTTTGCAGTGTGATATTTTTATCACACCGCTCCGTTTCGCAGCGTGATCCATTTTTCATTGTGCTGAGGTGATTGCAGACTTCAGTCAAAAGTATCCACTGAGTTTTCATTTTCCTGTAGCGCTCGGTACATTTATAACTTTTGAGACCACAGATGCATTTAACAACACAAGAATCATAATGGGAACTCCCAGAACATCCTCTGGTCAATCTCTGCTGTACTCACTGTGGCTGTCTGTGGTGGTGTGCATGTTGATGTGTGTGTGTGTGTGTGTGTGTGTGTGGGG
>NC_045747.1:5076303-5077002 GCF_008692095.1 Etheostoma spectabile
GGGGGGGGGTCGTCTGAAACACAAATAGTGTTAATGGACACAGGAATGAGCTACAGAGGTCATTAAATGGAGAGATATACAGAATGGGGAAAAAAGCCCAGAGAGAGAAGTGATGTTATTCGTAGAGTGAGTTCAAGGTCCAACCTGGGGCCAGATGCATTCAGCTCTGTGTAGAATTACATGTTCTTGTAGCAGTTATTGGCAGTATTCACCATCAAATGTCAAAAGGTACTCAAATCTTTTTTTACATAAAGTGAATTAAAAAAAAGTAGACTGTAAATCTAAATGTTTTACAAACCATGTTACATGTGCAATTATGCTGCAACTAAGACTACAGGCAACAGCTTGCAGTTGTCAACATACTCTGTGGCATGCAAGTTTTCCAGATGAATAGCATATTGCATAGAGGGTTGTCATGGGGAAAAATGTATATCAGTATAAAGGGGTGTGTTGGTTTGATTGTGTTGGTAGCTCTCATCTTAAAACAGACATTACAAAATGCTTCACAATGAAGGATCACATTAAATGATTATAAAATAAAATGATACGAAATAACGCCGTTCTTTTCAAATGAAAAGTTAAATACAAAGGAAATAAAACACTAACGTTAGCTAAATTTTCCAAATTTTAGACAGATATTAGTCTGGCTAACAACAGACCAAGCTAAGCTCAATTGGTCTGGGGAGTCTGCTCTGTATT
>NC_045747.1:5077012-5127166 GCF_008692095.1 Etheostoma spectabile
AAGAGGTGTGACCAACGGGCATAGTTACAATGACCCTGTACGCAATTGGACAGTCCTCCAACCAATCAGACCATTGGCCCGGGTAACGTAGAAGCGACAACGACATTGACGGGTTGCTGTGCTTCAGTGGCGTTCGGTAGCCCCTGTGTTGAATGTAAACAAGAAGCTGCTTGGTTTCGACTTTATGTGTGCTACTATTAAACAACATTTTAGCGTCGCCATTTTTAGTCTTTCTTTAATATAAATAAAAAGAATTGAAGAGAAAATGTGTCTTAAGCCTTGTGTTTCACACTGTATGTGAAACAAAACAAAAAAAGCACACCTTGTTAAAAAAACCTTTCACCTTCATTTTTCATCTCCACTTGATTATATCGCCCACTACTGTCTCTAGAAGGCCTTGGTCTGAAACATATAAACACCAGTTTACGTGTGTGAAAGTACATGTTTTTTTGTCTGTTTGCATTATTTATTGCACTGTAGGCTGCCTTTGTCCCCTGGGATCTTACTTTAGTGCTGTTTTTGAGCTCTGCATTAGAACATATCAGCAGCAGGTTATCTTCAAGAAACCGTTCATGGTGTATGCCTTCACTTTCAACATCACATCATTTATAAATACTTAAAAGACTTCTTGAAGGCTTCCTCTTCTTGCTTGTCATCTCTGTAGCTTCTGCTTTTCACTACCTGTTAAAAACAGTAAAGGTGTCTGTTACTGTCAGAATATCCAATGCAAGAAATACCAAGGTTGGTTTACACTTACTGTCCCATTATGCAGTCAGATCAAGGACTGTTGGTTGAATCCAACCAGCTGTCTTTTTTACCTTCTCACTGAGCCGGCGTTGTCTCTCTACAGATAAAGACGGAGCTGCTGATGCAATAACTCCCTGTTTTCCTCCTGCACGTACAGTTGAGAGCATGTAACCTTTGATTCAGACGAAGCTCAGGATTCTCAATCAATCACAGTTCCTTGATTAGTGTAGAGTGCACACATGCTCTGCTCTTTAAAAGCATAATGATGCGGCCCTCCCTTCCCCACCCATACGTAACACTAATGGACTGAGCCACGAGCAATCTTACAGGGTTTGTACAGAAATTGAGGAATACTGTACTATAAATGGGTTTATGGTGATATAGTCCTTATATACTACTGAAGATCAAGCTGGCCTCCTTATAGTATAGTAGTAGTATAAAATACAGTATGTTAGGCAAAAATATATATATATATAAATGTTTATTTAACAAGAGTTATGTTTGTGTTTCTGTGCTTTAGAGAGTGATCATAAGAGCAGGAGATGAAATAAGTCGACGAGGGCTTTTTCTTTTATCTCTAATTTTATAACTGTATGTTCCAGTGGGAAGCGTTGTCACTGGTGTATTTGAGTCTGTGTATTGATGTGTGTGTTTGTGCACCTCTGCTGCATATTGCAGCAATTTCTCGCAGTCTGGTGGCTGTGTCGAGTTTATTAGCTGATACTGGATGAAAGCCAGGTGTGTTTAACTAGGCCGGGCTCAGTGGCTCTCAGTGAGGAGTCATGTATATTGCATAACTATAATGACAAAACACTGACAGGGCCCTTAGGGAGATGATAATGGTTTAAGGCAACACACTTTGAAGAGAATAACGGTGTCCATCTCTCCACTGCCAAACAATGTCTAGGCTAGTAGCAGCGCACCTTCAAATACTGTTGAAGGCAGGTGCTGGACCATCAGAAGTTGGCAATGAACTATAAAGAAAGGTCTTCACACTGTAGCATCCCTTAAAGTGCTCATATTATGCTTTTGGGCTTTTTTCTTTTTGTTTATTGTGTTCTTGTTGTGCACAGTATAGGTTTACAAAGTGAAAAAGCCCAAAGTCCACCCCAGAGGGACTTACCGTCTTCCAGAGATAACACTGTTCACCAACTAGTCCAACGTTTACATCTGTGACAAAAGCTCTTCACTTTGTAAAACACATTATAGTGCTCGCCTAGCTGCTAGCGTGGCACGCCTTCACACTCTGCAAATGACTAGCTAGTCGTGCTTACCTAGCTACTGCGCATGTGCGACTCCCAACAAAGATGGCAGTTCGATGCTTAACTCTGTAGCTAAAACAGAGAGCTATTCTGCTACAACCCCTAAATACAGTTATGAAAAATTGCATAATATAAGCACTTTAAGTGCAAGGTATTTGCACATCTGTCACATACTTTGTAGTCTTTCGGATCTCTATGAATACATTGAATCACAGTCCTGCCCAAAAAACATTTCATCAGAGATGATGATAAAGCGTTGCTGACTTCAACATGGTTTTAAAGCTGGTTAATTGTTTAATTGTGGTTTTTCTGTTGCGTTTCTCTATTATATATCACTCGTGAATTGAATGTCTTTGAGTTTTGGACTGCTGGTTAAACAAATAAAGAAATTTGAGGGCATTGACTTTGGCATTAGGAAAATGTTACATGCATTTTTTATTGTCTTCTGACATTTTATAGACCTTTTTAATTCATTGATTAACTGTTCCCTGTGGAGTTTATGACCTCTAGTAGTGCTATGGACCATTTCTTGGATGTTCGTGGATGCACGTGCATGCACACAAAATACACTGTCCTGCCAATGGTTTTACACAACTGCAGGTGGCCAAAATGCCCCGAGAAATGTGAAACAATATGTAAGAAATACGCAGAGAAGAAAAAGCCTGCTATTGCTAGTAATCATAATACACATGAAAAAAATCAGCTTTGCAAATGTTTTATTGAGGAAGGAAATGTCTGTTTAACCTTCAAGACAGAGTAGTACTACACAGGGTACCTTTAATCAATAACATTTCAACAAATGAGTTGGTAAGGAGATTCATTTGTACTTGTTGATGTGCACTGTTTCTATGTGGCCTCATAAATGGGGAGAAAACCTGTGTAAGTGAAAGACTATTTGGTGAAAGGTCTACCACTGAAACACAAAGACAGCAGGGGGCCAAACAAATAGTTCAAACTGTGCTTTGCACCTCTAGTCCTCCTTTTTTATTTTGCCTGAACCTTTCCTGTTCCTCTTTACTCTCCTGATGCAGTAAATGTCTGCCTCTGACCTACAGGTTTGTTTATGTGTTTTTTACATGCTTACACTGGAACAAGAATATACACACGTACTCAAGCACACAACCACACACACACACACACACACACACACACACACACACTAAAGAGCGCTGACAGTGGTCCCAAGTTCAATGGTAAAAGTGCTGTGGATGGCTCCTCAGAGAGCTCCGCGCTCAATTTCTCTAATGATGTATATTCAAACTTGAAATGCCGCTGCAATGAAATGTGGTGGGGTATTAGAGCTGAGAGGAGGTCGGAGACAAATAATAACAGTAATGTATACTTTATTAATCCCGCAAGGGGAAATTACAATTTTACACTCTGTTGTTATTACACACAGGCCTGAATTACACACACATGCTCAATACCTATACATGCACTAAATGGAGAGATGTCAGAGTGAGGGGGCTGCCCATGGAAAGGCGCCCCAATGGGTTGGTGCCTTGCTCGAGAGCACCGTGTCAGTGCCCAGGAGGGCACCTCTCCAGATACCAGTCTACCACCATACTTTGGTCCGTATGAGGAGTTGAATCAGCGACCCTCTGGTTTCAAACCCAACTCCCTACTGACAGAGCTACTGCCCCCCCCATATATAAGCAAAGAAGAGGTGCAATCAAGCAGGGTGAGGTCCAATAGGATTAATGACACTTCAATATTAAAGGTTAGCTGCACAGAGATTGCTCTATAGGATCTGGTCACCTGCTGTATATCCATCAAGAAATCAAATACAATCATATTATTTAACTCTTAAGTTATTAAGTTACTTAACAGGGCAGATTCTACTTCTACCCTTCATTATATATTGTAAATACCAGCGCTGAAGTTACAAGCTGCCAAATATCTCATCTCCACTTTCCACTTTATAGTGACTGTATAGATTTAGAAGTTAATTGACGTTTTCAGCTGTAATTTCCCCTGGCTCTCCCTTTTGTAAGCAAGTATAACTGGAATCCTTCTCTGGTGGTTCAAGCCCTTCAGCTGTCCAAGTACATTGTGTGTGTGTGTGTGTGTGTGTGTGTGTGTGTGTGTGTGTGTGTGTGTGTGTGTGTGTGTGTGTGTGTGTGTGGGGGTGTGTGTGTGTGTGTGTGTGTGTGTGTGTGTGTGTGTGTGTTCCTTTAGCCAAGATAAGCTGGCTGTGGATTGCAGAAATCTGTCTAGAATATCCCCAAGTGGGAGAGAGGAAATGAGGCGATCAGTGGCGGGGCTTTAATAAGCAGTGACGGCCCCCCCTCAGGATCACCTAGCACGTGATTTGGAGGGACACTCCGCCCGGCTGCCGGTGTTGTTGTAATTGTTGTTTCTTTCTAATGATGGTTGTGGAGCTTTTATGATAAAGCTCCCTGAAAAACATTGAAGAAATGTTGCCTTTGGCGTATACTATTGTAATATGTAACAGTTTGACACAAAATGCCACTGCGTATAAATCTACAGTAATCTCTTCCATTATTACTTATATTTATGCTTTCATCCTTCCTTATCTGCCTAAGTGCTCTCTCTCTCTCTCTCTCTCTCTCTCTCTCTCTCTCTCTCTCTCTCTCTCTCTCTCTCTGTGTCCTCTAGGGAGAGTGTGTGTTAGCAGCTCATTCCTGACCACAGAGACCCTCAGCCTCTTTTCAGACGCGTGTCCTTTCCTTAACCTCACACTCCGGCTCTCCTCCTATATTTAGGGGCGAGACAATTCACAACATAATCCCACGACTTCACTTTCACCATGTCTTAGTGACAGTTGCATTGAAAGTGAGGGGTCTACTCATTGAAGCAAATTACCATATGGGTTTAGAGTGGTTTAGAGAGGCTGGGTGACACTTAACAGTGATGAACTGGTCTTATAATGCAAACATGATTAGGAAAATGAAGCCTTTGTGGTATAAAGGAGAATCTAATTAGAGTGAGTGAAAGGAAGGTTTTATCAGATTTGATTTTTGGAAGTGGATGTCAAGTGGGGACAATAGAAGGACTCAGAGCTGGATGCAAGCACAAACTCGTGAGCTCTGTTATATAATTTACAAATCACCTCCCGGCCCTTTTGACATTTGTCTGCCCTTTAAAACTCTTTATGTATCTAAAACTCTAAAGTCATGCGTCAGACATACTCCAGAGTCCACAAAGGTTAAGTTTTGATTGAGTTTACATTGTCCTATATTTTCAGATTTTATGTGGAAACTCAACCTATATGGGGTTGCTGTGGATTAGGAGGTAGAGTAGATTATCTATTAATCCCAGAGTTGGTTGTTTCAGCCTCGGGTTCTCCTTGAGTCTGACACTGAATTCCAAATTGCATGGTGGGTCTACTGTCATGAGTTTACAGGTATTTGTGAATAGGAGGCTAAATTGTAAAGTGTTGTAAGCCTTGGAATAGTGTAAAATTGGTGGTGATTTGTTAATGACTACAGTGAAATTGCATTGCATTCCATCACACTCAGGTTAAGAAATAAATCCCCTCCCTCAGTTATACTCTATAGGTAACAGGGCTGACTCACAAACTGGCTGTGATGAAGTTGACTTTGGGATAAATCCTCCTGCATCATCACGCTGGTCAGGTGAATAAGCATTATGCTTCTATCATACATACACCAAAGTAAACTAAAAAGAAAACTCCTCAGAAAACTATTTCTATGCTGCACAGTGTGTGTGAATGGAGTGAGAAGAAAACTTTAATAATGACTCCGTAAATCCCAGATGCTCACGGTTAACATGTATGTATTTGTCAAAACTGTCTGTCACAGCCACTACCATCATCAGAAACATAATGAGCCATTCTATACAAACCACATCTGTCGCATTTTGCAGTGTGTTATTTTTTTTCTGTCTGACTCTGTGTAAATTGTACAGTGAATTCCAGATGTTGTGGGGATGAGGTGTGTGTGTGTGTGTGTGTGTGTGTGTGTGTGTGTGTGATTAATTTGAAACCTTTTAATTACATGTTTCTGTGTTGCAAATTACTGCACCACTCTAATTTAAACCTACACTGTAAAAACCCACTCTGTAGTTTTAAGTTGGTACATTTCTAACACATTAGTCAACACAACATTTCTAGGCCCATTTGGATTATGTATACAAAATGAAAATAAGAAAGAAATCAGGCTATGCCTCTATCTTATGTAGAATGACGCATCAGCATTAAGCTGATTCCCAAAGTGCAAACCCTGCTTATCTCATTCATTATAGCAAGAAAAGTCAATCTGGCTGTAATGGGTCTGTCACTGAGCAAGGTTTGCTGCACTCAGTGGTCAGCACATGTCTCAGCCACTCAGCAGAGATACTGCCTCATTTTACGAAACAAAGAACGACTAACCGCTCATTGTATAAAGACTGAATCGGCAACAGTCAATATCTTCTCAGTCAAACTTTGTTTAAAAAAACACTTGCTGATTACTTAGCAACTTGATAAGTACTAATGAATAAGTAGTACTTGATAAGCATAAGTATCAAGTATCAGTGATAAATACTTCTCTTAAAGTTACACAACAGAGGACTGTAATGTTCTGTAACTGCTCGATTCAAAGGTTTTTGAATATTTATCGTTTGGTCTGAAAGGATGTGAGGTCAACAATGCATGTGCTTTCAAAATGTATTCAGAATATCTTCCATTTACTTCTTTTGCAGTTGCGTAGGTGGCCTCTTCTCTCCAGGTTTGATGCTGTCTGACCTCTGGTTTGATTTTTCTGCTGCAGTGTGACCCTGATTATGGTGAACCTGGTTTACTGGTTTCCCCATCATATATATATATATATATATACTGTAAATATAAACGTCAACGCTGTTCAGTGTTTAACTGAGGACCTGTGGGCTGTATGCATAGAAATCAATTACAGTAGGAATGTGTTTAATTATATTTATACGTCACTAAGAGGGTCTGAAAAGTCACTTATTCTAGCGGGAATTTAGTGACTGCCGCTGCAGTCTTTTTTGCTGCAGCTTCCTCATTTCCCAAACAACAGAGCAAAATCACGTAACGTGCGTTTTTAAAAAATGACTTGTGTTAAAAGGAATTTGCGTTAACTCGTTATTAACGCATTAATTTTGACTGCCCTAATACTGTATATACATACATGCCGACAGTGACAATTATTGTGTCAGGCCATTGCAGGCATGTGTCTGTTTTGTCTTTTTTTTCCACCCTGGCCACAAAGAACACCAACTTATTTAAGTCAAAGTATTTTTTTTGAAAGTGGAGATTCAAGGATTTTTGATAAATCACCATCACTAACTGAACTAGATTAAACTGGTTTATAATGACATTTTCTGAACGAAAACATTTCTCATCTCTTTCTTTTTTACACACGCAGACACATGCATTATGTAGGTGTAATCTGTTTTGAAGAAGCGAGCCATTGTCAGCATTACTGCCTACAGCATTCTGGCAGTCTGCTTGAATTTTACGTAATCTTTGGTGCCTTAGCTGCTGAACCGTGTTGTCAACGTGACACCTGCCGCAGCAACCTGACTGACCGACACCTGCTGGGCCAACACGCTGCCTCAACACACTCAACTGTATGGGAAAAGAGACTGAGAGCGATGATGATGAGTTATATTGAACTTCTATACTATAAGGGGAATATGTAGTCAAAGGGTTAAAGAGGGAGATGTAAGCACCTCAGAGCATTAAAGTAAAGAAACAAAAGATAAAATGCATCCCTCTTGCTTTTTTTCTGCACTTGTTTGTTCCTTCGGGGTGGCAGAGGGACTAAAGTTAATCCCCGAATAATTTTGGTTTAAAGGCAACAAAACTCCCTGGATAGGTTGCTGGAAACATTCATCCTCACAGGAAGTCACATTTCCCAGTTACCTGAAGTACATGTCTTCACGGGAGGAAACCACATAAACATAAAGAACACATACAAACTTCCCATAGAACAGACCATACTTAATCTCCACAAGCACTGAGCTAGAAGCCTGCTAATAAAGCCAGTTCTGTTATGGAGACAGCTGCTCTGTCCTTTCTCTCCAGTTCATCTGATTAATCTCTCTGTTGTGCAAACTAACCTCTCTTCTCAATTTAAAGATGACATTCAAGATAAGCACCTGCTTCTTTTGGTAGAGTCCGCCCACAATGCTCCTTAGCTTCTCCACTACTCTTTATTATCTGGTGGAGGAACTGGGTTTGTGAGCCTCACTGTTTTCTTAAGCAGGAGCAAGCCAGTGATTTATTTGTCCAGACCTGCATTGATGATGATGTGTACTACTCTCTACCAGACATATGCTGGCTGTCGCCGCTCCCTACTGCCCTGTTGATTTAATTTTGGCTATCCATCCACAGACCACCTCTTACGGTCAAGTCGTGCGAGCAGGCCATCTCCAAGGTGGTCAGCCTTGCATGTGTGTGTCTACGCCTTTCTCATCCCATCTTTAACTCTTGGTTTTTCATGCCCAGCCTGTCAAGGTTAATTGTCCACTTTTTCTCTGCTTTTTCCAAACCCTCGTTCATTAACAATCATCCGCCAAAACAGGTAAGGGTCCAGTAGGCTTCTGAAGTGCTTGTCAGACAGTTCCCTCACACCTTTACAATGTGGAATTAGGGTGTACTGGGCATCAAACCAGGAGAGAAGAAGCCACCTAGGCCACCTATGCTACTGCCAACTTTACTTTACAAATTGTAAAAGTATTTTTTGTTCTCATATCCTTCCAGACCATGATAATGTAATATTCAAAAACCTGTGAACCAAGGGTGTTTGCCATGGCCATGGTGTTTGCTAAACTAACTTGAGTACCTGGAGTACTGCGAGTGGCCCGGGGCTCTGGTTCAGGACCTATCCTGGACTTATCTCTAAATGTTGACCTCCAACAATAACATCCAGGCCTGCCTAAAGGAGAGGTCATGATGAACAAGAGTGGGTGCTGTAGTAAACTGTGTTGATTAAAATTGAAGCTTATCTGTGTTGTCACCACTGAAACACTAGTGTAGCTACTCTGCTAATGTCCCAGTCTTTACTCCTCTGCGTACCTGTACTGTACCTTTTTAGATGATCATCTGCCATGACCATCTGAGCTGTTTCATTTTGCTTACTGTAACCCAGATTTTCCCTTGGGGGCGTCTTTACTGCGTTTTGGCTGCGTTCCAGTTTTGTTCCGTCCTCCTCCACGCACCATACAACACCGGGAGCAGCGTGTCTTGCTGCCTGACTTGCAGATTTTATTTTCTCTACAAGTAATTTACAGAAAAATCAGTCTTTTATTAAGATAGTATCTACCTTCCACTCCAGGCACTCTATTATGTTTTTCCACCTCCACGATGAGTCTCTCATTGTCCGTGGTGTTGTGAAGGAGACACCTTTGGAAAGCCCAAAGTGCCTCACGATATTGGGAGTAGTCTTTTGGTAAATTGACTGGATACTCTTGCTTATTCACTTCCTGCCCGGCTGTCCAAATGATACGCAGCTCGCGTGGAATATCACGTATTGACTTGAATGGCTGTGATTGCTTGCGGGGGCTGTGAAAAATAGCAATAAGCCTGCTTTTAGTCACCAGACTTCTGGCTACCATGGCCATGCAGACTCTGACCCCATCCATACCTTTGTATTCATGGCACAATCAGTAACTCCCTAATATCACTGAGAGTATCCAAGACACATATGTTCTTGAGGTTATTGGGAAGCATCTGCACAACCTTTCATCTCAAGCTTCAGAGTTGGCATCCACTTCTGCACCTGTTTCTCCTCCTATACATGATCTCACTTACCCTTCCCCTCCCTGTCTCCGGGGGCATCATCAGGAAGCCAGCCTGTCTCCTAAACACCTTAGCACTTTCTCACCCAGAGCTTATTGATTTTTTAAAAACTCCAACCTTTTTCTTCTTACCGTATAGGGGAGTCTGGAGTAGCATACATCATCTCCCTGTCCACAACTGGGGTCCAACTGTGATTGCAGCTGCTCATTGAGGGTGTTTGTTATGTCATTAACTTTTATTTTCTGTAAATGTACTGTGGTGTCTGACCAGTGCTGGATGATGTGTTGAGAGGAATCCGCTTGACACTGTTTCTTGATTATTAGAAGGTTTATTTACATCAAAGGAGCTTTTATTTCTCTTTCCTTTTTTTTCTCAAAAGGAAATGAACATTCCCCAACCTTATACTGTATGTATATTTTGTATTCTTTAGTGAGACAGAGAAGGAAATTATAAAAACGAATATGGAAGCCATCATCACTAGTTACTGCACAGCCTTTCCTACAACAACATACCGTGGTTCATACCCTGTTCGGTTGTGTTATAAGAAACGGGGAATGAAGGGGTATGATGAGCTGTTAGCGTTTGCCCAACATAAAGACACAAAAACACATCTATAAGGAGCCTCAGCAAACCAAATTGTGTTCTCTCTCTTTCCTAGCCTTCCTCTCCAGAGCCTTTCGTAGTCTGCGTCCTTGAGGGCTCCGCTGTCATCAGGGAAGGATGAGAGGATTGAGGGGCTTAGGCCCTCTCGGTAAGATAAGAGAGGAAGAACTCATTCAGGCTTAGATGGAGAGGAAAACATAACCTGTGGCAGATTAAAGTTGAAGGTCATCATGAATAAACTTTTTTCAGAAACATAACAAACCGCTTTGAAATGATTAAATTGTTTGAATCACGTGACAAGAAGAAACACCAACTGATAAAGCCGTAAAGCTTTACAATCAGCATTACTCATCGAATGCACAAGAGAGACTAGTTTAGACTGTGATGAAGGATGTTGGGGAGAATAATATCTAACCTTTTTTTCTTTCTAAGATGGCGCTTCTTAGTAAAGTTTGAATTTCAATTATGCCACTGGAGAGTGCTTCCGAAAGTTCTTCCTGAACTTTTGACTTTACATAGAAAACTATGAGACTTGTGGTGGATTTGTACAAAAATTATTGGCAATCAGTATTAATCCAATTAATTAATTTCCTGCTTTTGCCTTACTAACAATGGTGCCTAAGGATGGCAAAGCTGGTTTGCCTTTCCATTAACCAATTCATCCATCTTTGTTCAGGAGCAAAAAATCTATTGGCCACAAATTGATTCCCCCCCATGCCTTTACCCAGCATCCACATCAGCTACCCTTGACAACATTTTGGTGCATTAAATCCACAAAACCACCAGTCTCATTTCCAGTTTGTTGTAGATGTGCATTAGCCTGGGAACCAGACAATTCTGCCTGCTTATGTTTTATTTGCTCTGACAGATACTATATCTGTCCCTTTTCCATTCAACAGATTTCCAGCCAGAAACTGGACGGACCAATCATAACCGTTTACTTACATGGGTTGTGTTTAAGAAAATAACTGACAGAGAAGCATCATGCTTGAATGTACTTACTTAATATAACTGGCATTCTCCGTCCAGCTCTCACTGGGCTCACAAAACTCACAACAAATTGTCAAACTAGTCTGTGCTGATCAAATGTGAACCAAGATTCTGTTACTATATTGCATATTTTTCGCATAAAATGTCTTTAGAAAAACATTCTTAGCTTACGGTTTAGCTGTTATTTGATAAAGTTTGTGACCTGGATGCAATGGTGTTCCTACTTCAAAACAAACCAAGCATTGCTCCCCTACTTTGTGATGCTCAGTGCTACGTAGCGCATGTTTCATTGCAGCATTTTTTGACTGTGCCCTTTGAAACACCGGTTGGAAAACAGAGGTTTCAGACCAATACGCATTTGCAGATTAGTCTGATTTAGCCAGGGTAGAGGTTCATCGTTCCCAGAGGTTGAACTCCAACATCATGCCAAAGCTTTTTATTCAGCTGATTGCAACACCAACATTACAAAACAAGTCGTTGATTGATTTCAGTTATAAAACATTTGACTTGTATTCATTTAAACATGTTGTATCTACTGTTTGTGGCTTTTAGATTTTTGAGAAGGAAAATCACTTCTACAGTATTATGGCAATATGGATTGACGTTTGTAGCATGAAAACTGTTGCAATATGTACTAAATAATTTAAAAGGTAAGTCATTGTTTGTGGGTTTCTAATTTATAGAGACTTGTGGTATATTAAAATATGAAAAATGAAAGCTAACTACCTTCATAGTGTTTGCTGCTTATTGTCTCTTTTCTAGCTCTTATTCCCACGAGCTACATATTTTATTAGGTGTGTGTGTGTGTGTGTGTGTGTGTGTGTGTGTGCTGTTTTTCCCTGTCTGAGTATGTTTGCATGTTCACTTACATGTGTAACTTTGCTACAAGCTCCTTAAGAATGGATAATCTATTAGCAGCTGTAGGGGGTCTACAAATGTATGCATAATGAATGTGACACACACACACACACACACACACACACACACACACACACACACACACACACACACACAGCGCTGGCTCAGCCAGGGGATTAAAACAGAGATTAAATCAGCACCAAAATGACTCTAATGTAGGGGACAGACAGTTATGTAACAGTAAAAAACGCTGACCACGAAAAGCAGTTCAGTGTGTGTTCATGAGTGACTGTTTTAAAAGACTTCTTCACTTCAATTGCTTTACTTATGAAGGTGATTATTTAAAAGCAAACATGACATGAGAAAAGTTATTCAGTGGTTCCTTAAGAGAACACAAGCAGAACTAAATTTGAGGTTATATTTGGATGTACCTTTTCCGCTATGTACAGCATGCACATACAAATTTAATCAACTAGCTCTGCTCGCTTCTTTGCTGCCTGAATGCGCTGATTCCTTTTACAGCAGTGCCATCTTCAAGACCCAATGCGTTAGGATGTGCAGAAGGAACTCCCCCTACAGGTTGGACATTGAAACACTTCTTCTCATTGCTATTCAGCTCATGCTGCAGCTAATTTTACATTGTGCTTGAAGTAACTAGTTTGTGGTTATCAAGGCTATCATGTCTGACCTTGACTTCTAGCTCCTCACAGATTAAATAATTTGTGGGTAAGAAAACAAAGAGTTAAGTGGCTCACCATAAGAATGGGATTTAAATTCGTCTTCAGGTGGATTGCATCCTTTTGCCAAGCACTCTACAAGAGAGACACAGAAGTAAAGACGGTTAAGATGAGTTAGAGAAAAGTGGAGGGAGACTCCTGATTTTGTTTTAGTGGGCTTGCCTGACTTAAATGTTATAAAGGAAAAGTTTTACCATGAATGTATACTGTGTAGGTGTGGTAATATACATTTGATGTACATATTTAATGTAAGTGCTATACCACCAGACAAAATGTATTGTTTTGAAATGTTTCCCCTCCCTGTCTTTCTCCTTCCTCCTGACCCTCTTGTTCAAGCAGTCACTTAGCAGCAGTTTTTTTTTATTTATTTTTTTTAATGCAAAGCTACGTGAGAATGTGTCTCCTCCTCCTCCAGCTCTCCACTCGAGTCAAAGGGAATTCCTGAGCGGCGCTCAACCTCGGCTCTGCCATTCAACTCCCACGCAGCCTGTCTGCCTTTGAGCTGTTTGCCGCTTTTTTTATATTATATATTTATATTTTTTAGTTTTCAAATATGCAATTGTTCAGGACAAGAGTAGAGCTCTTTGTGGTGTTTTTAAAAAGTAAATCTAGTGTTGTTAGAGTATTTGTTGAATGACATGACAGGCAGAACTGCATTAGCCAACAATAGCAGAACCTTCCCTTCAAATCTGCTGGGTAGAGGTTTTCCAACAATGTGTGGTAGAGTTTTTTAAAGTGATTTTTAAAACAACAATACATTTAAGCACTCAAACATCAAACCAAGTTCATCTTTCTTAAAGGAATTGTTTAAACTCTTCGGGAAATACGCTTCCGCTTTCTTGAAGAGAGTGAAATAAAAAGATTGATACCACTCTGTTCGGTAAATAGTTAGCTTGAGCCAGCAGCTGGTTAGCATTAGCTTAGCCTGGAAACGGGGAAACCGCTAGCCTGGCTCTGCCACAAGTGAGCACTTGATGAGTTTTAGAGGTGCAGATTCTGTTACCTTTGGACAGAGCCAGGCTAGCTGTTTCCACCTGTCTTCAGTCTTTATGCTAACGTAAGCTAACCAACTGCTGGCTCTGGTTACATATTCACCATACAGACACTAGAGAAGTATCAATTGTCTCATCTAACTCTCTGCAAGAAAGCAAATAGGTGTATTTTCTAAAATATTGAACTATTCCTTTTTAAACATTTGTAATAATTACCCAGGATCGGGCCCATTTGAACTCAGCCTCACACACTTTTCACTAACCAGAATATTAAGCAAGTGAAGACATTGTGATGGTTACCATTGTCAAAAGATGTGTACTCTGTTTGTTAGCCACTTGGAATAATCAACAAGTATCTCTCAGGAGTTTGAGAGGCTGTGGCCCTTTTTGTGGCCCTCTGTCAATCTGGGAAGTTCAGGACAGAGCAGGATGTTGATTGGAACATACATGAGTCGGCAATTAGTGAAAACCATATGGATGTCGCAGACCAACTGGAAAACTTTGGCTCCTCTGCAGACTCCTGGCATCTGCCGGGCAAGGCTTTCTCAAGATGGGAATCCTATTGACAGCGGCTTTGACAACTGCAAATAACTTTATCAGCCCCACAATGTTTAACAGACATTATGTAGTCATGTGTTGTTTTTGTCTTTCTTTGTTTTACATTGGCATCTTTTACTTTTTGTTTTTATTTTCCAGAATGTCTCTTTTCAGCACCTACTCCTGTTTTCTGTCACCGCACCATCTCAGTTTGACCTATTTCCACTCCTCTCCCTGTATGTTTACATGTGCTGGCTCTGCATGTTCCCACCTCCACCCATAATCCACTCCATACAGTTTTATTCTGCTCCCTTTATCCTGATTTCAGACAATCCTCTTATAACCTCAACTAAAAAGGTGAATTTTAATCATCCATTACCACTACTTAACCGAGCCACCAAAGGTCACTATGACATAAAATGTATGTCATATGTTTCGAGTGTGATAAAACACGCTCATTAGCAAATTACATTGTTTAACGTGTGAAGATATTAACAGTTCTTGTGCACCAATTCAACAACTGAGAATTGTACAGGCGGCTGCAAGCAAAAATGCAATGCAATGTCAAATAGGCCAAATTTTGTGCTAATGTACCAAGAGCTAATATTAGAGAGCTCCATATTAGCATGAATGCATTTAAAGTGGCCAATCATAATGTTTGTTCCTTTCTTTTCCCGTGTTCATGACAGTGTGTCATCTTCTGTCCTTTGACAGTGACATAATTTGTTATTGCTGCTACTGAGAAATATCAGAAACATGGTCCTTTACCCCTCCTACAATGTTCTGTTTTCAACTTGTGTAACAGCAAAGCTCCTGTTTATTTTAGTCAGCATAATATCTTCAGGACACCACGGCTTGGATTCTTATTCTTGACTGTATGCATTATCTCCGAGATCTTCTACCTATTCCTAAACCTCCAGAGATTACTTCAGCTCCAGCAAATTATCAGTCAACTGATGACACTCATAAAACCCTGACAGGTAACATATGCCCTCTACCAGATTGTATTGATCTACCAGCCATCTCCACGAAGGCATGCACGAGAGTGAACCTTTTTAATATACTGTGTGCTCAGTGTGTTTTACGATAATGGAGGGGCTCACACGGTGCGAGGAGCCTCATCAGGGCTCGTTTGTAGTTTATGTCTCTATTCTCCCAGGGGTGTCAAGATCCAACCCCATCTATGTGTTGTAAATAATGATATGTTGAAATGTCCAGTGTCAACTCAACTATAGCATAATTGCAGTACTGATTCATTTATAGATTACTACACACACACACAGAAGTGTTTCTTGGCTTTGGGCAAGGCTGCTGCCTCTGGCAAATTTGCCCAAAACTTGTTTACCTTGTTGGGTGATGTCAGGATGTATACTATAAGAAAGCATACATTTGTTAACCATGGTAAACCACATTCATACCATTTTGAATAATGTTGCAAATTAACGAGAATGGTCAGGTATATAATTTGCTGAGACAGAAAACATTATTGAAAGTTATTTCCACAGCGTTTCAGTCTATTTCTCAGAAAATGTAAAATGTAGCAAACAATTGGTATTGCAAAGTGCCTGTTAGGCATAATTAATTAAAACCCAGTCAGGGAAAGTGTTATCAGACCTGAATGGAATAATAATTGAAAATTATAGTTTTGGTTTGTTTTTGTTACTTTGGATTTTGTTTTTTTGGAGGTAAGAAAATAACAATCACAGATAGTATTTCTCTCTGTGACCCTACATCTGAATTAATTCAATATGTATTAACCGTGTAACTATTCAGAGCCAGCCCACCAATCAGTTGCCCTTCACATTAGAAAATTGATAAATAACCAAGGTCTTTTTCCTGTAACCTGTTGGGATCTTACTGAAAGAATAAGCTCTCTAAAATACTGTGATTACAGGCTGTATTACCAGAAGGAATGTATTTATCTCTCATCGGCTGTGATTCAAACTTCTGCACACAATAATTTGCTAAAGACAGATGGCAAAAAAACACATTTCTTTCAAGTTACTTTACATTTAACTTGTCAAAAAAATGGACAATATGTAGCAAAATAAGATTTACTTCTTTCTGAAAAAAACTTCTATTAACCTTTGTACAAAACATACAACAAGGCAATTTTGTATTACTTGAGATCGGTCTTGTCTCGACCGATATCAAGACCACTTTTTGAATGTCTCGTCTCGGAATCAATCGCATTTTTACTCGATCTTGTCTCGGCCTCCGAGAAAGAGGACTCTGGATTTCATTTCAAGACCGGTTAAGTCCACATCTACCTTTTGATTATTGGATCAAGGTATTTTTTATGGCAATAAAAGGAGGGGAATGAAGAAGAATCTTAACTTGTTTTCTGTGAGTTTTTTCATGGGAATGTGGATCTTTCAGATCAACTATGATTAACATTTTCCACTTTTTATTGTGGGACTTGCACAAGTCTGGTCTTGGTCTTGACTTGGTGTCACTCTGCCTTGGTCTTTGTCTGGTCTTGGTCTGGTCATATTGACAACTCAGGCTCGATACACTGGTCTTGGTGATGACTTGGTCTCGGTTTAGGTTGGTTTTGACTACGACACTGCAACAAGGTGCAAAATTCAAATTGCAAATGTATTTATGTTTATATTATGTTAAATGTTAGCTGATACAAAGTAAAGTAATTAATTCAGCATTAATTCATTATCACCAATCTTCTAAAATGTGATTGGTAGCTGATAACTCAGGGTCACGGTGCACAAAGCAGCATTTGGAATCTGAGAGGGATAGCTAGCTGCCAGACAGGCTCAGGTGTGCCTCATCTGTGACGGCTGAAACTCACTCCCAGCCACTGGGGACTGATAGAAGACCATACAATAGGAGAAAGGAGAGAATATTGTACAGTGGAATTTAATACAGTATCATGGAAAACCATACGATCAATGTCTGCCCAAAATATATGTTGAAAACAAAAGAAGGGAACAACACTTTTTTTTGCTGGTATCATTAGCTTTCACTTCTGTCTCATACATTATCACCAGAAACATTACAAGTGAAAATGTATAAGAATATTAAAATATGATATAATTACTGTAGTGATCTATTTAAAGTAATGATTGTTACGGAATCACATTCCATTTCCTTGGCCATCATGGAGCCATTAGTATACTAATGGATAAGTTGAACTGTGTTTTATTATTTGACTTTGTGTGTGGGTGCGTACACGAGGCAGAACTTGTCTAAACAAGGATTGAAATGTTGAAATAGAATGACCCATTAGCAAACAGAGGTTAAGCTGAGAGGTCTTTTCAAGGACCGTTTGGATTCTTTTCCTTACTGTGTGAGGACTTTTGCGAGGCTGCCTGTCTATTCACACGGAAAGCCCACACATATTAAAACATCAAAGCCTGCTCGGTGCTATGTTGAACTGTGTAGAGATCCATGAGTTGCTGTATTTTCTTCCTGTCGATACGTGCCATGAATACATTAGGTGGGAGAGAGGCTGAGAGAGAGAGAGAGAGATGAATAAATAAGTGAAGGAAAAGTTGGAGGAAAAAACCGACTGGAGCGGTTTTCATTCCATGTTCCTTTTAAATCTTAGGGCAGTAAAAGTCTGATAAATTAATAATAACATGGGGTTTGGTTTGCTGTCTCCTTCCATAGACCACCTCTTTCCTCTGGGTGCTTCCCCCCCACCCTTGTGTGTATTTTTGAAAATCGCCTTTATCACTACTGACTCCTTCAATAATTCACATGGAAGTTTTAAAGAGCAGTAGATGATCTTTGAGTCTGTGAGGAGCCAAAGAAATGATAAAAGTTTGCTGTGTTTTCTTTTCTGATGTTTCCTCACACCGCACCAGTGTCAGGGAGTACAACCGTGACTATGAAAAGACAAATACAGCCACGATGGGATCACATATTGATTCTGCAAACAGATGGCGAGGAAAAGATAAAATATTTTTACAGAGAGAATGAAACCAAACTGTTTATTAACTAGGCTGGTGTTACGGCTAACAGTGCTGGGGAGAATGGCAGGGGGATTTTTTTGGCTTACAAAATTGAAAAAGCCACATTTGACCCAGGTCTTCCTCATGAAACCTGTTTGAATCACCCTGTGTGAATGCACTGTAAGCAGAGCATGTTTTACAAAGATAGAAATAGTTTTATTGGTCAGTCTCTCAGCAGCTGTGAATCAAAGTTCTGGTCACAGTTTGGTGCTAAAGACGGTGAGCTTGTTATTTTGCAGGAGTGATGCGTCAAGCTATGAATACATCAGTGTAGACAAGGACGGGTGTTCAAGCACTTTTATTAAAGATCAAGGTTAGTCTCTGAACCACATACAAATGCCCTCATTCAAGAGGAAGTTTTTGTAAATTCTGCCACTTACTTCAGAGTATAATGTGTGGCTTTGCTAAGCAACAGAGTCATTCAGAAGATGACATTGATTTGAATGGCCCTGGCTGGTATTTTCTGTTCTCTTGTCAAACAACAACAATGAAAGTGATTTGTGTCTTGAGCATTGAGACTTCAGTGGTAGCAAGAGGTAACTTTTTAAAAGTTCCAGAGATAGAAAATGAATGAATTGAGTTTGACAGCCGCCCAAAAGTGAAGCCAACACATATTGATCACTCCCTGGTGGATCGCTGAGTTATAGGTCATACATCCTGTCCCCTCCATGTTAAGCATGATTTATGGTTCTGCGAAGGCGCCACGCAGAACTTTTGCCGTGTAGCCTGCGTAAGTGGCCCGAAGTTTATACTTGTGCGTTGGTGTGTGCATCGATCTCTTTAAGAGAATAGCAGGGCCGGCATGTGTGTATGCTGGGGAGAGTGTGGTTAAGCTAGTAAAAGAGAGAGATGGTGATTATCTAGAGGCATAGTGAGAGAAACAAAGTGTCTCCCCTGTGCTTTCTGACCACGGTTGGAAATCTGTAGCAGTAAAAGTTAACTTTCTCCTTCATTTCATGTTGTTTATGGTGAAGGAGTACCAGGAAATGAGTGGGGGGAAATGCAATGCTACCAAGCCATGACAGAGTGATGTGCGTTGCCGCGACCAGTAGCTACATTTCTGGAGATGTGCATGTCAGGCTCAGGCTTAGAGTCTGTGTCTCTACGTAGATATAGTGCAGAAGCATAAATCGGGAAAAGGACAGGAGCCAAACTATAAAAACTCCAACAATGCTGTGAGCTATTTTCTACCTTCAGAAGTATGTAAGCTCACTTACACATATCATTGTACTATGTGCCCTCTTTATGCATCTGTTATTCAGATAAAGAGATGAGCGTGTATATGTGTGACTAACCAGGATAACAGAAGGTGCTCTTCAGCCAAACAGCCCCCCTGCTGTGAAAGCATTAACAACAACTGTACAAAAGGATGTGCATGTGTTTGCAACTCACAGCATTTTTTTGTTAAGAGAGGCATTCAGATTGAACCTCAGAAGAATGTGAGCCATATTCTACTACCACCTTGTTATATGGAAATAAATGGACCTGGGTTAAAGTATATGTCTTATGTATGAAATTGCTTCCACAGTAGGTTTGTGTGTGCTGTGTATCAGGATAATAGCCCTCCTATACTCCTACTGTATAGTAAACTCTTGTCAAAGTGACAAAAAGCACCTCTGTTCACCCTGCTGCTGATGTTGCAGATTAGAGCCTCAGGTTTTATTTCTTAGAGAGAGAGCGAGAGACGGAGGGGGATGGAGAAATAGAGAAATATAAATAAACTGCAACCTCTGGGGTTCCAACACCCACCATCTCCTGTGCTCTGCATCTACTTACACCCCCAGTGAACTTTGGGATTTATCCTGTTATTTGCTGTTGTTATTATTATGATTTTAACTGTGGTCCGATCCTGTTTGTCCCATCCCTCTAAATGCTGCCAGTAGCTGCTAAGGTCATGGATGTTGGTCCTTTTATTACGTCGCTGTTGCTGCTTCATCCCCCGCTCTGCCTCCACCTCTACATCCTCCACTTGCCTGCTTGAAAGATACTCTAAATTATCTGTCTCGTTTTGTGTTTTAAATATATTAAAGAAATTCCACAGTAGACACAGACCAGTGTGTAATTATCTTTATAATGAACTACAAGACAATAAGCAACTTTTTTTTTTTTAAATTTAGCTTTTGTGTCACAAACATTTAAACACATGTGGCATTCATGGTGTGTGATGCATGCAGCCTGAAACAACTGTTGTTGTGCCCGCTCTCCGCTCTCCACTGCAGAGCTTTATGATAAAATTGGCATGTAGGCTACTTGTTTAGCCTATCAGGACAAGCCCAGTCTTTCCCATGGCACCCATTTGCCTACAAGCCTACATAAGTCAGTTTGGGGATCTGTGCTGTAAAAGTAAGTTACAATGCACACCTTTCAGTCTTTGTTGTAATGTGTGTCAGTGCATGAAAGATCTCTGCTCTGTGCAACCTGCAAATGTAGTAAACAGCATAGGGACTGCCATAAAAGCCTCCTGTTGTGCTTCAACCTTCCGCATGTGAGCAGTGCCTGAAGGTGACACGCAAGACCTCGTGCATGTTTCATGCAGTGGAGTTAACTCTCCTCTCATCTGTCAGTGCGTTTGTAGTTGATAAATGTTGGCTAAGGATGAAGATTGTCTGGGAGGAATTCATCTGTGTTCATGGAACTTTTGAGGTATATTTCAAATATATTGTTATTATTCTGCCAATATTGTGATCACTATTACAGCAGGCTGGGGTCCAAACACTGCATGTGCTCTATTGAAAATGCTCAGAATATTACTTAAAACTTTAATTTGATCAAAGATCTCAGGTGAATGATGCTTTCAAATGCTTTGAAATTGTGTGAAGGATTGTATGCTCCCTTATGCACTGGACCATTTTCAACACTGCTTAGCCCATAAAGCTTTCTCTAAATAAAGTCTAATCCTACAACTGGTATCCAGCTAAACAATGATGTTCTCCTTAGATCCAGAAAAGTTTAAATTCAGGTTAAAAAGGTTTTTACTTGAAACCACCAATTTGTTATTTCTTCCTTTAGGGTCCCTTTGGGGCCCCAGAGATGCTGAACAGGGGCTAAGCTCACCTTTTCCTCAGGCCGGCTCCATTTTAAATATTTCAGGAGACTTCCTACTTCATTCTACAACATTTCAAAATGAATACATTTTTCTTTTTTATGTAGTTACTGATTATTTTTTTCAGATTTTGTTTTTTAAATCTTTAGATGGTATGAGATTAATTTTGTTTCAACTGGTCTGTAAGCAGGAAAATCGCCAAAACTGGAAATATGATTTTTTTTTTTTACTTTTTTAAGTGTCAGAATTAATACAAGTTTAATAAAGGGAAATAATTATTCACAAAACGATAATGCCACTAGAGTAATTATTTTTCTGACATTCAACAGATGTTGAAGATATTACTGAACACATTACTTAAGTTTGGTTTTATCTGTTTTGTTACATCACATAATTCAAAGATAACAAATGACTCTGAGGCAGAGACGCCTCTGTTATAAATCATTTGAACACTCTAAACCAAAGCATAATTAGTTTTCTTCAAGGAAGACTATAAAGGATGCTGGCTCTCAGTAGTAAACTCTTTAGTTCTACACAGTGTAATGTTATCTGTAGCTGATTGACGGCAGTCTTGAAGGTCACTGTGAAAACTGTGTACTGCTGTACAGTGGCCACGATTTTATCTTGTATTTAGATCCCCGGCATAAAAAAGAAAGAACGAAAATATGTTTTAAACACGTGATTGATTCTCCTCATCCCGAACAATAAGCTTTTGCCCTGTGGAGAAAGTATTGTTGTTCAATTTTCAAAGAGTTGAATTTAATTTAATTTAATTAAAACTATGTACAATTAAAGCATGTAATTGATACAGTTGTCTTTGCCTAAAGCAAGTAATAGTAAGTATGTTTGAAGAGTACTCTGGTTTATAATTATACAGAAATGTCTGCATTCTTAGCAACGCTTGTCCATTTGTGCCCAAAACAGTAAGAAATAGAATTTCGAAATAAGCACAACTAGACTAACAGGGTAGATCTGTATCATCACTTTCACACTAATTGACACTGATTGCTGGTGGTTGTGTGTGCTCCACAGTCTAGAGGCTGAGGTGGGCTTCCGGACGGCTCAAGGGTGTTGCTGAGACTCCTTGGTCAACTGAGAAACTGCAAGCCCTCTGCAAAGTCCTGCAGTAGGTGTAACGCAATGCTGCACTGGGACCATGTCCTTTTACAATGTGATGATCGCAGTACTGTTGAGGCCAACACTAAAATAGGGTATGGGAAAAGACAAAAGCTTGCCATAATGGTAGTGCACTAAAAATCCATTATCCTCTCGCACTGAGTAACAATAATTTATGTGAACATTTTATTCACTAAATGTGATGTTTTGCTGATGGAGCGCAGGGTCAGCGGCAGAGCAGCTGCTCTAAGTTGGCAGTTTTTTCAGAGTCAGTGCTACCCAGTTTCTACTGTTTCCTGTCTTTGTGCTAAGCTTAGCGGCTGCATATATAGTGTACAGATATAAGAGTGGGATCCATCTTTTCGCCTAAAGCTTGATTTATACTTCTGTGTAAAGTCTATGCCGTTGCCACGTACGTAGGTACGTGGAGGCATAAACCTACATCAGACTCTATGCCGCAGTTGCTTTTCTCCCTACTCCTTTCCTTGTTCTCCTTTTCCTGCAACAGATTTCCTACCGTGGTCAGAAAGCAAATGGGAGACACTCTGTTTCTCTCATGATGATTCTAGAGTTGCTACTAGCTCCGAACCTAATCGCCATCAGGCCACTTAGGCTAAGGCAAAATCTCTGCGTGGAGCCTCTGCAGAACCATAAATCAAGCTTATAGGTGCTCTAAGCAATGTCTGTATATGGCTATAGCCTAAAACACGTGTGACATATAGCAAAAATCTCCTCACTATCCGCAAGCTGCCTGTCCCCAGAACACACTGTAAAATAACATGGTCTCTGTAGACAGCCCAGGGTCTACAAAAATAATCTGCCCACCTGCACCACGACACATACACAAACAGTGTTCCAGCATTCCAGCCAAAAACCGACAAGAAGGATTTGGGGGTAGGGGTGGGGGGTTAGTGCGCGGAAGCACAGAAGGGAGGGGACGGGATGAAGAGGAGGGAATGGCAAGATAGTCTCGTTTTGTTTCAACGTCAACAAGTAGTGACGTCACCCAACATCCCTTAGAGCACCTTTAACTCTTGGAGAAAACAGACAACCTTATTTCCCAAAATGTCAAACTATTCCTTTTAACCCAAACACCAAGGAGAATGGTTCCCTAAGTAAGGGGCCAAGAGATTTGTTTATTTCAAATTTATTTCTTCTGTTTATAATGATATATAACAAATACGTTTGGGCACCAGTGAACTATGCCACCCTGCTGCATGAAAAGGTTGCTAATGTGCCTTTCCAGAATGTTGAGATCCAGATCACACAGTAGATAACATTAGCTCTACATTAGACATAAGGGTGGTCGAGACGCACTCTGGATCACAGCTCGCTGTGTGTACAGATCCAGCACATTTGACCCATCTGAGACTGATGGCTTTCAAATTCGCTCCTGTCTGCTGAACTGTGTCATCAAATCAGATTCCAACATACAACAGTGATAACCTATTTATAAAATAATCCTTGTCTCATAAAACACATTCATGTGTCTGCCATCCTCTGAACCGTTTGCGAGGTTCAGGCTGTCTGGCCTCTGCGTGCATAGCTGAGAGACGGTATTGTACTTAACATGTTGTTTTTTTTCCCTGCAGTGACAAGGTCTCAGCTGACCCTGTAGGATTTATTCCACGTGATTGCAATTTTACCACAGCCCATCCTCTCCTCCTCACTTGACCTCCTAAGTAAAGCAGTCTGAGAGCTCCATCCGTTAATATCACTGAAGCACACAAATATCATGTGACAGTTCCAGAAATGAGCTTTTAAAACTAATTTTGAGGTACACCGTTAAATCATTCGCTTTATTTGTACACCCACAATTTGTCTGAGGGAAAGGGTGATAATGTGTTGTTGCATTAGTTTTTCTTCTTAAATGAATTCAACAGTTTTCCCCACCAAGAGTTGTATCCCCCTCAAACTTTTTCATTAGTGTCAGTGAAGAGCTTTGGTGCAACATAATGGACTCCAGAATTACAGTTCTGGGGCAAAACCTGTGATTGTGCTTGTAATTGCTTTTGGTTAAAATTAAAGAATCTACTTGTGTATCAGCTTCTAAAGCCCATGTTAATTTAGCTCCAATACATTTTTTTGCTTCCGGTATCTTCACTCATGCAGTCGTCAAGATTCTCATTTGTTTTTCTGCCTTTAGAAACAAATTTAGTGCGGCTAATTGCTTTCTCTCTCATACTTGAGGGTGTCTCTGAGCGACCGTTTTTTTGATGCCGATTGTGTTTTTTAATAACAAATGGATCTATAAGTAAAGATCGGAGGCTGGTAACTTACCACGGCTTGCAGCGATGAATAAGTCTTGACAGCTTTATTGAGGGATACATTGTTTTCGGGGATGTTGAAAGATTTCGTCTGGCGAGTCTTGTGGGTGGATACCAGTGAGAATTGTATTGATACAGAGACTTATGAATGCACAATGCAACTTCTGAGGAACACCTTTGGGCGTCTCAGGTTGTGCTGTACTGTTTGTTTTAAAGTCCCAATCATCCGTAATTAAAGGTATAATTCACGTTATGTTCCCAAAACCTGGTGAGCAGATTCCCTCATGTGAAGACTTTGTGCTTGTTACTGTTATGCTCGTCTCCGTTGGGGGGGGGGGGGGGGGGGGGGGGGGGGATTTCTTTACATAGGCGGCTGGTAGAAAAACTGTTGACATTACTACGACATCAAACAGACCTGAATATCATCTCTCCACCCTTATCTCTGAAGTCCATGAACTCGGAAACTTGGAAATTTAAAAATATGGAAATAATAGAAGCTTTTTGTCTTTTCCTTAAAAGCAGTCTTGTGTAACTTGGGAAAGAAGAAATAACAGCTTCCTTTCACAAATTTAAAGTTTTTTTTTTTTTTTTACAAGTAATTGAACCCACTTTTGCTCAGTTCAGTGGTCCGATATAATCAGTGGCTTTTTGTGGCAAATGTTGGCAAACTTTAAATAGATATTTCTGGTTAGCTGACATTACTGAGTCAGTTCACTAAGCAAACTCATTTCAGCTTGTGTTACTGTTACACTACATATTAGAGTGTTTTTCTTTCAGTGTGTAACATTTATTTAATTATTTGTGCCCAAACAAATCCTGTAATGGAATGAAAGATGCCGTGTCCCGAGCATATACACTAGTCAATAATGGTGCAAAAATGATGATTCATGTCAGTGTCTGAAATATCAGTGTATTGCTCATTGTGAACTATTGATTTCTACGAGGATGAATGGGAAATAGGGGATTATTGGACAAAAAAGTTCAAACACAGCCACGCTTGTGGTCCTCTCCCCTCAAACTTCTGGATATCGTTTCTGATATGCTCACTGTAAAACTGTTCAGTGTAAATCTACAGTAATATACTGGCAGTAGCTTTGCCAGTAATCTATAATATTTATAGTTAGCATACTGTTTTTAAAGTTGAAGGTAATTTACTGTAAATAGACATACATTTTTTTTAACCGTATTACTTTACAGTAGTATACTGGCAGCAGTGTAATTCCAGACTTTTCCTTTATTTTCCCAAGATGCATTGCGTTTAACAGTAAATACCTGTAATCTGTAACATTCGTAGATAGTGCTGTAATCTTATTTTTTCTCCCAGAATATATTGCCATGTACAGTGTGGTCGTGTATAACCTATATATAAAGCAGTAAGATACTGTAAGATTTTAGCTGTGAATTTACAACAAAGTTTCCGAGCTTGTGATACTGCATGACCCTCCCATCTCTGCTGAAAAATAAAAGTGTGAGGGCAATTTTCCACATCTTTTGGTCAGGAAGGACAAGCATCTCCCCTTCCCCTTTACGTCTGTAAAGCCTTTTAGGGTGCAAAGACTGCATTAAAAAATAAAATAAAGGACTGACCACAAGCAGAAATATTGTGCAGCTATTTAATTAAGTTTTGTGTTTGTGGATGTCAGGGTCCAGCGGGCATTGATACATCTTGCACTGGGAAGGACTGGTGGTTGTCTCATGATAGGCTCAAGTCAATGCACAGTATCAAATAGTAGTTTGATTAAAATTTAATAGAGATTTAAGGGGTAATATGCATGGTGTAATACTGCATAAACACTAGACTGTGGCATCCACTAGGGACATTTTTAAAACAGCCACTTCTGCACATTTTATCTGTAATTTCAGTTTTATTGCTTCTGGCATTGCATTTTATGTTAATCTATACCAATTGTGAAAAAAATCACTGATCAGGCTCCAGGGCCTGTAATATGATGAATCTTGTTTATGGATGGAAAAGCTGGACAGTTTAAAATCTGCGATAGAAAGTGACCAGAAATTGAAAGTGAGGAGATATAACGCCTGTGTCTCCAAATAGATGGAAACAGGGGGGGCTTTGCTGTTAGCTAATACATCAGGGTAGTTTTAGCATCAGTAAAGTCACTCTGACATGTTTATTAATCATTCATCGGTGCAATACAATCCCAAGTTGCTGCTCCCTCTTCCTTCCTATATCGCATGAGTACCAGCAATTAGTGTAACATAATGAATAAAAGAGCCTTTCTGTCATGAGTATGCCTCGTTACATTTAAAATACATTAATATGAAGATCTAAAGCATGAGATGTTTTTTTAATCTATATGTACCAACCCATAAACGTAAATCTTCTCAACATAGCCATACTGAGAAATACAGAGAGAGTTGTGTGGAGCTGATAGTCTTAATTAGCTTTGTATCATCTCATTTGGCAACAGTGTTGGGGTAGTTTCTCAAAAAAGTAAGAGATTACATAGTAGTAGTTACTTAAAAAACGTAATGCCTTACTTTACTATGTTACTAACTGCTGAAAGTAACTAGTTACAGTAATAGTGACATTACTTTTGGATTAGTCTGTAACATCACCTGAGATGCACAATAACGTACTTGCCAAATAACAATATCAAGTTGAACCTCATGTATGCCCGGATCAACACATACCCGTATTATAATGAAGACACACACAAGATCTCTCTTGTATGCCTCAGAGCTGACAACAAAGTTGTGAATATCAGAACAAAATTGAATTTGTCAAGAAGAAGAATACGTCTGTTCCTCATTATCTGTATTTTGCCCTAATTTCACACTTTAAGTACAGGTTGATGGGTTCACAATGAACATGCGTAACGTATTTTCACTGGAATGTAATTTATTTAAAAGGTAATTTGAGCAACATGTCAAACAATAAATAAAATACAAATAATTTTCCTACTGCTTATGTTACAATTGTTTTAAACTTTTTACACCCAAAGGATCTTCATTGTTGTTGCATTTATTGAACCAGAACTTCCCCTTACTGCCACCATGTCCCATTTTTTACTGTTCACTCTCAAAGGAGCTGTAGATCACTGAGACAACAGGAGACGAGAGACTGAAATGCTTTTAGAGCAGTAAAAGTGTATTTTAAACAGCCGATGGTTACAATTTCATCTGAGACGTTTTTTGACTTACAGTACGAGGACACTTGAAATGTTTTTTCTCCCTGGTCCTTTACCTGAGAAGCACCCGTTATTAAGACAATTCATCACTGTCATCTATAAGCCAAAAAGACGTCGTACTAGGGGACACACTTTTGCTACTAACATAAAACTGTCCTCTCCTCCTCTTCTCTTCCTCACTTTTCCTCCCTTCTTCTTCCAGTGGATCGTTAAGGCAGTCCTTTCCATTCCAGCCATTTGGGTCCCAATTATGGGCAGGGTTCACCGTCAGGGTGATCCATCAACTAGTCACACGTATACCACATATGCAAATAAAGACATGTGAGCATTGTCTGCCATACATGTCAATGGCCCGTCTCTGCAGTGCACAATGAGGAGATACAGTAGGAAGATACTGTAAAGACTCATCTCCAGCATTTGATTATATTCAGATGCTGTCACTAAATCTAACTGTGGGATTGCTAGCCATATTAATGTAATTCAACACTATGGACCATTTCTATCTTCATTACTAATATAGCCTCTAAAACTCAACCTTGTCAAGACTGAGCTCCTTTTCCTTCCAGGGAAGGGCTCTCCTGCTCGAGACCTGACAATAACAATTGACAACTCTGTGGTAGTCGCCACCCAGACTCCTCAAAACCTTGGTGTTACACTTGATGACCAAATCTCCTTCACTGCCAACATTGCGACAACTACCCAATCGTGTAGATACATGCTGCATAACATCAGAAGGATATGTCCCCTTCTAACGCAGAAGGTGGCTCAGGTTCTGTTTCAGGCTCTAGTCTTTTACATCTAGACTACTTCAACTCCCTTCTGATTGGCCTGCCTGCAGAGGCCATCTGGCAGAACGCAGCAGCTCGGCTTGTCTTCAACCTCCCCAAGTTCTCTCACACTACACCACTCATCCGCTCATTCATTGGTTACCAATCGATGCCCGCATCCGTTTCAAAACATTAGTACTTGCATACAGGACCACGAACAGATCAGACCCAGCTAACATCCTGGACATGGCCAGACCATATACCCCACCCGTCCACTCCGCTCTGCATCAGCCAACCTGCTTGCTGCCCCTTCACAGCAATGGACAACTAATCACTCAACAAAATCCCGACTGTTTGCTGATATTGGCTTCAAAATGACATCAGGATGACTGAAAGCCTACGCATCTTCCAACTACACCTCGGATAAACGTAAAAAAAAAAGTATATATATTTCTTGAAGCTGCACTTTCATATGGCTCTTTGTAGTTATGCCTATTTAAATCTAATGTACTTGCACTTACTACTTGTTGTCTGGAGTTTGCACCTTCAGGGTTGAAATCACTTAATTGGAAGTAGCTTTGGATAAAAGCGTCAGCTAGATGACATGTAATGTACTTTGGCATTTACATTCATATTTATCCAGTAGCCAGCTTACAATTTGTGAAATTGAAAAACCAAAAACAAAGAGGAAGAATGTAAAACTAAAAAGAGGAACAATTTAAAACTGAAAAATTCTCTCAAGTCTGATATCTTTCTTTTCAGGATGTTGTGACTCATACCAGAATTATTTGTTTTATCCATTGTCACACCAATTGTAACTTTGCTTATTCTTTCCTTCTGAACGTCACACAGTTTTTTCTATAATTCCGAGAAGCCTTAACCCCTCATGATGTAAAAGATACTTTTTCTGTTGCTTGTGGCACAAGAGTTTATATTTTAGGATAGATCCTGCGTCCTCGGGAGAGCCTAAAATATTGAATGTTAACCTGCTGTAAATAATTTGCACAAAGGATTAACAGTTTGGCCAAGTGATTGTGTACTGCATGTGATGCAGATGCATTTCTTTTGGCTGTGTTTGTGTGCAAATGCACAAATGAATGATGCACATCCTGTCAACAGCCTTTGCTCCATAACATTTCCTGCAGAAAAAAGTGTGTATAAGAGTGTGCCTTATTTATTTGTTTTTGTGTTTCACCGTTATGCACCATGTTTAGTTCTGCATGCTGTAGCATCTATGATCATCTATCTACTGTATATCTATGGCCATGCGCAAGTATGCGTGTGCGTGCGTGCGTGCGTGCGTGCGTGCGTGCGTGTTGCACATGAGGGGTCATAAAACAAACCTGAAAGGCCCCGGCTCCATTGGTGAGCACATTATCATCAGCTGGCCCGAGACTTTTATGGCCTGCCACACCTCTCAGCCGTACCCAAGCTCACTGGTGTTTTATGAGTGCTGCTCCCACATACAACACAGCAGAAATGGTGCAGAGAAAGGGTGGGGGGCTAAGATGTAAATTATAGACTGCAGGCTGTGGTGAAGGTACCGGAACAATCACAGAGCTCTTAGCTCGTGAAATATGTGTCCCCCGATGGAGAGAGAATGATGAGGTGGGCAAGGGGATAACATGGAAACTACATTATCAACTGACATTTCACTAGCAAGATCGGCACCGTCAAGCAAAATGTGTAGAACATTACTTTTAGACATGAGAGGCCTGTGTACAAATAAATGATCCAACAGTGATTAGAGGCGGAGACTGTGCATCGGAGGTTAGTGTGAACTGGAGGGTTTAATGATTTAGGGCCGCTCATCAACCTAAATGTCTCTCAAATTCCATTTATCTTGAATTTCACAGTTGAGAAATTTCTCTTGGCCAGGGACGCAGGTAGCCTGACCCAGACACTGTGCAGTCTGATTAATTATTTTGTCTCTGATCTTGGTCTAATTCCAGCTCAACTACATGTGTAGTTGCAGCAGCAGCAGCAGCAGCCTATATTATGGTGTGTGTGTGTGTGTGTGTGTGTGTGTGTGTGTACACCATCATTTAGGCTGCTGCTGCAACTATATATATATACAGTATATATATATATATATATATATATATATAACGGAAGAACATTTATGTATTTACAATACATTATTCATTCACAAATAAAATTGGTGTCCTTAAAAGGTTGGATTTTCCTGCATTTTTTGAATCAAGGAATTAAGATCAATTTCCAAAAGATGTTTTTTTTTTATTCCACTTTTTTAATCAACTTCAGCATGGGTGTGTAAACTGTCTCAAGCCACTGTGTGTGTGTGTGTGTGTGTATACAGATATACATGTGTCTGTTTTTGTCCCTATTGGGACCTGATGCCTTATTCTGCTCCTGTGCCAAAATGTTGCGAGGTTATGTTCCCACAGTCATGCTGATATTTGGGAGATTATAGGATCAGCTGAAATTAGGACGCTGCAGCTATCGTGGCTTTTGATTTACAGTAGAATTATGACGTGTTGTGTATGCTCATGCACAACATACACACGCACACCATTATCATCATCATTTCTTCATATCTTTGGTACATAATCTGTACTGTACTTTTGGTAAAGATAGTTTTACACAGTAGTCATAGAAAGTAACCTTACACAAGTTCAAATTCCTCAAGTAGAACGTTGAAGAGCTTAAAGTAAAAAGATACTTTACTTTCATTGAAAGTAAAGTAGCTAGGCCTACTTTATACTTCTAATTCACTACATTCCAGGGGAAAATATTGTACTTCATACTTTATTTGACAGCTACAGTTACTTAAAATTATGTGGTTATATATTACTTTACCTTTACTCTGGATACTTAACTGTAAGTAGACTTGGCTTTTAATACTTTAATATAATTAGTAATTTAAATGAAGTTACAATGTGCACATGTGACTTCATTCTATATCCACGGCATTCCACTTCTGGGATTGCTCCCTTGCTGCTGGAAATTCCGCTGAATGCCCTTCTTTTCGGCCGGATGTCCATTACCTTAAACTTTCTCTCTGGTGGAATTTTAAACTCCGGTTGATTTATAACGACTATGGTTAACTTCTTCTCAGATCTCTGCGGGGTAAATCCAGACAGATATCTTAGCTGATCTGGCAGATCTGTCCAATCTGTCCAGAGTTTTGTGTTGCACGACTAAAACTACTTTTGAACATTTGCATGTTCCACCACAACAAGTTCCTTCCTGAGGCTATTTTCCAGCAGCACCGTGGCTCCACTCGGCGCTTAGCACCACCCAAGACAATTGTGATTGGTTTAAAGAAATGCCAATAAACCAGAAGAAGTTTTTCTCCTATTCCGGATTGCTGTGTGGACTGGCCAGACCACCCTTCGCAGCGCTGTGCAGGAAGGTCTGGCAAAGCGAGACTAGTATTTTCATAGCAGTGAAGGATATGAATATTTCTTCCACTCCTGTTTTTAAAACTGTATGGGCATTTCTGACATTGTGCTGTAACTTCTGATAGCAGCCAGATTACGCGATTTAAAGAAGATATGCAAGTATCTGCAAAAAGGCCATGCACATTGATGTCTAATTACTTGCTATCTTCTACATTATTGACATTGGTTCATTAAGGTGAGTTTAATTGTCTATTGGCAAATCGATTGGCCGGAGATACCAGTGCTGAGTTGTAGCACTGCTGGGATCTTTACTGTCACCATGAAGGATGCCACACCTCCAATCTTCTTGCACCACCTCAGTAATTCCAATTCAATTCAACAACTTTATTCTCATATGGGGCAATCAGTTAAGAGCAGCTACAGACAACACACACACATAAAAAAACGCACACAAGTCTACAATATAGGCCCACACTCTAGAGAGCAATACTCAAAAACATTTTTTTAATCATTTAAAAGTCAAATTGCAAAAGTGATAAAAGACAATTGGTTTTAAACGTAGGTCAAATATATCAACGTGTTGATGGCAACAGAGAAAATTCACTCTGAAGAATCATAATATTGATCCCAACCAATAGGCCACACAACTCACCTCACACATGCACTATTCCAAGGAGATTATCGGCAAAGAAATAAACCACCATCGGTTACAGTAAGAGGGGAATATGGACATTTTACAAAGTCTACCAAATTGGTTTGAGACTCTGCAGTGTCAAACTGCTTTGTAAAGACCAAAAAACAAACTGTGGCAATGCGGAGTCCTCACCCTAATCATCAATGCCATTCATCCCTTCTCTTTTGCTGTTTGCACCACAACAACATCTGCAGTGTGTGATCCCTGCGATGCTACTCAGAAATCCGTTGGTAGAAAGACACCTTAACACCCAGAGGGGAAGGAATCAATCACCCAGAGGAGTGGGCCTGGTTATTTAGCTGCGACCCATCTCACTGTAGTAAATGTGCATAAAAACCCTCCACTCGTGGACCGTGTACCTTCAAGGGACAACGTGTTTGACCTAGTGCCATCGAGTCTATAAAGAGGAACCACAGTCCAGTGAGAATTAACCAGCTCGAGATTGTTTTCATCGTGAACAGAATTTTAGAGATAATGAGCATGTTATTTTTGTTTTTTTGCTAATGTCTGAATCTTCAATGTTTTAAGTTTTTACAACCCAAATCTTTATAGTTTTGAATCACTCTCACCGCTCTCATCAGCCTTGTTTCCAGCCGCAGCAGACAGCAGTACCTATCTACCTGCCCAGCATGATGTAGGACACAGACAATTAAGACTAAATTTAGCAGCTAAAGGTCCAGAGATTTCCCACAGGGGTTAGACCAGACTAGAGATAAAATGAGAGTGAATATTGGACTTAGAGTCTACTCTTCAGATGGCCAGAAACACAACTCCAAACAAATGCTAATGTTGCTTTTTGTCACACATTTACCATATTTGATATTATTAAAGATAGCAAAAATGTCTTGTTTTTACAGCTTGTTCCGCTTCCCCCAAGTGGCCAAAAACATCAAATAATATCCCTTTAACACACATTTAAGGCTTTTTTTTTGTCTTTTATCGATTTTCACCAAACTATCCCCTTTTTTGAGGGGTAATGCATTTAAATAGACTTCAAAGTCTATTTCTTGAGTGGAGGGGAAAACACATTTCTCTTATTGTGAATTTCATTAACATGTTGGGAGATGTCATCAGATGTAATATCTACAGTAAACCCTCTTCCCATGTCAGTTGGAGTCATGGCAATCTCATTTTGAGATGTGACCTTTATCTAGCTGACCACTGTGTTCTCAGATAACCAAGTCATAAATCACACATGACGCCTGTCACACAGCGCAGAGTGGCTGCTCCGGTCTGGTAATACCGCTGCATGGATTTCTCTCATCAAACATCATTCAAGATGATAATCCCAGTGGTGGTGGAGCAGGGTGTGTGTGTGTGTGTGTGTGTGTGTGTGTGTGTGTGTGTGTGTGTGTGTGTGTGTGTGTGTGTGTGTGTGTGTGTGTGTGTGTGTGTGTGTGTGTGTGTTCATACAAACACCCATATTTAGATTTGGTTGAGTCCTTTGACTTTTGCCTTAGATCAACTGATAGTTCTGGAAGGATTCATTTATGTTAATTAATTGTAATCACAGTTAAATCTGGTTGAAATTTAGTCTACTTTGACTTCTTTGTAGATAGTCTACTCTGAATTTCAGTCTGCTAAAGTCTGTAGTTATTTCACATTATTGAGATTGGCTGAGAGGTCAAACTCTTCTCACTCCCAATTCATCAAATACTAGTTCTGCCAGAAATTCCGCCGGAAGTGGCTCTTTTTGGATGTCCGTTTTTGGATGTTCTTTCTCTTACGCTTTCTTTGTGTTGTAATTTTAAAATGCTCCTCAGATCTCTGCAGGGTAAAGCGTAATTTATGGTTCTGCAGAGGCTCCATGCAGAGCTTTTGCCGTTGCCAACATAAATGGCCTGATGATACTTGTGTGCTGGTGTGTGCGCTGATTCCGGCATGTGTGTATGGGGGAGTGTGTGGTAGAACGAGGGAGAAGAGAGAGAGTGACGTTGATAAGAGTGCCGACTCTAGAGTCTTAGTGGCGGAAAAAGTGTCTCCTGTGTGCTTTTTGACCACGGTAGGAAATCTGTAGCAGGAAAAGCTAATCTTCTTCTTGATTTCCTGTTGTTTATGGAGAAGGAGAACGAGGAAATGAGTCAGGGGAAATGCATCGCTACCACGGCTAAGTGACATGCCACGTGTTATATTTTTGGAGAGGTGCACGTCAGGCTTCAGCGTAGAGTCCAGCGAAGGTTTGTCTCTTCATGTACATACGTACAAAGCCGTGCTGTAGATTTTACACAGAAGTCTAAATCCCACTTCAATCCTGACGGCTAGCTAGACTATCAGTCCAATCTGAGTTTTCTGTGGCACGACTAAAACAACCTTTGAACGTACACATGTTCCACCAAAAGAAGTTCCTTCCCGAGTCTATTTTGCAGCGGCACCGTGGCTCTGTTTGTTGCTTATCACCGCCCAAGACGAGTGTGATT
Source organism: Etheostoma spectabile (assembly GCF_008692095.1). Taxonomy (NCBI): domain Eukaryota; kingdom Metazoa; phylum Chordata; class Actinopteri; order Perciformes; family Percidae; genus Etheostoma; species Etheostoma spectabile. The sequence goes on from NC_045747.1 coordinate 5,112,254, forward strand.
GGTTTAAAGAAATGCCAATAAACCAGACCACGCTTTTCCTCCAATCCCGTAATGCTGCTTGGTAAGTGAACCTAGTGTCAGATACAGAAACACAAGGCACCCTTTAGTGTCTGTATGGAATGCACCGGGCGTAGCAGCTGCTCCACCCCGGGTAAAAGATGACATAGTATGAAGAGCAAAAATGGAAGGGAGTAGTAATGAAGAGCCAAATTCTGCAGAAGGAAGCAGGTTTGGGTTGTGGACAGGATAGTGTGGGACCACTGTAATAAAGTTTCAGTTGTGTTTTCAAACATAAAACTTGAAGCAAAGCATTCAAAAGGTGGTGAACAACAGCAAACCTACTTGCACAACACAGTTCATGCCTCATGCATGCATCCACAGTACTTCCTGTAAAACAGGTGGTTTGTGGCTAACCTGGTGGCCAATCATGAACCACAACAATCCCGTGTTTTTCTTCCATCTGGGACCTTTGATGCATGTTGTTCTTCATCTCTGTCTACCCTAATTTTTCACTCTACTGTCAACTACCCAAAAAACTTTAAAACGGAATTACCCAAATGTTGCAACTGACAGGACAGGCTGAAAGAGTTCCAGATGTAGTCAGTGTATTTATTTAATCACATTATCATAATTCCCCAGGATCTTCAATGGTCAATACCATCATTATTTGCTGGATATTTTAGTCATCGGGCGTTTTCATTTACTAATTTAACAGTAGAGGACCTTGGATGAGGCGTCCACTCAGAAAGGCTCTGCAGCACAGGCACCACTGTGAATAAAACCCAGAGGGATTAAGGCCTTGTAAGAGCGGCACGTGAGCAGGAAGTAGACGATCTGTAATCCATTGAGAGAAAGACACAGGGATTGAAAAAGATCAAATCAAAGTGGTGATGGTGGAGGAGGAAGATTTGCATCATGTAGCTGTGACTTTCCATCCTAACATCTGCAGGGAAGGGAGACGCAGGTGGACAGAGCAATCACGTCTTCCCCTGACTTCTCCCACCCATGGCTCTGTTCAGTGTGAGTTACTATACTGCAACCAAAGACATAGTGTAGCCAAGTGTACAGTACATCAGCGGCAACATATGGTCACAAGCACAACAGTGTATTCAGTAAATACTAAATACACATCAGCATGAAATGTGGCTGTTTCCGCTGTGAGCACAGATTAAGGCTCAAACGTGGATAATAATTCACACATGTATTGGTTTTTACACATGATTAACATGAGCTTTGACGCACACTGAAGGGTTGTTTAGAAGCACCCCGGTATGGTACAAAACAACCTTGGACTGTATATAAACATATTGCAGCAGTGATTTCACACGTTGGTTCCTGAAAGATGCTTTGCAGGCTGGAGTTTAAGTTCACTGCTTGCTGCCACCTTGTCAGAGGTTTGGAGCCAAAGAATATGAATGAGTTGAGTTGGAATAAACAAGCAGTGGCCATCACAGCTGAGGGGTTTCCTGACCTGCCAACAAAGCAAATGCCTTTATAGTTCTCTTTAGGCTCAATATCTCTTTGATAATTGGTTACAAACTCACATGTACTCTTTTTCAAGTAATAAAGTGGAAGATTGTCCCATTAAATTAAATACTGGCAGTTTTATTTTTTGAAGGTACCTTCACTACAAGGCTTGTTAACCACATAGGAAAAGTTTCCTTCCAAAATGAGATGTGCGTAGTTAAAAAACACGTCACGTAGTCCGTAGACTTTTGCTGGCATAAATGTGAATCTCACTGATGAATATTATTGAAGCTGAGCTGTCTTGAGCCCTTTTACTTATGAATAGTAACATTACAGAGAATGTCATCATCCCCTTACTGAACACCAGAAATTGACACCAGGTAACATTTCTAGCCTCAAATAGATGTTTTACATTTTAAAATAAACTCAGTGTTGTGTTTTTCAATAGAATAAAACAGACTTGTGTATGGCTGTGTAGGCTTAAAAAGCAGAGGTGGAGCTACCAGAGGGATTAACCTGAATTTACCTTTTTTCGTTTTTTTTCATGCCTCCATTCAACCTGCAGCTCTAATCTCCTCCCTGCTCATCACCATCTGTCATCTGTAATCTCAACCACTACTGCCCCACTCTGTACTCATTTTGTACTCGTTTCTTTGTATTGGTCTCATTTTTACCCCCGACATTATTGGCTAACATAGACAGGGACCGGAGGGGTGTTTTCACACTGAGCTGTAGACTCCTGGCCGTCCTGAGCACAGGCCGTGCAGTGAACCTGCTGAACCTACAGAGGAAGACAGAGTGTGCGCACTTACCTCAACACAGAGGGAGTAAATGTCAAACCTTCTGAGAGAAGTGCTGATCGGGCGCCCAACCAAGTAGGTCATTATTTCCCGGATAGGCTCTAATTAAAGAGGTGTATTACCATGTATATATCACGTTGTGGCCTGCATAGACGCTGCACAAGAAGCTACAATCTGAATTGGTGGATGATCGTCAATGAAGCATTACTGTAAAGTCTGAGAATTTACATTATATAAACCCTGCTACTCACTGTCACTTTCTCTGTCACCTACCCTGCATCTGAAGAACTAGTTTCCATGTAAGAGAGAACAGTTAAGCTTTAGTCTATTTACATACAATTAACTGTTCATGAAGTGTAATAAATGTGTGAAAATGTCTAGCACCAAATTACTGTAGATCTGTTCCTCTACTATTGTGGGAGGTAACGAGATGATGGAAAAAAGCCCCTTGATTTCAAAACAAAAGTTACACAACTTGTTATATGTTACCCTCATAAAACATTACTGACATACAGAAGACATGCACTCGCAGAGACACATGTTCCCCTCAGTTTCCCTGGAAAGCAGTTTAGAAATCCTTCAGTTGTGTTCTCAGCCAGGGCAGCTGATGGCTTTGAACGTGGCTCCTCTGGGAACTTCCCTGTCATCCTCCTCCCGATGAACGTGGAGCCTAGAGGCCTGATGTGAATGCATGAATAATGGCAATTTGCAGGCTCTCCAACATATAAAAGTGCAATTGGATCGGATCCTTACCTCTGACCTTCCATGGCGGCTGAGGAAGACGAGGCTAAGAGGAGGAGATGGAAGGAAAAAAAGAGCTGAAGATCAAAGAGAACTCTGCTGCAGGACAAAAGCATCTGATCAGAAGACTGGTGAATTCAGATGCCAGGATGTTGTCAGCTTGTTATTTCCCTCATGTTATGATGTATAGCACATTATATCAGTACAGAATACCCCCCCTCCCCGCTGACTCTTCCGTTCCCTCCTTGTATTCAAATGCCTTCACATGCAACTCAGTGTGAATATATTTCTGAATATAGCCAAAGGCCATGAGGGGGTTTTGCATAGCAATAGCATACTGTGACTCTCAGAAGAGTCTCTTGTCAGCTGGCTTTCCAACAAACATCCATCATTTCCCCTGAGAGTGTCAAATTAGCAGTAAGCTAAACAGGTGGCTTGCCAGCAGATGTCAGGGAGCTAGCATGAGAGAGATTGAGGTCATGTTTGTTTAATGCCTCGGGGGTCAAACGCCAGATGGATTTCCTGATCCCGTTGAAGTTTTTCCTTCAGCCGGTAGCATGATTTCTGTCAGAAGAAATCCATGTTTCCTGATCATTGCACTGACCAAACACAGTTGTGCCCACTTTAATAGCAACACTAGCTGAGAGCCATGTAGGTCGGTCTACCATTTTGGTTCAGACTAAAACATGAGCTATTAACTGACTTGCCATGGAAGTTTGGACAGACGTTCATCTTTCCCACAGGATGAATCCTACTGACTTTGGTCATCCACTGACTTTTCTTACAGCTCCTTTATTTTGCTGTTTTTAATGAAATATCTCAACAATTGCCAAACAGCAAATGGATTGCCATGCCATTTGGTGCACACGTTCATGTTCCACAGAGATGAACTGTGAACACTTTCATCCCCTGACCTATCATCTGTAGCTTCATCATCAAGTTGGCATTTTAGTCCAATACTTTGGTTTAGGACCAACTTCTTGAAAAGCTAATATCGCTCCCATCATTGTAGCTGGACTTTCTGCTTATGAGCCAATAACATCCAAACACACTAAACATTCTACCTGCTAAACATCAGCGTGTTAACATTGTCATTGTGAGAATGTTAGCATGCTGATGTTAGCATTTAAAAGCACCACAATGACTAGGTACAGGCTCACAGAGCAGCTAGCATGCCTGTAGACTCCTAGTCCTGCTTCAGTACTGTTGATCCGAGGCCCAGTACAGAAGGGGAGAAACAGACTGCTAACACACACAGAGCTCATCCAGTCTTTTAGAAAATAATTTTTCATTTCCGATCTGACAAAAGTTCTTGTTGTTATGTGAGCGAATGCTGATAAAGGTTTATTATTGGAACCCCTGTGGTTTGCAAATGGGTTGTAGGCATCTTTTAAATATGATCCTACCTAAGGAAAATACTTTTAAGCTGTGACACACAATTGAAAAGAAGCAAACTGATGTTTTAATATTATATTCTAGCTATTAATTTAGACATAATCACTATACAATATATAATATCACGTGCATTTTATTAGTGTGTATTGTCATTCAATTCATGTTAAATGTAACTTTTCTGTAGTTTTCATGTAAGGACATGACACGCAAGTTGTTTTCCCTTGGCCCTACATGTATTGTTGTGGTGGATGCAAACATAATGTCCAGAGGATACAGCGTAATGGCATCCTGGCTGCTAAAAAGGCTCATCTTTCCTGCTTTTTCCAGAGTGTAAATTGGATCCAGTAATCGCCTCAGTCAGCAAAAGAGATGATTTAGGGAGTCATTTGTGGAAGACAACTTTGAGGTCAATGGAGTACACCCACTAATTTGCATTTAGTTCTGTTTTTCCCTGCTCTTCTCAGTATTTTCTCACATTTAGATTTCTCTTACCATCTGTCAAAATGTAATACCTACGGTAACATCCTGTTAGAGAGAGTGTTCTCTCTTCTTCACACCATTTAACCATGATTTCACTTCTAATGGTACTAACAGGCAGCCATTGCCTATCCACTCTTTCATTGACTTGTGTCCTGTTTGAAATCTTGTTTTGCAGAACAGGAAATGCCTAATGGTAATTATTAAGACATATTTTGACATTTTGGGAAATACACTTATTCACTTTCTTGCCAAGTTAAGAAGATAGATACCACTCTTATAAATGTCCATTGAATACAAAGCCACAGCCAGGAGACAGTTAACCTAGCTTAGCACAATGATTGGAATAAGCTAGCCTGGCTCTGTTCAAAAGTAGTCTATATCCACGACTTTCCACTTCCAGGATTGCTCTGTTGCCACTAGAAATTCCGCCGGATGTTCTTCTTTTTTTGGACAGATGTCCTTTATCTTACGCTTCCTTTGTGTCTGAATTTTAAACTCCCGTGGATTAATGAGAACTATGGTTAACTGCTCCTAATATCTCTGCAGGGCAAATGCAGTCAGCCAGCTGAACTATCTGTACAATCTGAGTTTTCTGCTGCACAACTAAACCAACCCTTTTGAAAGGAATGCTGTGTAGACCAGTCAGACCCTCCTCCACAGCGTTGTGAAGGAACTAGTCTCGGCAATGCGAGACTAGTCCCGAGGTAACAAAATCCACCTGCCAGAAACTCTAAAGCTCAAGTACTAGCGCATTCTCCCTTCTTTAATTATCAGTGACTTCCTGTCTTGTTGTCCCCTTGTGGTTTCCAGGCAAAGTTGCAAAACGTTACCTCAATTAAAACCACAACATGTCATTTTTTCTCTTCAGTTTTTTTAAAGATAAAAAAAAAAACTATACTTCACAATGTGTTCATTGGTGAGCTTTAGAAGTAGGCACGTAGGCACGTTTTACCATTTGACAGAGCCAGCCTAGCTGTCTCCCACGGTTCCAGTTGTTTATGCTAAGCTAAGCTAACTCTCTTCTGGATTTTTCTTTATAACTGGTGAACATTTGGGCCTTAGCAAGAAAGTAAATAAATAAGAAAGTCTTAAAACTGTAATAATTCAAACATTTTATGTACAATTAATTGTATCAGAAATAATTGTAATTAACAATATAATTGCTTCTTTCAGTCAAATAAAAAAAAAAAGTATATATATTTATTTATTACTGTTTTAAACAAATTAAAGCTTTTAATGAATTCCAGGAAACATCTTTTGGTTATATCATTGTGATGTGACCCAGATAATGTAATAAGACAAATGTACAGCCTGTGAAGAAAAACATGGCTGTTTATTATCATGAAACATTTTTTCTAACTATCTTCCTTGTCATTTTTCTTGCTATGAATGTGTTTAGGTTCAAGTGCCTACAACTAACAATTGAAATAGTAATAGAAAATATAGTCTGACCAATGAGCATTAATATAATTAAGATTTGGCACATCTAAACAAAATCAACAATTACCAGTCATACACATTTGTTTCTTTGTTTATTTGACGAATGTTCTTATTATTGTTATTATTTTTTATTGGTATTTTGTTGTCTTTATACTGTCTTTTTATCTATTTTTTTATTTCTTTTTTTCTTGCTAAAACTGCTGCTGGAACTTTCAATTTCCTGCGGGAGTCATCCCAAAGGATCAATAAAGAGAAGTCTAAGTCTAAAGATCTTAGCTAATTTGGGCCATTAATTGCAGTTAAACAAAGAAACTGTGATTATGTAAAATAATTTTGTAATAATTGTTGTAGGCCTAACAAGTGTTTATATGTGAGTATTGGCAGCCCAAAGCCCTAAGCTAAAATGCTGTTTGTGGTACCCTGGTGTATATATTTGAATATTTAATATGTTTATTTCACACTTCACTGGTGTTGAAACAGGGTAAAATTGAATTCTACAAAAAAATTAAAGTTGAAAATGTGAAAACATTGCAACCAACAAAGTTTAAAAAGCAGAACTGAATTACTTAAAAGGTTTTTGCTGTGCAGACTAAAATAAAATGGTCTACAGATTTTAATCAAGTGAAGTTAAGGTTTTTGACAGCTGATATATCATAGGCATGTAAGCTGTTAGTTAGCTAATGTTAGTAATGTATTAGCAAGCTAAGGCACTTGCAAACATAGTACTATAGCTTTCTGATTTATCAACATTCCACAATAACCGAACTTGCATACTGTGTACAAAAAAAGTTAGCTTAACTTACACATTATTAAGGATCCCATGTACCTTCTAGGCAACTCCCGCACTGTGAAGCAGCTCGATTGGTTGGCTTTAGGCACTGACCTTGAGTGGTTAAAGTTAGATAGCCAATTGGTCAGGGGATAGGATCTGAAAAAATCGGGTTACGTTGCCTTGCGTAAGCATGGACACCTGGCCAATAGTGGAGTGTGAATGCTATTCCTTTTAGAGGAAAGTGATTGGGGGGGTTAGAGTCAACTACAGTGCAAAGACCACATTATTTCCAGTTGAAACCTCCCTTGCTTTTATAACAGTGGACCATTACCGTTATGAAGCTGGGTCTTTACTTGTCATTCTATCTCTCTTGTTATTAAATTTAGCTATTGCATAATACATGGAGGGGAATATTACTGCAGTCTGTATTCGATTGTTGAAGAGGTTGCCCTTGCTTGGGACTGCCTGAAGGGTTTTTCCCTTCAGTCACTAAGGCAGTTAACCACATTGTTACACAATATCTCAAGTCTGTGGCCTTAACATCATAGAATGTGTTTCCAGCATGACTCCCTGCAGCCCCCTGTTCACAATTACCATTAATGACTCTTTCAAGCTACCATGCCATTTCTCATGAACTTACATCTATAATTGTAATGTCAGACCCTGCTTCAACTCCAAGACAAGGCAGCTGTGCTGCTGCTGCTGGTTCTCTGTTATCACACAAATTACAATGGAGTAAATAGTGTGTTATATATTTGACATAATTTGCTACAATTGTTAGCCATAGCGGCACTTATACTTTGGTGCAGACTGAAATATCTTAAAAACCAATGGATGGATTGCCATAACAGAACTTGTCTTTATGGTCCTGAGAGGATGAATCTTAGAGACATTTCCTCTAGCATCATTAGCAGGTCAAACTCTTCACTTATCTCCGGAAATATTTTAACAACTTCTTGATGACCAACCCAACATTTTGTTACTGACTTTAATGATCCCTTCACTTCTTGTCTTTGTGGTTTTGAGTGAACCACTGGATGGATTACCATTAAATCTGGTACACAGATTCATGTCTTGGCATGTCATGACCTTGACTCCCAATAGTACATCACATCTCTACACTACATTAAAAACTAAAACATAGCCACTGATATTTGATTCAAGTTGTTCATACATGGACTTTTAACAGTAGACCTTTGCTATCCAACAAGTAGATAATAACAGAAATAAACACAATTAAAACAGACAAGAAATTACAACAAAAAACATTTAACTACTTAGTCTACTTAAATTTATGCTACAAGCACAGGAAAATATTGTTACAAATTTACATATGACAAATTTAATCTGCTATTTAGCCTGGCAAAACCCTTTGCTCTCAAAATGCTATGATGTGACGCACAGGGGAAGGAAGGAGCAAAGCGCTGGCGCAGCCGGAAAGCGGCGCATCTGCATGGGGTGGAATCACAGCGTGAGCATGTTAGCATTGTCATTGAAAGCATGTTAGCATGTTGGGATTGGCATCACGTGCTAAGATTGCATCTGTGCAGCCTTACAGAGCAACAGCACACCAAAATTCCAATTTTTTGAATTTAACACTAGGCTAGCCTACTACTACTACTTTAATAAAGTCTCCATCCACTTGACAGCACTTAAAAAAACTCCCTTTTACAGCTAGTTTACCTGTTACTTTTGTTATTTCCTTCTTCCAAAACAGCCACAAGTTGAGTTTTCATTACAACTAAATTATGACTTGTCTGACAACAGCATGCGAAATTAATCAAAGCACACAAGGCCAAAATGCCTTGTAAGTAACCACATTGCAAAGGCTATTTTTGAAATGGAGTCCCAAGCAGTCAGTCAGCAGCTTTTAGCTAACTTCACGGAGAACAATGACGGCAGAACAGCATCTCTGATCTGTTTGTAACTGGTGGGCTACGTGATCTTTGACTGGTCAACTGACTTTAACAGATATTAAGTGACTGTCTTGCTATTTTTACAGACGTGTGAACTCACCACATACAGTTGCCCTGTTCACAGACTCATGCTGCTAAAAGACTGTATGGGGGAAACACTGGAATGGATATTTGGTGTTATTTTAAAAGAATGGAAAACATTGACGAATGAAATGGCCAATTAGATTAATTTAATAGAAGGTGCCTAAACACCGTTCTGGATCGCCGGCCCACTTCAGCCCCTGAATATAAGGAAGATATAAGGACCACAAATCTGATAATGTCAATGTCAAGGCTTGATTTGTGAGAGAAAAATGTGTGTGGAACACTGACTATGTCAATGCACATTTCTTTTTCTAGTAACACTGCCTTCTTTTACAAACTAAAAGATGTAGGAAAAAGTATGTAGGCTATACTAAATTAGGCATTTTCAAATCTTTTTCAGTGGCATGGTGTCCATTTACCAGAGATGTTTCTACCACAAACATGGCTGTTATTACACAGGGTGCATTTTTAGCAGTGTGAAGCACCTTTTTGTAATTGTTTTGTATCTTTTGAACCATTTGGTGTGCTGCTTTGAGCTCCAGGCACCTCACTTTTATCCACCCAACATGCCTTGCAATTTCTGGAGAAATGCCTGTAGCACCCAAAGTGGAAAACAGTTCAACTCTGAGCACAAACATTGTGGCTTTTCCACTATCCAACCGAAAGTCTTCCGGTCTCTATTACTGTGAGGGGAAAAAAAAGAAAATAAGTGAAAGCTTAAATGTTGTTGGAGCAGGGCTAATGTGTTCAAAATAACAGCTGATGTTTTCAAGCGTGCTAAATATGTCCTGTTTGTTCTACATCTACAGTGAAATTAGGGATAAAAGCCTCTTAAAATTTTACTGTTGGCCGGCATTATATATACACATTGTTTTTAATCTTAAATACAACATAATTTCATCTAACCACAATTTAACTGTAAGATATTCATGTTAAAAAGGAGATGAATAGTTCTTGCATGCTATTTTGTTCTTAATGGAATTCAGCCCTAAAGACGTGAACTGAGAATCCCTGATTGGGCTTATTGAGCCGTCGGAGGTTTTCTTGCATTTTGTTGTAGTAAAAGAAGAAAAAGTGAGCAGAGGTTTCTGCTGGCTCTGCATTATCGGAGTGGAGAGTCACGATGAAGTTAGAGTCATCGCCTATCCCAAGGACATGTTCATGTTTAAAAACCCTGCTTGCACTCCCACAGGCTCATGTACTGTACCCAAACTGCTTTTATGAGTTTGCATTGTTGTTTTTGTGTCGACTATTTGTGTAGTTTTGATTGGTTGAAAACAAAAACCTGGAATTAGAGCCTGGTATTTGCATCTTTTGGCCTAGAGTACAGGAAAGGGTTTTTGTGTTATTGATCCTTCATGGATCTGACTGCAGGCAGTACCTCCTACGTTGTTATGTGACTAATACATTCCTTGAGTAATCTCAAAGTTGCCTTCATGCACAGTTACAGACACCTGAAACTCAAAGGCTTGCTTAACCATGCCTGCAGAGTTGGATGACATGGAGCTGCAGCAGTAGAATGAGGTCTTCCCCTGATTGTTGAATAGTAGAGGTTTTCTCCAAAACAAAAGGACCACCAGCAAGAAAAAAAGCATTGCTGATGCTATTGTTGATGGAAACAAGTGAGTCATTGTTGATGATCCATTAATAGTTTCCTGATTTCTTCATTTTCTTTTTTTCCCCTGTTACATCAGTTTAATGTAATCCACAAACCTTTATGACTGATCTTGATTATTTACGTATTAATTGCTACTGATGAAATCTCGTGATGTGTGTGGCTAGAGTGTCACCACATTGTGTTAATCAGCTGCAGTTTTACTTAAGGCTTAAGTGCATAGTTTTTTTTTATAATAATGAATGTCCGATACATTCAAGCCATTGCCAAATGATTTGATAAAAAGCTAATTAAGACTATTGGCTCAAACTCTTTCTGTACTTCTCAGCATGACTTTGTTCAGAAATTGTTGTCGTCCGGGCAGCAGTTATTTATCTCTTCTGAAGAGTCCACTAGGTTTTTTAATTCTCTGTGTCCCCCTTGGCTACTAGAAACTTTGTGGAGGAGGGTGTGCTGACAGAACTGTTGTCTTTACTTCACCAAAGCTTTAATGTGTAAAGTGTGAGATTGTTACTGTGATTGTGTGTAATCTGTCAATAATAGTCGTCATCAATATCCATCTACAAAACAACTACAAAAACTTTACCTGTAACATCAGCCACATAAGACACTGTGCGAAGATTTCTTTTTTTTCCTAGGATAGTCCTTGCGCTTTTTTTTCAATTTCTCGTCAAGACTTAAATGAGAAGCCACTCTAATATCTGTCTGTTAAATATGAAACTAGCACTAGCTGGTTAGCTCAGCTTATGATAAAGACTGGAACTGGCTGTTTGGTAGCTTTGGATAGAGTCAAGCTTCCTGTTTCCCTCTGTTTTCAATTGTTGTGCAAAGTTAACCAGCTGCTGGCTGTGGCTCCATATTTACCGAAGCCTGTATTACTGCAATAATTCCCAATCAAACTAGCCGCTTAGATGTTATATTTGCACCTCCTTTGAGTGACAGCTCCTGGCGTTTCTTTGTCTCACTTTTTGTTGTTTCTCTCTTTGTCTTTCTCACATGTCCTCATTTCACACCAAACCCCTGCAGGCCTTATGTAACCTCAGACAAGCCCTGATTGTTTCTTAAGCTGGCAGCCAAGATATACACACACACACACACCTATAGGCACAGAGCTGCATGGACTTCCAAAATCATGCCTGTGTTCCTGCACCACACTGAGCGGGACGTGGTGAACTCCACAGATTTCTGCTGTGATGATGGTTTGCTGCCCTGCTGTGTCTTAAACAAAGTTGTGGAGTGTCAGTGCCTACAATTTACAATGTCCTAATTTTCCTCATCAGTTCCTATTTCATGGATTTCATATTTCAAGTGCCTGCCATTTCACTTTGCACCTTCTTCCTGCTTCTAACCCCCCATGTGACTTCAGGGCTAGAGAGAGTGTGAGACGAGCTGAGGGAGGAGAGGATTGGGTCTTTCCCCAGGGTTTGCACTCAAGAGACTGCACAAAAATCCTATAATGTATCGTACCAATGGGGACGTCTCATGGAAGAGCTGAAATGGAAAGAAAAGGAGGGAAGAGTGCAGTTTCCCTAAAGATCTGTGGCTGCTTCAACCATTCGATATGTGTATATGTATATATGGGATGCTAAAGCAAATTGGTGCGATTATGCCAACAGGTGGGTGTCATCTGTGTTGAGGTGAATCTCTAATCTGGGGTGTTGTTGTGCATTGGAACAGTTGATTTGAAACTGAGTGGGGGGGAAAAGAGAACAAAGACATGAACGACAAAGAAACTAGAAACTCTATGCATCTCGTTTGATGGGAGTCCAGTCAGGGTCTCCCAGAGGAAGATATACATCAGGACAAAGCAGATTGTTGCCACTTTTCGTCAGGTTGCTCCATGCCTGCCTGCACTGGACTGACAAAGGGAATGCCAGTGCCTTTCAAAACCTTTTTGTGGATGCGCCAGAACACCCTGTTACCTTTTTTTTCAAATCACACCTGAGCCAGGATCAGCAGGGGTTTGCTTGCCTGCTGCTGTATGAGTAACATGCTTCTCATTTTTTTCCCTGGCTGGAGTCATGGCACTCCAGGTGAGTTGTGGGAATAAGAAAAGAAGCGTCCACCTCCATACTTGTTTTGAGTTCACTACATGCATTTTAAGTTTTGGATCAGAGAGGGGAAAAACACGAGGCTGTTTACAGAATTCTCTCACATACTTAAGTAAATCCTCTTCAAAGTAAGGAGGAATTATCACTGACAGCTCACAACAGCACATACATTTTGAGTCTGTTACGATTATATTAGGAGAGTGAGAGCTAATGTCAGTGAAGCTATCAAAGGGATTCAGGGTTTGGAATTCTTTTCAAGGGAATGATGATAAGTTTAGAGTTATTACATTTTTATGAGTTCTCAACTCCCACACTCCCTGTAGGTGAAAAAAAGAAACAAATGAAATGTTGAAACACATAAAACCCAATTTCCTTGGAAAGCTACCAAAGATTACATGAATACCTGCAGAAAAAAACATTTGGGGTTGTGCATTATGCAGTACATTACATTTAATACCTAGATATGAGACAAATCAACAAGAGACTGTGTAGTAAACCTGGCACTGGAGTTAAAGGAAGATGCTGCTTAAGTGTTGCACTTCCTTCTTTTACTGGGGTTTGTGTGTGACTGATATGAACTTTTTGATGTTTGTGGAACTCATGATAAGTTGCTGAAGCTTAGGATTTTAGCAAACTATAACTCAAACTGGGGTTTCCTCAAGTTTTTTTTTAAAGTGACCAGTACAGGGCACATTCTACATAGCTGCTAAAACAGCAAGTTGTTTACAAAAATCTAATAAAATGTTAAGTCTCATGTAGGAGTAATCACAATACAGACACGTTTGCTGTTGCTACAGTGCTGAAAATCCCCTTTCCAAACCTTCACTGTGTCCACACTGACCTGCCCAGTACCCCAAGAAATTACATCCATATTGGTCAATTCCACACATGGTGATTTTGGTCTAAATGCATACAGTTCAGAAAGCAATAAGTCCTTTTTTTATGTAGCGAGTTGGAAATTAATGGCAGGACTATGTTTGAAAAGAAGTAATTTGTCCGATGTGAACTTGACGTTACGGTGAAAAGCTGAAAAGAGTTATGTAAAAAATGGAGAGAGAGAGAGAGAGAGAGAGAGAGAGAGAGAGAGAGAGGCTCATTGGTTTCGTAAAGTTACGAAAATGGTAGGGAGAGATGGGGATTCAAGTTTGAGACTCGAGTCACGCTTAGGTCACACACACACAGTGACTTTATATTTAACTTGAGACTCGTCTTCAAAATGCTTCAGACTTGACTTGGACTCGAGATGCGGTATTCATGAACAATCTTTATCTTTAAGGAAACGTCTCATGAGCTAAATGTTATTCCCCATCCCTGTGACCTACGTAACACGTAATATGTGATAAATATATATATATAGAATATGAGAGAACAAAAAACATGTTGACCGCACCGGAAGCTGCTGTGCCATTCATCATAAGGTTTGACTTTGAAAACTTCATAAAATAAGGCCTATACAAAAGAAGTGATGAATGCAAAATATGTGGTATCAAGATAAAGGATTCCGGCTCAACCACATCTAGTTTTATCAGGCAACTGAAAACGCACCCTGATAGGTTAGCAAACATATTTAGCTCAGCACCGGCCATTGACTTGGGCTCCAGGTCAGAGACTTGTGAGCATCTCTGATGGTCTGACACAGACTCTTCCGACATCAGATAGGTGTATTGGTAGTATACGAAGCGGTTTTACCATTCGACAAGCACTTCTGATGGAGCGTACTGGGGTATGGAGGTTAGGGTGGTGCATTTGTGTCTTATCACAGACCTGCTTCAGCGGTTAAATGAATATAATTTTTCTCTAACCTTACCCAAGTGTTTTAGTTGCCTGACCCTAACTATACTGCATAGTGTACTTGCTATGACCACAATATTTCCATAACTTAAACCATGCTGTAGTTACCATGCAAATGTATTTTAGAAACTCTATTAAAAATGTCAACAATGCGCATTAGAAATTAACATAATCTGGGCTTTTGCTTAATGTTTAAATATTGACGTTCTTGTCTAGCGAGATGGATGTCACATCAAATTGCCATGAACTACTACAAACTACTAGTTTAGTCACTGTTCCATTATCTGTTACTGTGACTATTATTGCCACTATTCATTTCAACCTCAACAGGCCGTCAGACACCGCCTACCAAGAGCCTGGG
>NC_045747.1:5127176-5127322 GCF_008692095.1 Etheostoma spectabile
GTTTCTTCCTAAAAGGGAGGTTTTCCTCGCTAGTGTCGCACTGTTGCATGCTCTGGATGGAACTACTAGAACTGTTGGGTCATTGTAAATTATAGAGTGTGGTCTAGACCTACTCTATCTATAAAGTGTCTCGAGATAACACTTGT
>NC_045747.1:5127332-5131184 GCF_008692095.1 Etheostoma spectabile
TACTATAAATAAAATTGAATTGAAAAACCAGTTCCTACTGAGACGAATCAAATCACAAGAAACTCTCTGATGCACTTGAGTCAGTAGTGCAGAAGCACGGATGAGAACCCTCACCTAATGTGCATTTTTGTCCCAAAGCACTACTTTAAAGCATCATGATATATAGAAGAACCTTTCTAAGCACTATTAGAATGGATCAATTTCCATTTGACTGCCTATAATGGTGCATTACAAAGCCAGTCTGGCATATCAGAGTTACAGCTGAACAAAGTAGTGCATTTTGGATTTTTCAGTACCCTGGTAGCTCAGAGGACCCCCTTGCGGGGCGCTGATCCCTGTTCTTTGAAAGAAAAGCACTTATTATCAATAATTCAGCACACGAGCCACTTTATTATCAGATGCAGTGCTTTGTCCTCTCAGTAAGTGGGAACCAATGCTTAATCCTTAATCTTTGTATCTCAAATAGGGAATCAGTGATAGGAAACACTATTAGAGGGCAGAGGCAAAGTTCTAGCAGGTGTCAGTCGCATCATCAACGCCCACTGTGGTGCACTGCCCTGTTCAACATAATTTAGCTCGATGTACTCTATGTGAACACTGATCAACTTTTTCTATTCATCTAATGGATTTTAAAAGAATGTCTAGAGGACAAGTGTTTGCAAAATGGGCTCCTCTCCTCATATTGAGGATATTGCAAATAATAGGAAACATGTTAACAGAGGTTGATTGTGTTGTCTGCTGGATTTACTGAGATCATGCTATTGCATAAACACAGCACAGATGGGATTTACAAGAGCCACACAGTAGACTATAGAGGGAAAAGAAATGTGCATTAAATATAGGCTTGCATATAACTAAAATCTAATTATTGGACAGAGAAATTAGGCCATTATGGCTTTATTAATGAACACAATACATGGTTACTATAATTACACAAAGTGATTAAACTAAACTAAACTGCAACTAAAATTTTCTTTGTATTGTATTGAAATTTAAGTGTACATTTGGCTGCACTTACCTCTGCATTAACCTCTGTTATCACCATCTGCACCTCCCCTTCCCCTGTCTCTCTTTCCCTCCCTTCTCCGATGGGATCTTGTGGACCATGTGTATATAAGGATTAGTAAGAGTAATATTTTGAGTAATGAAAATGAGCTGCTGTCTTAGTAAATCACAGCCATAAACAACATTTCTTAGTGAATTTGTCCCTGAGTTTGGTGTGTTATTTGTCACTACATGTTTTTGTATTTTATGTGTTAATGCAAGATTGCATACAATAGAATATCATGAATTATTCTGTCTGCTGTTACATAAGTAAAGATATTGCATGAGACAACAACAATAACCTAACGCAGAGATCAGAAATCTACACATGATCATGATCTAACTTCTCCTGTATATCACTGCCAGACATACAGCAAGCACAGGCCTATCGTTCCTGCCTCTGCATTACTTTGCATATATTTACCCTTGAGTCATTCTATATACATACATTTGGCTTCATACCACACTACTGCAGACTTGAATATAGTGTGCTTAGCTGTTGGAATAATTAAATCCCATAATTAAAACCTGAGGGATTATGTGTTTTTGTTCGCGGCTCTAATCACATTGCGCTATACTCTACGTCACCCATGTGAATATGACTGTCGTGCTTTTTTCATTATGCTGAGTGTAGAGCTGTGCTTATGTCACAGCGAAAGACAGGTAGATAAATGCCAAAGCCTTGCTTTGTGCCCTGCCCCTTTTTCCGCAGCCTTGATGGGGGGGTTTGAGCCATGTACCTCATACAGTAGCTCACACAGTAATGACTAGCTGCACAGCCCGAGGTTTGTCCCCCTTTAAGATCTTAAAAATATCTGTGTCAGCTTGTCTTCTGTCAGCTGGATGAATCTGCCTTCAATTTCAATCTCTTGTTCTGTTTTTTATCTACTTTTAACTCTATGAAGCTCTGCTGTAGCACAAATAATACGGCTGTGTGGAAACAGCTTATAATGTCTATTTGAAATATTGAGTGCTGATGAGAGTGCAGCAGGTTTTATCCGGGTTATTATGTCCACATATTTTATGTCCATATAAATTATGTCTCCCCCCCCCCCCCAGGTCAGTGAAGCTGTTGTCAGCTCTGCTCCTACTGTCTGTGGCAGGTGTGCTTTCTATTCACACACAGAAACAAACGCCTACATGCAGCTGTTTATTGTTCCTGTCGGGTCAGGTAGAGGGCAGGTAAATAAAGGTTTCTCACCTCAGCATACTGATTGTTTTCCATCAAGCATTAAGAAACATGATGTGATGGAACACTACCTCCATTTGCCACCACATGTTTCCTCTTCCTCACTTTGATGACAACCTCCGTAACTACTTACTCTTTATTCCTTTGCACATGTGTGCATCCGTGTTTCAGGAGCATTCTTCATTTTAAACAGAGGAGTTTAAAGCAGTCCAATCCTGATAGTTCCTAACACATCACCAGCGCGTTCAACCTGCTGCTCACCCACTCCCTCACACACACACACACACACACACACACACACACACACACACACACACACACACACACTCCTCCAGCTGCTCAAACCACCCAACAGGCAAAGCTTGTTTAGTGTTACACAGCTGTGATGGACCAGAGTTAGGGTTGAGATGAAAGAAGTTTCTGTGCAACTACACTCCACTGGAAGTACTTTCTCTGTCTCTTACTCACTGGTGGTGATTAGCATGAATGACAGGACAGGGGCATTGCAACACTGGAATATGGCCGATTGCATACTAGAAAGCAGTCCTACTTCAAAATTTAACATTAGATCCATCCTGAATATGAGCACAGGTAGGATCATACACAACTTTGTTTCTTCTCAGCTCAGCTACCGCGGTGTGTTGTTTACATGCATTCATCAAAGAAAGATGAAACTAAGAAGCAGAGCCATACATCTCCTATCTTTGCATTGCTTTGATGGATGTCAGGTGTTTAAGAGATTGTTTTTATACATTTGCATTGCTTGGCCTGAGGTTATCTCTTCCTGTAGAATGTAAAAGAATAAATAATAAATAATGGTCGTCCGGGACACGCCTGCTTTCTGTCCCAAGAGTCAGAACTCGACATGGGGAAGCAGCGTTCAGTTTTTATGCACCACATATCTGGAAGCAACTCCCAGGAAACTGCAAATCTACTGCAACTCTGTTCTTTTAAATCAAAGCTAAAGACCTTTCTTTTTTATGCTGCCTTTCTTTAAATATTTCTTTTTTTTCTTATACTGCACTGTAACTGTAACTTTTATTCTCATATTGTATTTGTTTATATATTTTGAATTGCTTTGTGTAAAGCACTTTGAATTGCCCTCTTGCTGCAATGTCCTGTACAAATAAAGATGCCTTGCCTTGCCTTTTACCTCAGGCATGACGTCATGAGAAACTACTTGTAGGATGATATGTCACTTTGAGGCGTGTGCACAAAAAGACAGTCGTTAGTTTGTGTCTCTCAGTGGCTAGTTTAGTAAATACTCATGAAGAAAGTTGTTGTTATTCCCATTCACAGATGTGAACTCATTACCTGAAGATTCATTATGAACTCTCAGTCTGCTCAGTAATTTATCATGATCTGCTGTACAAAACTCAAATCAGAGTAATTTCTCATAAGGATTCATTATTTATCAGGTCACTCTCCTTCCAAACAACTCCCATTTTTGTGCACCTTTACTGTTGTACACATCTGAATTTAACTTTTAATTTCAACAGTGATCAACCAGGACCAGGTAAGTGAGTAAAGCCTCATTTAAACCAACCACATCAAACATAATGGTAATAGCTGTGTGTGTGTGTGTGTGTGTGTGTGTGTGTGTGTGTGTGTGTGTGTGT
>NC_045747.1:5131206-5132090 GCF_008692095.1 Etheostoma spectabile
TGTGTGTGTGTGTGTGTGTGTGTGTGTGTGTGTGTGTGTGTGTGTGTGTGTCCACATATCTGATATATAAAGGGTAAAATGAATCCATGATGTTTGGGGGTGGGGGGCCTCTAGGATGGCATGGGGGTGAGTGTCAGTGATTTAAAACAATGAGATGTTTTCAAGTTAATTAGAAGCTGACGCAGCACGTCCCTGCCTTGATCTTCCTGCCTCGCACCCAGTCCCCTGTGTCGCCAGACCGCTTTGTGAGGCTGCGTGCCAAGGCCTCTGTGCTTTGCTGTAGATGAAAGACCCTGAGCGAACGCTTTTCTCTGGAGTGCCCGAGGGAGGTCAGTGTGGAGTATCTGCTTGAACACCTAAATTCCTTTGTGATTTAAATTTGCCCAAATGTCTCTTTGCATTTCTCTTCTTGCTTTCATTGTGCACCCAATTTATGTTCAAAATAACTGTATATGCTAGTGGAGGGGACCTATCTGATGTGATAGGTGGGATTGTCGCAATAACAAATAAATAGAAATGAAAGCTTGCACACTGCAGAGCTCCAGTTACACATTTATTTATTTTTTGCACCAAGGTGTGCAATGTTTTGAGCACAACTGCTCTTCATCAGGTGGGATAAATAACATTAATGGCCATGTTGTCTCGCGTTGCCAGACTTTCCTCCACAGCGCTGCAGAGGATGGTGGCTAGTCCACCCAGCATTCCGGGAGGGGACAAAAACATGCTCTGGTTTATTGACTTTAAACCAATCAAAAGTGCCGGACGGAGCCCCGGTGCTAGAGGAAAATAGCCTAGGAAATTAACTTGTTTTGCTGGAACATGTACAAAGGTTGTTTAAGTTGTGCGAGAGGAAACTCAGATTGGACAGATAGTCTAGCTAGCTG
>NC_045747.1:5132100-5133945 GCF_008692095.1 Etheostoma spectabile
CCCTGCAGAGATCTGAGGAGCAGTTTACCATAGTCCCCATGAATCCGTCGGAGTTTAATGCCAACACAAAGAAAGAGGAAGGTAATGGACATCCGGCCGAAAAGAAGGACACCCAGCGGAATTCCTGGGAGCAACGGAGGAATCCCAGAAGTGGAACGTTGTGGATATAGACTAATGGCTATGACACTGACCAACTGACTTGCCCAAACTGAAAGTTGTCACTTGAATGAAAACAACGGTTTTCTCTGTGGATAGATTAAACATGAGCAGACTAAGCATGTATTTGAGGAAATGATGCCCCCTCACGCACCAGGAACCCAGCACCCAGTCGTCATCTTCCATTTTGACACAATGTAAAGTAACAAAGGTTCATCATTTTCCAGCGGTAGTCCCATTTATCCGGTAAAATCAAAAGAACTCAGTCCCATCTTTTTATCCTGTTTTCGTTCACAGACAAAGGTAGGCAGGCCTTCTGACAGCTACCTCATTATTAGCAGAGCCGTTGTTATGGTTACAGCTTCATTGCATTCTGGTCAAAAATGTTCATTAAAAAAATCCCTGTCATTTCCCAAATACTTTCTTTGCTTGGATACGCCATAAAGCAGCACCAAGGTCACTTTGCACATAGTGTTTAGTGTTTTTTAGTAAATGTTCCTGCAGGGAGGAAATAAATAGAAGGAATATCTCAGTGTAGTTTCATTGTAACCATATGACATATTTTTATGCCTCAATGCCAACACTGCCCAAGCTTGGAGGATTCCTTTTATCTGATGTTTTTTACTATGTGCTTGTAGTTCCAGTATTATTTTCTTCCGGTGAAAATGAAATGTCTTTGTCATTTCTTTTTTTTTTAACCTTTTCTCACTCCTTGTTCCCCATCTGTCCGATCCGTCTGCGTCCATTGTTGGGTCTCATTTCCATTTTAGGGCTGAGAGACGTTCACCTCCACTTAGCACTGTAATCAGTCTCCTCAGGCTCAACAGACAGTCAAGTGCTGCTGTTCATTGGTTCTCTCTCTGCCTCTCCCCTAAAGCATCCTTTCTTTTCTCACCCGTCCATTTCTCCCTTCCTCCCAGTGAGCCTTTTCAGCATTGATGATGGCCTCATATTCTGCAGCTACATTAATTTGATTTCAAATTGAATTCATATGCATTCATAATTGTGGCTGGGTCTCGTAATGAGCCTTTGTTCTTCATCCTGAGCCTAGTTTTTGAGTTGAGTACGTCCACGTCACGATTATATATACAGATGATGAAATGAAAATTTAAAATTATGAAATGGAACAGTTTCTCAACACAGGTATCCAGAGAAATAGATGACTGTTAAATCAAATTGTATCTCGCAGGGATTCTCCTGGAGGATTGTGCTGCAAAGGGCTTCACCAAGAAATAATAATTTATACTAATAACCTGCGAGGGAGAAGCGGCTGCAGCTGTTGATGGACAGGCTCAAAGAGCGCCTTGGCAGTGCCCAGTAAAACTGGCACCTCTCCAGCTTTTAGTACACCACCATACTTTTGTCCGTAAAGGGACTTGAACCAGCAACTCTCCAGTTTCCAACCCAACATACTGAGTGAGATTAGAAACAGTAACAATGGCTTTGTTGTCGCTTAAAGTTTATATATATATATAATGAAAAAAATCACTTTTTCTGAGATTTGGGGTGTTATTTTGTGTCTCCGGTGCTTCCACACGCATACAGACTTGGAAAAAAACTATCCATGCTGTTTTGAGTGAGATGTATGTGAGCTGGTCAAAATCCGTACGGCTTTCTACGTAACTAGCCAAGACAAGGTGGCTAACCGTAGCATACTAGCGCCCAACACACACTAGTTCACTATAATCT
>NC_045747.1:5133955-5136374 GCF_008692095.1 Etheostoma spectabile
TACTTACATGTCCCTGTTCTGCAGGTAAACCACGCAATGTTGGAAGTGCGCCCTCGTTTAGAAGAAGTCTCCCAGCTAAGCCTGTCTTATACTGACCAAAGTTAACCAGCAGATGTGATCTTACCTAGTTACTGTGCATGTGCGACTTGGCTTACCTAATGCTAATCTAAGTACTTCCTATAGACAGAGCAGAACATGACTGAGTAAAGGTTTGATACAAATAAGGATAAAGTAAAGTCAACAACTGCCCTTCACAAAGAAGCAAACAACAAATGTTTTTTTGCGACCACTTTTCAAACTTATACAGTTTGATTTATACTAAAAGGGTGTGGGTTTTGGGAGGTGTATCACTTTAAGAATGTCTGTTGGCAGCTTTGAATGATTTTCAGCACCTTTGAAAATTAAACACTGTTCAAAGTCTTTGGTTTCCAAATACACAACAACTCCATCAACTCTAGAACATTTAGAAATAGGTCACCTATAGACTTTTTCTTTTAATTTGCAAACATTTGTGACATTAGGAAAACCGATACATAAAACATGTTTACATTTGTCCTTAAAGGGAAAATTCTCCCCCTTTTAACGTGGGTTAAAATAATTTCCCACGTGTTGACTGAGAAAGCGAGTTCTCCTGCTGGCAGAGCCTTGGCAGATGTGCCTACATGTACCAGGATGCATTGTGCACGAGCAGCGCTAAGCTCTCTACACTTCTCCAAGATTTTTGAGGTAACCATATAAACTCACAAAATGGTAATAAAGGAAATAGTATTACCCCTAAACAAAAAAATACAATCGTAGTCTTTCTGAATTCAGGTTTATCTCTTTC
Source organism: Etheostoma spectabile (assembly GCF_008692095.1). Classification (NCBI taxonomy): domain Eukaryota; kingdom Metazoa; phylum Chordata; class Actinopteri; order Perciformes; family Percidae; genus Etheostoma; species Etheostoma spectabile. Next base: position 5,134,782 of record NC_045747.1, read on the forward strand.
ACCGACAAAGACGAAGACGAGATTATTCACCTTGTTAACTCATTATAAAATACAATTCAATCAAACAGGACAGAAAATAAATCAAACTCACCAAAATTGCTTTAGTAAGTTTTTCCACTGTTCCAACAATCACCAACTCTGGTTTGGTCAAAATAAAACCCTTTATTCATCAACAATAAAAATACACCAATTCATATAGGTGGAGATAAGGGTGAAAATCAGCGAACTGTACCTTTTTAGAGCTTAATTATTTATGGTGGGGTGGAGTATTTAACTTTCCCCCTGCAGTCACCTCTGGGTACAGATGACAGGGGCTTGTTGTTGTAAATGACAAAATAAGGCTTTTTGTTTCTTCCCTGTCCTCCATATTCAGGGCTGGTTTGATTGACTTGTTTTCTGATGAGACTAAAAACCTAAAGTCTAAAATGTATGCTCCACTGAATTAAATACACACTTGAAGATTTTAATGTCATTTTTCAGCATTTAATTGCCAAGGGGTGGCAGAGGGCAACTTTGAGTCTAGAACATTCCACCCCACGTTTTTCCAGCTAATTATTGTTCCTCCCAAATGAGACATGTTGTTCCGCTATAAAGGCCAACGCCAGCCAAGGCTGGGAGTTATGCACCGCTCCATGCTAACTCACTGCAATAAATGAATTACCTCCCCACTTCCTTTTTGCTTTTAAGACACTTCTCTCCAGCTACTTCTCTCCTGTGTGCTAGTATTTCACTTTTGAAATTATTATGTTATTGACATTTACTGAGAAAATAAGCAAAAATGTCAAGCCTTTAACATCTAACCGTAATCCTATCTGTTTTTGTAGAGTGGTGTCATGTTTCAATCGGGGAAAAGAGCTTAAATGTTTCAGATTTTTCACACATTTGCAGCCCTCAACAGTTGAGTATTCCTGGTGCCTGTAGTGGCAGGTAGTACGTTACACAGTCATTTGTCACTCTGAGACATTTTGTGGTAGGCACACGCACACACGCACACACGCCCACACACATGTGCACACACATACATGTTTACAGTTTCTATAACTCTAAATGAGTCCTGAGCCGAGCCGATGAATTACCATAATGGTCATGTTGATTTTGAGCGGGTTCTGCCAGATGCCCTTGCACTGTGAGAAGAGACCACAGGGTTTTAATTGAGATAAACATTGAGGTTAAATGCATGCTTTAATCAGAACCATCATGATTAGCTGAGGTAGCCCTACTCTCTTTTGTGAGGTGATGGCTTCACTGGCTGACACTGCAGTGATTGGTGGAAGTAACATGTTAGATCAGGCCAAACTGTGCATATGTGATTGACTCGGTTTTATAGGAACAGCTACAATCCAAACAGGATCCCTCATTGCTGTGCAGAATCTTCTTGACTTTAGTGTGTCAGCAGTTTACTTTGAAGACAAACCAGAATCTATCTCATGATGTACGAGAACCCAAAGAAAGACTCTGCTCTCTGGAGAGCCTCTGTTCTGAGGAGGATATTTAGAGCTTTTTCCAGAGCTACATTTGTATGGAAAGCTGGCTACAGTTTTAGAGGTCACAGCCTCGTAGACTCTCTCTCTCTCTCTCCCTCTCTCTCTCTCT
>NC_045747.1:5136384-5137051 GCF_008692095.1 Etheostoma spectabile
CTCTCTCTCTCTCTCTCTCTCTCTCTCTTTGCCCCTCTGATAAGAGAAAAAAGCTGTTTCAGAAGAATTGATTGAGTTACAGGGCAATTCATTTTTTATGTTCGTTGACATGTGAATAATAGATTTTGAGTCACATGGTGTGATCCTCTCTCTGCCTCTTTTGTCTCACCAGGATCTGCAACAGAACAGCACCCCTGGAGTGTATTGCTCAAGAACTCTTCAGCAGAGTGGATCTATCAGGGACCAACAACGTGTTAACAGTGAGAGAGAGAAAGAATTAGGCTCATGTTCAAACCAGCATGTGAACAGAAGAGGCCTTGGATCCAGGTTTCTGGGGAGTGAGCACACAGCAGGCTTCTCAGAGCAATAGCCTCCTGTGGAGTTTCAGATGGAGCTGTCCACATGTTGCATGCCATGGACACATGTGCTGCCTGCACTGTGAAGGTTTGCAGGCCTGCTGTGCAGTGGTGCACACCTCCGCGAAAGCTCACAGTAGATGATCAGCGCTCTGTTCTTCAAACAATATAGTCCAATTCAGGCTAGCAAACAGATTTCAGGCTAAACTAATCCTGTTTATTCTCATCCTGCTGAGTCTCATATTACCAGACCTTCCTTCACAGCGCTTCTGGCTAGTACACACAGCATTCCGGGATGGGAGAAAAACATG
>NC_045747.1:5137061-5137982 GCF_008692095.1 Etheostoma spectabile
TTGGCATTTCTTTAAACCAATCACAATCGTCATGAGTGGAAAGTAAAGGACATCCAGCCAAAAAGAGTGAAAACCAGGGGAAGCGCGCAATTTGTATTTGCAAAATAACTTCATGTATGTGGTTTAAAGTAAACCGTCTGAGTCGTGATCCAGCTAACTGTCAATAAGCATACCCATTTGCAAGTTTGTGCTTAAGGACTTGTTTCTCTGACACCAGCTCCAGCTATAAATTAAGCTAGTTTCGAAAAACTAAAACATCTAGACGTGTCAAATTGTCAATTTTCTAATCTGGATTACTTGTTTTCTCTACATACAAAAAACAGGGCCCTGCAGTGTGAAACACTGACCATGGCGTTCCTTTCTGTTTCCTCTGCTTCATTGTTCTACTGTAAACCTGCATCTGTACCAGGACCTGGAGCATGTTCTGATTCTCCCCAGTAACCCTGAGAGAGTGAAAGCAGAGAGCTTGTCACAGCCAAGCCTCTCAGATCATTTATTATTGATTTAGCAGATATGAGGTGGCGGGGGAAGCGAGCAGGACAGAGACAGACAGAGACTGAGAGAAAGTCAGTCATTAGACCTGTTTAAGAAAACGGAGAAAGGAGAAGAATTAGGAAAAAGACAGCAGGGAAATGAGAGGGGGTGAGGATGAAAAGAAGGACTTTAAATCCCCCAGCTAAATAAGTGAAACAGAGCTGTGATGACACTTAAACAGGCCGTTGGTAAAAGAAAGATGGAGTTGAGGATGTGTGGGCCTCGTGGCAACACACACCCTGTTTCCTGCAGGCTGTTTCCTGCAAACTTCATGTCTCCATGTTGTCCTTCATCCACAGTGTTTCCAGTCTTGGGTCACCCAGTATTGATGGCAGGAGCAGAAGCACTCTGGGGATGCAACTGTCTGTCAAAACACACCATGCCAAA
>NC_045747.1:5137992-5138839 GCF_008692095.1 Etheostoma spectabile
GGGACGATGGAGTGTGACTCTGTAAGTAAACATTCAGTCAGCCAGATATGTCTGTAGAAAGTAAACACTCTAAAAGTTAGTCTTACATAGAATTATTTTTATTCACATTTGCACATACAACAAACTGGAAATACACATAAGAGTTTTTATGAGACTGTGCTCCAAAGAGGAATCCCCCGGGGGCGTTTTAGCTATTGCCCCGAAACAACATACTCTGTTTACATCCAAGTGAGAAAGCCCTCGTTATTTTGGCGGGAGAAAATGACGTAACCTTAACCATGCGTTTATTATTGTCACCATGATGGCAAAGCTGAAGGAAGTAACTGGTTAAAAAAAAAGACAGTGTTGTGCACATCCATGTTGGTGCAGGACAAAAAAAGTAAATGTTCAAATTAAACGTCAGTTAAAACCCATTTTAACGGCGTACATTTTTTTATCGCAAGATTAACGTTCTTTTTGGACTAGCAAACTTTGTAGTTTTTTTCACAAGCTGTCGCAACAACTAGTAACATTAGAAAAACTACAACACCACACCAGATCTAGCTAGACCAAAAACATAACAAAAGACACGCCGTACACACTTGTTTGGGCTTGCAAGTTGTCCAAAGAGTAGTAACGTTACATTTTGAGTGAATGGCGAGCGCGAGACGTAGAAATGGATGCAAATAAGATTCTGAATTAAAAGTTGACAAATGATTCCATTGACAAAATCAAAGTGATCTGTGTGTCTGGTTGTTGTGAAGTGAGCTACAGTATCATCGCAGCTCATCCAGTCTGAAATACCACTTGATGGCCAAGCACACTGCTGAAGCCAATTCTCCGCCCCCCTTGTCAAAGTATTTTTTTC
>NC_045747.1:5138913-5139929 GCF_008692095.1 Etheostoma spectabile
GAACACTACAGTAGGCTGTATGCCAACGTTGTTTTCAATAAAATTTGCTTTCAATCAATTTGCTTAAAGCACGCCGATCGACTTTTCCATGTCAAGAGCATTAAAATGAGAGAAGAAATAATGGGTCAAAAAGAAATCAAGGGATATTTCGAATGGATAAAACATGTGTGATTATTGCGAGTTAACTATGACATTAATGCGATTAATTGCCATTTAATATACTTTTATTGTTTCACAGCACTAGTTCAAATACGGTTAAGTTGGCACAACAGTTAAATGCTCCGAAAAAATATTTAATAGTGCAGAATCTGGCACATAACTGATGATTCCTCAGGTGTATTTGATTATGGTGACTATGCATCTTCTTTTTTCCACTTATCTGGGGTCAGGTCGCTGGGGCAGCAGCTCCAGCAGGGGACCCCAAACTTCCCTTTTCCGAGCCACATTAACCAGCTCCGACTAGGGGGTTCCCTTGGCGTTTCCAGGCCAACGTTGAGATACAATCCCTCCGCCTAGTCCTGGGTCGGTGAGATAAAGTGAGTGTAATTCTACCCCCGCTGCGCCGATTCTCCAACCAATCTCCCGCTCTATTGTCCCCTCACTCGCGAACAGGAGCCCAACGTATTTGAAGTCCTTCACTTGGTCACTTTGGTGACCCATGACCTTTATCTCTTGTCCTCTTACTACATGATCAGAGGTCATGTGATGTGAACTACACATCGGAATATTATTCAGACATAGATTTACGTATAAATATTGTACCGATAGGGCAAAAACTAATTATTATATCATTATTCTAATTTACAAATGATGCAAGTAATTGTATAACCAAGCAGGTGAGGCTCTCAAATGCAAGGTGAGGGGATCCCTTCTCAGGGCTATCCAGTCTCTTTATGACAAAAGCGAGAACTCTTTCCGGGTTCTCTGCAGTAAGTCAGACTCATTCCAGGTGAGGGTTGGCCTCCTCCAGGGCTGCGCTTTGTGACCAATCCTGTTTGTAGTATTTATGGACAGGA
>NC_045747.1:5139939-5144985 GCF_008692095.1 Etheostoma spectabile
TAGTCGGGGCGGGGAGGGGTTGCAGTTCGGTGTGCTGGGGATCTCATCGCTGCTTTTAGCGGATGATGTGGTCCTAATGCCATCATTGGCCTGTGACCTTAAACACTCACTGAATCGGTTTGCAGCCAAGTGTGAAGCTGCTAGGATGAGGGTCAGCACCTCTAAATCTGAGGCCATGGTTCTCAGCAGGAAACCAATGGAGTCCTTCCTTCAGGTAGGGAATGAGGCCTTTCCCCAAGTGAAGGAGCTACACCTTGGGGTCTAATTCACGAGTGAGAGATCAATGGAGCGGGAGATTGGTTGTAGAATTGGTGTAGTATTATATTACATTTATCGCACCCTTGTGATGAAAAGAGAACTGAGCCAGAAGGGAAAGAGAAGTTTGGGGTCCCCTGCTGGAACTGCTCCCTGCCTTGACCCGAAACCGGATAAGCGGACGAAGATGGATGGATGGACAGATAATGTGGAGCCAACAATTGAAGCAGAAACTGTTTCAATTTTTCATTTAATTATTTTCAGAGCATTTAACTGTTGTGCAGACTTTACTTTGATTGAACAAAGCTGAAAGAAGTACTCATTGCCCAAACCTTGATGTTTCCCCAAACCTAACCACATCTTAACCATTGCGTTATCAAACAAATGAATGTTATGTGTGCTACAGTCCCATGTGCAATTCCTCTCTTTTGGTTTGTCGTATTAAACTATTTGTTCCTTAATGTTTCCTCTAAAACCTGTACACGTTACATTTTCTACATTTTCTACAAAGCCTGAGCTGTGTGCTTGTTATTAGGCCCTAAAGATTTTTTGCCTCAGAGCAGAAACATATTTCCTGTCTCATGTCTTTCAATGGAGTGTTTTATTAGACATCAACATTTCCCTTAGGCCTAAATGAAGCATGAGGCTAAATTAGTTTTAGACTGATCTCTATTATTTCTCCTCATCTTCAGACACTTGTTACAGTAGAATGTCCTTGTGTAATTCAGAAAAACATCAGCACAGTTCATTATGTTCAGTTTACGCACACAGCCTCCTTTCCGTGATTCAGGAAGCTGTTTCGCATGTTGTCTCCTGGCATCCTTTCTGTCACAGGCAATATTGTTTGTGTTGATATGCATCATGGCAGGTTGAATCTCAACACTCTGGGATCCATGTTACTGTGTGCAGCAGAGCTAGAATCTGTTTGGCAGTCTGAGAGAAGTGCTGGCAGGATGGAACCCGGAGTGAATACATCCATCACACCACCGCCCTGGACCCACTGAGAACTGATGGTGTCATTGGTGCTACCATGACCACCATCAATCCCTCCGCTTCAATGCAATACACTCTTTACAGTCACGAAAATACAGTAAACGCATGCAGGTAATATCATCCAGCATGATCAGTCCGTTTTAGAGGTGAGCTACATTTTTGAAGGAGGAAAAACCAAGCGGAAATGTCTAGAAGACAAAATAATTGCAGGTCATAATGTCAAGTTATCATTACCCCTGTCCAGCCCTAACACAGCCAAACCAGCTTTAAAACTCTTTTCCACCCCTGAGTGTGTATCCGGCAGATGTACAATTAAGCTCTAACCCTATATACGGATCTCTAACCAATACTAATTCAGTGGAAATGTGAAGGTTAGCAGATTATGGCTTAAGCATAGCTGTCTACAGCAGTGAGCTCAGTTAAGAAGTGCTGCAGAGGTGAAGCTATTTCCTGCAATGGGCTATTTGTAGAATCACTCTAAAAGCTATCACAGCCATGTCTGACACTGTTGAAAGACCACTGACACACTAGTGTAGGATAGAGACCTTGGTGTCCACATGGTCCACATCCCAATACTGACTAGGTACACACAACTTTCAAAGTGGGCCATGTAGTTGGGTAGATATTTCTGCATGATTGCTATTAGCAAAGTAATGTTATATTATGTATACTAATGCAGACCTAGATCTAATGATCAGCTGTGAGAGGATGCAAAAATGCATAGTTGGATGAGGATGGGAAGCTGGCATGTTAGCTTATTTGAAACAAACATCTACCCTGAAATACACAGTCATCTGTATGTGCAATGCTTCCAACTGTATGTGCTCTTAGTTTCTTAAATGCTTATTAGAAAGCAGCGTGGACTCTGATGGGCCTATTTTCAAATGCTACATGCAACACTTATCTTTCTAAGAAATGCTTAGTAACGCTTTCATCAGCACCATGCTTTGCCAGTCTGTGCAACTTCTTGTGTCCTGCTAACCAACCCAAGCCTTAGGAAACAGCCTAAGCAGACTCTGATTATGACTGGTACCATTCATGGTTTGCAGTGTAAAATAGGGCGGTTTGTGTTAGAATAACATGGCGGTCTCCCATCAAGGTCACCTCTTCAACAGCAGCTCTGTAGAAGATAAAATGGACCGCTGCACAGCCTGAAAACATTTGTTGTTTGTAATATGTGGCACAAATGAAAGTGACTGGGAGCATTATGCAGATAAAGCTGCAGAGCAGACCCTTTTTCCTCTTAGTCTTCAGCAGCTCTTAGTGGTCACAGTTAAGGATTGCAAGATGCTGCACAGCCTTGCATACTCACATCTGGAATTAAAACAACGTTTTCAGTATGAAAATATGTGTGGATTTGTGACAGAGTCACAACAAAAGTTGAAATTCCCATTTAAGTCACAGTGTTGACATTCTACATGTTGCCTTTAAAATTGTGGAAGAGGAATCCCAAAGAACAAGACTTAATTGGATGAGGAAACGCATCCATTTAAATTTCCAACAATATTCGTCATGAGATTAATCTACACCTGTGCAACAATGATGCCTGCCTACTGAAGTCTAATTTTCTCACTGGATAGTAGATAAAGTGCAGAAGTGATATCTTCAATTGTAGCCATAATTAATCCAAAATTCCCTTAGGTTGTGTGTTTCTCCCCAAGTTGCCCAAACAGTTGGTCATAAATAAATTTGCTAGACGCTATGCAGTTATAAGATTTTAGTTTTCATCATATAAATGATTCAGTAGCTCCATCATAGTTTCATCTCATAGTTTTAACAAGAGGACTGAAGGAGAAGGGAGTGGGTGTAAGGTGTTGTCAAAACACTGAATGTTTTGATATATTTAATTTGAAATTTGATCACGAGTCAGTAGGTATTGCTGCAATATAGCAGAGAAACAGCGTATGACATTAACTATTTAAGAGGTGAGATTGTGGGCTGAGCAAAGTGGAGTGCAGCCTTTGGAGTCCTGCATAATTCCTGATGTGTTTGTTGTTATGTAGTCTCTCAGGAAAGCAATAGTCTCTCATATGACCAAATGGAGTCTTAGCATATCTCAAAATGTCATCCATAATAAACTGTTGAATTATGTAAGAAACACCCGTACCGAGTCCATGCTATGGCTACTGTGCAATATTGTTGAGTCTTTCACCCTCACAGTAAATGCTAGATTCCTGAGGAAGTAACATCCATTTCCTGATCAGTCACAAGCAGCACAAGGAGTGTGTATGATAAGACAAGGAACACCCCCTCACCACCATCACCACCTCCACCCCTGCCGGACACACCACAAGTTTGTCGTGCACACACTCACTTCTCCCTTCCTACGGTCCTACCCGTCCTTCTGACTGCCCTTTTGGCCTCTGTCTCGCCGGCCCTCTGCAGCTGTATTTTAGTCCAACAGCAGTGAACCACCATCACTCAAGATGGACTCCAGACCCCCAAACCTGCCACTGCTGCTTCTCACCTGCCTCCTACACTACTGTAAGGACCCACCGTTGTGCTGCTTCAAGGATAACGGATGTTCCTTCATTTAAACCCGATCTGATTCTCACTTCTGTTCTTTTCTTCTTTTTCTTCTGCTTCTCTCCAAACACAGGGCACTGTGCCAGAGGACAGTCATGTAAGTAGTACATTATATTTGACTCTTGTTTAATAATTGTTCCAAAGGGTTGTAGACAGTTTTGGGTTATCTAGTTCTTGCTGTATAAAACAAGAAAGATATTTTTACCTCGCACAGTTATTTTTGCATGAATTGGGCATTGTATCGTGCACTCCTGGCCTCCTTGATATTTTCATGTCTTAAGTGAGCGTCATTGAAGCTATTTTTAATTCTCTCTGGGGAAGCTGGGTAATCTTTCAAATCAGCATTAGTTTAAATGAACCTCCCAACTTTTAAATTAAAATGCTGATTTCTCCTTGTTTTTGTCTTCTGTCAGTGTTTATCAGGCAAGCAATAAAAAGGCAGTCAGCATCTTAAAGGAATAATTCAACAGTTTGGGAAAAACACTCTTATTGCTGAGAGTTAGATTTATACCACTCTCATGTAGCTACCACGCTCAATATAAGACTACAGCCAGCTAAGACAGACAACTAGCTAAGGTCAAGGTAATAAAATCCACCACTAAAGCTCATAAATAAACCTGAACTCTTGTTATAAGTAACCAGCTGAAACTCCAGGAAGTTACTGCTCCTGGTCAAGTAATATTATTGCACATAAAAGCCAGTAAAATAGTGAATTATCAGTTTGATACATCTGTTTTTGCACATATTAAACAAAGGAGATCTGACATGTTAGTTGGTGAGCTATAGAGGTGCAAGTAGGGTGATTTTGTAATCCATCTTAAACTAGCTGTTTCCCTCTGTTTCCAGTGCTTCTTTGTGCTAAGCTAAGCTAACCAGCTGCTGGATGTATCTTCATATTTAGACATTCTAGAGTGGTATCAATCTTCTCATCTAACTCTTGAAAAGAAAGAGGATGAGTGTATTTCTAATAATGTTGAACTACTTGAAAATTGCATGTATATTTTGACAAAATAATTTTAATTCAACTCTATAGCTTTTTATCCAGAGCTTTAAATTAACTTTCTCTACATATTTCTAAAGTGGCTAAGTTGGTCATTTACTGGCTCAGTCCTTCCACATCACTGAGCCCAAACTAACAGCAGCACTTTGAGGATGTGGACTTAAGTGATTGTTTCCTGGCTGTTGAGGCAGGTTACACCATGCAGTTGTTGCTGAGGGAGAGCAGAAGCTGGGATAAATCAACTCAGCTCTCCCTGAGGGGGGGGGGGGGGG
>NC_045747.1:5144995-5147245 GCF_008692095.1 Etheostoma spectabile
AGAGGCAGATGCTGTTTGTTGAAGCTTTGCCCTTCTTCAGCACTGTGTAGACTGGAGGCCAGGGAGTGCCTTCCTTCACTTCCTTAAGACTTCACCTATATTGTGGAGGGAATAATAGACCCTGACTGTTGTTTTAAGTCACTGATGTTGGTTTTACACAAACAAGACATTCGGTCCTAATTATTTCTTGTGTGTGTGTGTGTGTGTGTGTGTGTGTGTGTGTGATATTTGGAACTCCAGCATACACTATAGATATTGTTGGCCTTACAATCCTACCCAGCAACACAGTTCGGAGCGGGACACCGGTGACACTACACTGCCAGGTTAAAGTCAGTCATGACAACATCCCTCACTTAAATCATACATTCCAGCTCACACGGGATGACATTCCAGTCCACTCCTCTTCCACTGTGGAAGACACATTCGAATATGAACTTAACCCGGCCAGGGCAGCTGACTCTGGGAATTATGAGTGTCGTGTCACAGTCAAGGACAAGAGCAAAGCAAGCTTCATCCAAAAACTCAACATCACAGGTAGAGCTACGCATTGGTACAATAGATTTTAAAAACCACGGTTGATTTTTGTTTTCAATCGGTTAGATTTGTTTGTTGTTATTGCTATTGTCTGACAAGGGTGGTATGACATGTACAATTTGATATGATAACTGAAATTCATTTTTGGGGATAAATCATTGCTGCCAGTCAGTTTACACAGCAAGAGTTCATCCTTCTGCAGTATTAATAAGCATTTTCAGACAACCATTCTTGAGTTAAATATCAATCATATTGATTATTCTGGCTGCGTGTTATTGTTTTGTAAATGTTATTAAATGAAAAGTAGCACAATTCTTGAAATTCTAAGGCTAGTTTATTATTTCTAAATTACTTTTGTATTTTCGTTCCTTTATTTTATTGCATAAGAGAAAAAAAAGTATTTTGACATAAAGCAATCTTTGGTAAATTATTATCAAGAATATAAATATACAAAGGTGTTTAGTTAATAAGCAAAAACACACTATGGGTATGGCACTGAATCCTCAATGTGCGTTGTTATTCGAGAAAGTTCTTCACACAGTACATAACCAGGTATATAATCTGTACAAATATAAATATATATATATATACAGCTAACATAATGTGTACTATTATATCTGAACAAACAACATCAGTTTATAGAGTAATGGCTTTACTTCCCACTGTCCTATTGGGTTTTCCCCTCCTCAGGCCTGCAGACCCCCATTCTGTTTTTGAATAAGACTATTCCCTATGAGAATGAGGAGTTCACAGCCACCTGCAGCGCTCCGGAGGAGAAAGGACCCCTCATCTTCCGGTTTTACCAGAGATTTAGGAATGGAGCCTTCGAGAAGATAAAGCAGCCAGCGCCCAAGGGGAACTCGTTGGAGACCACACTGGTCCTGAGGACGATTGGAGACAGCATCCTCTACTGTGACTATGAGGTCAATTTGGTTTCTGGGGCCAGACGCTCCAACCCCAGCAACGAGATTCAAGTCATAGTCAAAGGTGATTGGGAGAAAATATCAAATTGCTTAAACGGGCTTGTGTAGGAGCGGTCAGTAAATCAACACGCATTCATTCGTAGTGTCACAATGATCCATTTCTTTATTGCATAACTGCTAAAGCAACCGATATAAACTTGTTTTAAACATAAAGAAAAAATGTTTGTCTCACAAAATGGGGTTGAAAAATAGTTTGCCCTTCCGCTCTCTATATTCATACACACACACCTGAACCAGGTGAGGTCTACATATAGAGTTAACACCCCCTGACGTCATCGTCATCAATATCACGTCAACATGATAAACAGTAATTATGATCAGCATCATTTGAATATAGGTGTCAGTATGATTATAAATTACAGGCTTGTGTGAGTGACTGATTCTGACTCGTGTCTTGCAGGACTCTACATTTCCCCAATCATGAATGTGCTGCCCTCCCCAAAAGTCTTTGAGGGTGAGATAATAGAAGTGGTCTGTAAAGTGGTGAATCCACCAAAGAACGTTGAAGTATTCCTGACAAGGAACAGGAGGATCCTGAAGCAAGCACCAGTCAGCCTTAATCATCGATTCACTGCACAAGAAGGTGACTCTGGGGAGCTTGTGTGCAAGGCAGAGTGGGGCAACGTGCAGAAAGAAACCTATCAAACAATCACAGTCAAAGGCAAGCACTGGATAACGTGTTGTTAGGAAATGTCTAAAATTACAATATCTACCGCCTCATCATCAGTTGAAA
>NC_045747.1:5147265-5153722 GCF_008692095.1 Etheostoma spectabile
GCTTTTACAATTTTTGCTGTCCCACTTCCACAGAGCTGTTTTCAAAGCCACAGCTGACTGTGAATCCCATAGACATATTTATGGGAGACCGCTTCAAACTGACCTGCTCTGTCTCCATTTATGTTCCTGAGAGGATCAGCAATGAAAGCATGAAGTTCTTCATCTACAAAGATAACGTCAAACTCACCAGTGAAGAGACATACATCACTACGGCTCACCCTTCTGAAAATGGCAACTACACCTGTGAAGCCCAGGCTGCACCTCTTACACACAGCCTTGTAAAAGAAAGCCAAACAGTTGTTGTTAAGGCAAAAAGTGAGTCATCAAATGCACAAAATTAAGCATGCTGCTATTACAGCCTCACAGAGTTACTAGCATGGCTGTCAACTGTTGTTTATCTGTGTCTGTCTTGTTTACGTTTCAGTTGCACTGACTAACTGGCTAATTATCTTATCCCCAGTTCCCCTTTCAAAACCCATGTTGAGTGTGGTAGGAGGAACGCTGGTGTTGGGAAAGAGCTTCCAGCTGCTCTGTCACAGTGACAATGGCACTCTGCCCATCATCTACACTCTGCACCTCCCTCACATGCCAACTGAGAGCAGAGTGGTGAGCAAGCAGGGGGAACAGGCCATCTTTAACTGCTCAGCCATCTACAAGTTTTCAGACTTAAATAACTTTCTGTGCCACGCGAAAAACAGTCAACACAAGCCTCCAATGACAGGATCTGGGCTGCTGCGTTCAACCATCATAGGTGCGTTGAATGACGACTCATTCTAACAAATTTATGTTAACATGGTGAACTGCAGGTCTGACGTGTTTTACTCCATGCAGAACCAGTGTCAAAACCAGTGTTGACCATGCCCCACGGCATAGGGGACGTCTCCGAGGGGCAGGACCTGACTCTCGTCTGCTCTGTTCAGAGAGGCACTCTTCCCATCACCTTCACCTGGTACCACACGGAGACGGAGGGTGCTCTCGCCACCCAGACCTCCATGAAACTGGAAGGATCCTACAGCATCAGCAATGTCCGAAAAGAGCACCGAGGGGGCTACTACTGTCTGAGCACCAACCAGGCCGAAGAAGCCAAACAGAGCCACACTGTCATGATTGGAGGTGTGTTTTTATCTTCAGTAAATTATGGTCATGGGTGCGATTCTTGTGTGTTGATCTTTGTGAGGAACAATTGGGGTTTAGAGAGTTAGGTCTTTTGCAATGTGAGACCATCTGTGTGATAAAGTCTAAAATTATCTTTTGATGTATGTTTAAAAATGTCCTCAGTTATTTTGTAAACATGACATGACGTTTTTTTGTGCTGCTGGAAAAAGAATAATGAAAAGTGCTACACCATAAGGATACACAGATTGTTTTTTGATTCTGCTTTTCCAAGACACACTAACAAACCAACTTTCAATAATTGAGCCAATGAGTTTGAGGTATATGCACTGTGGCAATTATTACATAACGTTATTACATAAAATAATACATATTTAAAAAAATGTAAAGTAAGCGCTGACACACGTTTGGCATCCAGCTACCTCTCTCATCTCTATGAGGAATGAGGAACACTTGCATGATCAGGAAATGAAAGTATTATACATGTACTGTATATCCAGAAGTGAAAGACACTACACTAAGCAGAAATTCTGTTTTTAAATTTAATATGATTCATACTCATCTATATATTTAATTGAAATGTATTCTGCAGTGAAGATGGCTGGCTGGAAGAAAGGTCTTATCGGTATTATTGTCTTCTGCACCCTGCTCATACTGGCAATGATCCTCATTATGGCCTTTAAAAGACGTCTCCTTTTATATAAGAGGAAAAGAACTGGCGAGCTGTCAGTGTAAGTAACATTGCTTATACACGTATCAAACATCAGTGTTTTGGAGGTGAAGAATGTGATTAACAAAAATTAAAAATCTGATTTTGGTCTGATTTTGTGTCCACCTCTTCGTAGGAAGTCAGCCAGCACCAAAGTGGAGCGGCTTAGCCTCACTCAGGCCGAGTTCAATCAGGCAGCCAATGGTAAAATCTTACATGCTCATGCAAATACTGAGCCGCAAACTGTACATTAGAGCGAAAAAATACGAAATTCATTTTAAAAATGTTTTCTTTGTTTACTGTTTAAGCATGAAAGTGTTGGTATATACTGTTTCAACAACCACCATTGTTGCTGTTTTTGACTATGTGTAGTAACTCCAGGCATGATAGGAAAGAGTGTTTGGAGTGAACATGCGTCAGGCTCTGGTGAGTGTGTTGACAGTTTTTACAGATTTTTAATTAATCCTATGAAAAGAGCAACTCTAACAATGTGTTAGTCTGTCCTTAAACAATTTCATGGCATCCCTACTCTATCTGTGATTCTCAGCTATATATGTATATATATAGAGATATATATATATCTCTATATATATATAGAGATATATATGATCAAAAGTGTTATCCTTTAAATGTTACCTTATTTGCCCGCTATACTCTTTGATTTAAATATTTTATAAAAATGCTATGAAGTTTAACTACAGCGTGCTACTCATCGTACTGCAGATTCTGAGGACCAGAATAGTGTGACCGCTCCAGAAAAGCCACCAGAAACGGAATACACTGAGGTGCAGACCAGAGAGGCAGATCCTAACAGAGGTGAGACTACCTCTGAATTTGAATGTTATTAGTATAATCTTTTTTGAATTTAAAAACACTGTCTAAAATACTTGTGCATTTTGTTGTTGACAGCACTGGTGAAAAAGGGCACAGACACGGTGTACAGCGAAGTGCGTAACTCCAAGCAAGGTATGACTAACATCCTGCTCTTCATTCATGTCCCACTTACGTTGATGTGGTGAGAGAAATCAAGCTGCTTGCTGACTTTTGAAAAAGAAAAAGCGCCAGGAAACAGGGTCAGCTCCAACTCTAAACATCTGCATTGTTATTGAAAGAATGTCCTATTAAAACAGAAGGCCCAGTCCCCAGGTGTCTACTTCCTGCTTTCGTCAAAGAGAACTTCCTGTACTAACAATCAGAGCCAAACAGTGTGTACATCCGTTAGTAACCCGCTCCATTGTTTCCTACTCATGGGGGAAACTCGTCCATTGTTCAGTCATTGGCTCCTAATAACTCCTAACGCTTTAAATGTCAGCTGTAGTGATTCTATCAATGATGTACAGAAGTACGAGAAAACACAATAGGCATGTTTTTTGCTCTATGTGCTCAAATAAGAGACTTGCTTGTAGATAAAGACTATATTATCACATACATATTAGCGTAAATGTGTGCAACACGATAAGCTTCCAGTTTTTAGGGATGTGGGTGCTGTTCATGGGGGTGCTCTTGATGACTATACAAGCCTTCCTTTAATCCTCAAACTCCTTTTGTTTCCTGAGCTTGTCCTTTGTCTTTGTTTTTGCAGGTGTTCCAGAGCAGGCTGATGCTGTAAGTAGAAACACACACACATCACACGTACAGTGCATGCACACACTACGAAAAGGCAGACACGCACATAAATCTGTGGTGTCTTTGCCGAGAGACCTCTCACTGACACAGTGCAGTAAATGGAGACCCCGTGGAGTCAGTTTTTATTGTTTAGATTTAGATTTAGATTTTAGATTCAACTTTATTGTCATTACACATGTACAGGTCCAAGGCAACGAAATGCAGTTTGGGTCTAACCAGAAGTGCCATAGCAGTAAGTGCAGGATATACAATGGTTCCATAAGTGCATAAGCGAATAAACATGGAAATGAATAATATTATAAACAGAATTTTACAGATGGGTTTGTCCTATGAATACTTGCAGACAAGTAACTGAAAGTATTGTATTCCAAGTAAAACACTCGCTTCATTTACTTTACTTTGAAAAATTGTGATAATTTACAAATTATTTATTGGTGTCCTGCAAAGAACTATGCAATTTGGCACAAATTATGTTCAATTGTTACACTCCAGTTTATTAATATTAGTTAATTAACCTTAGAAAACCTCAGTCAGTAGGTCAACTGAACATTCAGAAACGTGTCTACAAAAATTAGTCTACATGCAAACATACAGTTCAACATGTACAAGGTATAATGATTCCTATGATAGAAAAATGTTTAAACATTTTTACTTATGTTATGAAGTGGGGTTTTTAAACCTGTGTTTTACTTTCTCCCAAAATCAAGAACTGCTTTCAAACTCAACTTAATAAGCAAAATAGAATAACAAAATTTTTTCAAAACTGTCCTGTTTTAGCCATGCTAGCAGCATTTCTCTAGGGATGGCAATGTTGATTGTGCCACCACGTTGGTCAAAATTGAAATATTTTAGCAAGTTTTCGTTGGATTACCACAGGGATTTGTACAGACAGTAATGGTCCCAGAGGATGAATCCCACTGACTTTGGGGATCCTCTGACTTTTTCTCTAGTGCCACCATTGACGTTTGTGTTTTTAGTGAAATTTTCTTTGGAAGTATTATGTGGTTTACCATGAAATTTGGTACACACATTAATGTTCACCTCAGGATAAATTGTGAAAAATTTGGCGATGCCTTGACTGTTCATTTTATCATCAGGTCAAAATTTCAATCTACCTAATACTTGGTTGCCTTGATACTTGGACTAAGTACCTGCAAAACCTATGCCATTTTCATCAGCTACAGGATACTTTGCTTTTAGTGCTAGCAAATGTTAGCATGCTAACATGCTAAACTAGGATTGGACATAGACATGGTACAAATTTCTCTTGCTTAACATCAGCAAGTTACAACATTATTGTGAGCATGTTAGCATGCTGCTGTAAGTACAGTCTCAAGGAGTCTTGTAGAGCCACGTGACTTTAGACTCCTGTTTCCTTATAATATGTACCAGTTACATGTATTTTTTTCACTTAACACTTAACATTTTTTAACACTTAAAATAAAATCTTACCCAACACTATTAGTTATTTTATACGTATGTATATATTTTTTTTTTCCTTTGACCTTGAAATGTCAGTTCAAGACATGTCTGAAACTTTAACTCTTCTTGTTTATCTGCATATTCTCACTACTCACTACTGTTCATTTCAGCTTAAAACGAATGAGTTGACATACAAATATGCATACATTATATACATCACAAGCAGTTGGTCTGCCATGCTGATAGATATAGCCCTGAATGTCATTCAGTAATCTCTCATGGTATCAGTTTTATTGTTAATTCAGCCTCCAATGTTTCTTCACATGAACCTAATTTTAATTTCATGGTTTGTCACTGCTAAGCAGGGGTCAGTGGAGTATGCACAGCTGAATCACGATACAGATCACCACAGTGACCACGGTAACCATGCTGACCACAGTGTCCAGGATGACTACATAGATGACATTGACGACAGTGTTCACATCAACACCGCTGACCAGGGGGAATGCAAACATGACCCAATGCCCGACTGTTAACCGACAAACAAGAATATTTATTCCATTATTTATCCGGCTCGTTAATGTAGCTGGAATATTTTGCTCTAAAAGACCTTAAACAGCTCTGAACATTCATGTACTTTTGTATTTTTGTAACACTTTGCAAGGAACATTCCACGTTGTAAATTCACTTGCTTTGAAGGGCAAATAAAATGTGTTTGTTAAGTGAAGTGTTTCTTCTTCCTTCTTCCTTCTCTGGGAGTTATTCTTGCCAAGACACAGAAAGAGGATGTGTGCTGTGTCTGCAAAGGAAAAGACAATCAAGTCTATATCCTTCCACTGGTGGCAGTGGTGACAGAATCTGAATAGAAAGACAGGTCTTTGAAGTGAGCAGAGAAGTGACGCTACCTCTTTAGTGACAGAGGTCGGGACTACATTCACCAGCTGTGTGAGAATCATAGAAATAGACAATGAAAATATGGTAGACTGGGCATTTTACTTACTCAGTCTACCATATTTTCATTGTCTATTTCTTGCCTGTATTTCTTGCCTTGTATTTCTTGCCTTGTATTTCTTTCGTGCTTACTTGTTTGTGTGTTATTGTTTTGTTTTTTTTGTTTTTTACTTGTAACGACAGAATTTCCCCGTCGTGGGATAAATAAAGTATAATCTAATCTAATCAGTGCTTTCTTGTTTAAACCACTAGAGGACAGACTTCGGACAGCGCTGCATGGAAACTCAGTGCCATCTGGCTGTGATCTCTCTCACTGCAAGGAGGGCTTTCACTCTGTTGTTACAGCATCAGTTTCATCACAGATATCAATTTCATGTTCCATTATCTAAGCTTTAATTGAATGATATATCATGAACTTTTTCAAGGTCTCCACCAGATATACACCAGGTATTTTTAAAAGGAAATTTAAGACCTATCTTATTACGTAATCTGGTTTTTAAGTTAGAGTAATGTCATAGCATTAGTTTTATCATTTGTTGTTATATCATTTGTTAAACCTGGTGGTTATTTTATTCTGTTCTGTGGGAGTTTTTTCACGTGTGTGTGTGTGTGTGTGTGTGTGTGTGTGTGTGTGTG
>NC_045747.1:5153732-5181549 GCF_008692095.1 Etheostoma spectabile
GTGTGTGTGTGTGTGTGTGTGTGTGTGTGTGTGTGTATATACACACATTAGTACAGTCACCGGGACAACATCACAACTGTGCAAATGCAGTCATGAGACTTTGCCGGTGTGTAGAACCGATTTCTCATGAACAATGTCAGAATAATCAGGAGTTCCCTTCTCACACATGTAGCACACAACAGTCCTTATCAGATGTGTTTTCACTTACTGGAAAAACCATGTAGTTTAGGTGAGGACTATCCCAAGATGGTCTCTAGATTTTTAAGTATTTTACAGTAAATAAGCTCTGAAAATTCTCTGACCTATTTTTATGGCCTGTGGATGTCAAAGGTGACATACTGACATTTTGCAAGTACAAGGTTTAACTGTCAACAGGTGAACTGGGTAAGCAGAGCAAATGACAAAGGTGCTGCACTGCACCTGAATTGGAGGGCATTCTTCTGGTTCACTCAGTTCACGCCAACTGCTGACAACAGTCTGGATTATGAGGATCTACATTTTGACAAGAAGCTGTTAGGAACATTGCACAACAGATCAAATCCATGTGGGAGTCTGTAACACCTGACACCAGAGCTAACACCGACAGCCTGCCCCCGACTCACACGCTTTAGACTCCATTCTTAGCACAGACGAACGTATATACAGTTCACTTTTCCCCTTCATCATCTGCTTGCCTGGAGTTTGTTCATATGATTGTGTGTGTGTGTTATTCCAGTTGACAGAGCTGGCAGATCTCTCCTCCTCCAACTCAGAGTTCTGTTCACCGCTGCAGTTGTGCTAAGTCACTTCACGAATGTGTGCACAATACGTGGGACCAGGGTGTGGTACAATATTATCAGGGGTTTGCACCATTTCCCCCCCCCCCAAAAGAAACACATGCGAAATGAGCCGTGTACTTCTTGGCCTCTGTGGGCTTCTTCTATCTATGAATGGATACAACTTCAGCTCTGAGGTGCCAAAAGGAAAACTCACCCCTTCTCTGAGGACGGGACCGCATCTCAGATGACTCATGGTTAATTAATCACATTACTTAACCAGGAGGCCCGCCTTGACAGGAAGGGAACAGCCTATTCTGAGCACCAGAGATCACGCAAAAAGGAACTGATAATGTGTAACATAAATAACTTACATTATCAGAGTTTAAAAAAATAGTTGGGATTAGATAATAACTCTGTGGGCAGAGAAAAAACGTGAACTTGCTTTGGTTTTATTTCTGGATGCATTTGACCAAAAGACAATACCAAAACTGTGTGTGAGACTGCCAGGGAAGTAGAGAGTGCTTTGAGTGCATTCTCATTTCAGACACCAAACACTTTGCCCAAGGATGGTGCTGTTCTGCCTTTAGATCGTAACTGTCAGGGGGGAAGATGGTGGATTTACTACTGTTCTCAAAGCTACGATGTGTGAGGTCATGTACAGACCTTTAGGGTTCCTATTACAAGGAGGCACCCACCCCCAGAGTAATGCTGCAACGATCTTTGCCAAATGTGTGGTGACTGAGGAAAGGGGCTTGGTTCTGTACATACAGTACATATGGTAAGAGGGATTGCTCTTACAAGCCTAGCAGAGTCCTCCGTCCCCTCTTTATTACCCCACGTCCGCTGTTTGTGTCTCCGCCATGTAACCTGATCCAGCTCCTCCTGTATCTGAAGCACGACTCCTGCCATTGACTGCTAGGCTAAAATTAGCATATTGCCCCCTGTGAAATGTGTTCTGGTAAAATCTTGTCTTTGACTTGGCCTTATTGGGCCAGTGCTGTTTGTGGTCTTCAGACGCAGCAGTGATGTCATTGTGTCCACCTCATCTGTCTTGCTCCTGCAGATGAACTTTTAGAGAGATGTTCTTAGCCATCATGTAACTGACCTAAATGTTTTATCTTTTTACATAATCATTCTGTATATTTCTTTCATACACTATGTTGTTCACATATGCTATACTACTACTCTTGTATCAATATATTCTTGTAATCAAGGTGCAGTTGCAGTAGTTGTAATAGCAGCAGTAGATTCCACATCATTGTATGTAGGGTGGTGTTCAGGAAGAATATTACCTTTACAGGACAGTTTGTGATGGCACCACCTAAAGCAAAGACATGCAAATCTATCTTTATCTGCATCAAGTGATTTGTCAACCCATATAACTCAACTTAAGTTGTGCAGCATTACTTCTGAATTCCATAGTTTCCTAATAACCGTAAAGACAGAAAATATCAAATGATGAAGACAAACAAGTTGTGTTTTCAACTATGTCCTACTGTGTTCCTATTTGGTCTCTTACCACGAAGGAAATTACTGAACCAATAGCACGACCATACCATCGAGCTCTCAAGATCCACAGTAACCTTCCAAAGTGGTCTTACCATGGCATTGCACTTGCACGTTCTAAGGCTTTGACTTATAAAAACTTTATAAACAGCTGTGCAATTGCATTTTATTTTCAGATTCAAAATACCACCTTACCAGCACTTGCTGACACACATGAGACCAGGATGCCTTACTAGTTCGGTCTCACAGGCACTTATTCCAGTTCCTCCGTATAAAAAGCACTTTGGTCAGAAATCTTAACATTTCCTTAACAGTTACACTTGCACACATTAATTGCTGATCTATTTGTCGAAGCCTTGTTTGCACTGTCCTTATTTGTCCAGCCCAGCTGATGTCTTGTATAAATGTCTTTGTCCTTATGTAACTGTGTTGTTGTTTTAGTTGTCCAAATCTGTCTAGTCCATATCAATGTCCTTTACAAATGTATGTCCCGACATGCTGTAACCATGTTTTTTGTTTCTGCAGAACTGCAACCTGCTGAAAACCATTTTTTAAACTGAGTCAGTTCCATTTATTTCGAAATGTAATGTTACTTTTAACTTTCCTTTATAATTCATATGAATGAATGAATGAATGAATGAATGAATGAATGAATGAATGAAGAAGTGTTTAATTCAATGTTTTATTACAGGAATTTTTAATTCTTAAATTTTAATTATATTTATTAATAGTATAATGGGTAGTATATATGAGGAACGGTCAAACTGGTAATTATTGTTTCTAATTTTCCCAATGTGTTAGAGAATACTTGCTTTAAACTGTGAACTGGTTGATACATTATGCAAACTATGCCTTCAAGTCAATGTCAAGCCTTCCAGCTAACTTGTGATAAAAATTTATTGGAAATCCATGGAGTTATTTATCAAAAGGATGGCATTTCATGACTCATTTGTCTTCCTACATACCACTATAGGAGGCTCATTAAAGAGTCGTGCAGGGACGTTAGGAATGAGTGCTTGCAATAGTGCACTGTCTAGGTTAGTGTCTGTCTAAAACCTATTAAATAGATATTACTCAAGAACAGTAATTATTTAGGCAAGTTATGGGTGTTTATATAATATATTTGACACAGCAATTTCCTGGTGGGAAAATAGTGGTAGTAAAAATCAAATAAGTAAAGCCTTGAACTTGGCATAACTTGGGGTGTATCTTTATTTTATACAATAACTTTTATTGATATGGCACCTTTCATTAAACCCAAGGGCACTTGAGGACCGGAGGTTTCGGGGTGGGGTGTATGGATGGAGGAGGTCGGAGAGGTACTGTGGGGCCAGGGCATGGAGGGATTTGAAGGTGAAGAGAAGGATTCTATGTGATGCGGGACTTACTTGGGAGCCAGTGAAGGTGGATGATGGTTTAGGGTGATGTGCTGCCTGGTCTTGGTGTGGGTGAGGACCCTGATGGCAGAGTTTTGGACATACTGACGCCTGTCTGGGGTTTTGCCGGGGACCCCAGACACGACTCCATTGCAGTAGTCTAAACGAGAGGTCATGAAAAGATGAATGAGGGAATCTGCCATGAGAGAGAGAGTGTGATAGCAAGAGTCTGTAATTGTTTTTAAGAAGAAAAAAGGCTGATTTGGTGATGGATTTGATGTGAGCATGGAACGAGAGGGTGGAGTCCAGAATTACACCAAGGTCATCTATTACCTCAGTGATAAGTAATCTATTATTCAAATCTGTTATATAACAGTACATACAGTATATTTTGTATTCTTGTCATTGAAAAGCAGCCACATGTCATTGTGCTTTGTCAAGGCTAAAGGAAGCTCAGGCATGTCTTTGGGTGAATGAGTGATACTCCATTGTCCTGCTTAGTAAAGGTTGGATTTAGTAAATACACCTGTTCGATGTACTGCATGTTTAATTGCATAAGCTCTCACAGATCCATCCAGGACATTAATTCATCATAACCTTGTGCAGCCTCTTCAGAGCACACAGCAGCAGTGAAAATTCACATCCGCTTCTTCACCAAACACACACACACACACACACACACACACACACACACACACACACACACACATTGTGCAATTGAGCATCAACACATTAGGCACCGAATGCACAACTTTTAACCCATGAACTCCTTTTCCATGAATGCAGGCTTCAGCTAAGGTAACTCTATCCTCACACAAGCAGTCTGCCAGCCTTGGTGCTACTCCCACTCCCCTCTGTGCTAAGTCTGAGCCCTTTCGAAATCACTGGGTCCCGGACAGCTGCTGCGCCTGTTAACTGCCTTTACCTCTTTGCAGGGCAGCGTTCTCCATGCTTGGTCAATGTCAGCAGTGGCGCTTCTCAACGCAACAGCTTGCCCGCTAATGGCTTACAAATAACTATTCTAAACAGTCCATAAAATGTTTAACCTTCTCGATTGACTATTTAGACATAGCTGCACTGGAAGTCTTTTACAGTAATTCTGGTTCATGTGGGTCACTGGAAAATATTAGACTGTAAAGTGTTTATAAGGACATACTGTATGTACAGTCCAGACTCAGTGGCATGGGTTCTAACGCTCTGCCCTTTCGTATGCCAACTTTATAGGCGTGGCCCAAGCAGTTGTATATTTTTCTTGGAACAGCAAACACATTTACACTCCCAGTGGTCTCCACTTGTTATTGTTTAGGTCTAAATGATAGCTATGAAATTGATTAATGTTTTCAAACTATGTAAATGCTTACATTTTACCTAATACCCAAAAGAATTGAAAAGAGGTATTGAGTTTTATTTGAGCTCATGTACATAAGTCCGTAGAATGGTGAACGCACAAACATGTCTAGCTGCTCTCTAGCGTAATGAGTATGGAGCAATTCCCATGGAAACTATTTGCTCATGATTTGGGGGGGGGGGGGTCCTGGCAACTTTAGAGTCTGGAGGCATGGGAACCACGAGGACCATGCCATGTATTTTAGGACCAGATGGCAGTTGGGCTCTTTTTCAACAGCAAACGGCTCAATTTACTTTTGGTTGGCTTGTGTAATGTGCTCGCTTGGCTCTTTGTTAGGGACCCATCCTTTTTATGAATTCACCTCACGCCAACCAATCTTGTAGTCCACATGCACACAAGGATCCACTGGGACCATGATCCTTGTGGTGTCCACATAACCAGTTTAAGAGCGGTAACCTCATGCACTTATAATTTTCCTTAGTTTACGCTGTTTTTTTCCTCAGGATTAGTTTATATACTTTTCATACACATACATTTGTTGCAAACGTTTAGCTTTATTCTCTCCTTAGATATTTTGGGGTTTAGATTTGTATTGAGTATTTTTGTTGAGTTGAGGTTAAGTAAAAGTACTATTCTTTTAGAATAAGTTTTAGGTAGGTTTTGCTGTTGTAGTTTATGCAGTAGTGTTATTGTTAGTCTCCCCTTTGTTGCTTTTGTAGTAGGTCAGATGTATTTTCTGAGTCTCTTATGTTCAGAGCATCTGTTTATTTGACCTCTTTTACAAGCCCAAAACTTTATCTTCATGTTGAATGATTTTTGGGAAATAAAAACCCTTTCTTTTGAACTTCCCTTGTCACTCCTCTTGCTTACCTGCTTGGTCCCTCACAATGCTTAATAAAAAAGCACTGGAGTGCTGCTGTTTCATTTAAATGACAAAGCAAAATTTAAAACTAACTTCAGAGTGGCTTTTCCCTGGTTTCCATTATGTTAATAGTTTCCCACCCTGGCCACATTAAAAAGCAATGCTTCTTTATGCAAAGCCTTATTGATGTCAAATCAAATGCAGTGATACTTCTGTAGCCATTTTGTGCTCAAACATTACATTCTGTCTATCCATAATGTTTTAATTTAATTGCTGTTGTATCAGTTGCATGGAAGTAAAGCTATATAAGTTACATGGATGTTACCTCATCTGAGTATGCTGACTGCTCTATTTATACTAAATGAAAGGGGGATGCAATTAAGGATGTAATGCACCAGCTGCATACATTCAATATTGATTTCCCTTTCGTCCATGAGGGCTGGGAATAAGCTGGATAAGCAGTAGACAGATACAAGCTATTCTACTACAAATCCAATTATTGTGATGCCCAGCAAATACCTATTCTAGGTTTTAACTTTCGAGACTGAATATCACGGTTTAAATTTCCCCAAGATGTAAGCATCTCAACAGCTGCAGGCATCATGGTCACCCCTCTTTCTCCCTGAACAACAGACTCGTTCCTGATTTAGATTCCAATTCTTTTTTTTCTCAGCCCACTGCTCACGCCATAACCAGATCCTTTTAAGCCCGAGTGAAAACCTCCCGTTGGGCCTTAAGAGGTCCGGACAGAAACAAATCTTTACACTGTTTACCATCTAGCTATCCAGGTGTTTATACGGACACTTGAGAAATGTATCACTACTCCTGTTGTCACTGTAGAAGAAAATGAACAGTTTTAGTCTTATTTTATACTGATATAATCTTTTCTGTTCACTGACTAAGTACCTATTATTTTTAAGATCAGCAAACTTTTAGTGTCTCTGGGGTTATTAAGTCTCTCTGCCTTTTGTCTAGCTCCAAAAACAAAGCATTTTACTTTGGTCACCGTTAGTGAGACCTTTTGTTAAGAGCCCAAGCTGGCTCCTGTAGTGTAAAAAAACACTACTACTAAACAAACACTACTACTAAACAAAGGACAGTTTTTCAATAGTTTGAGTAGACGGTATTGGGTCTAAGCAAATCTACTCAGATAGTTTTGTGACTTAATTTCTTCTCAGCTTTTGTTATACTGTTGCTTCCTGTAACCTTGTATAAAAACCCTAACCGGAACACTCATTCTGGTCAGAGAGAATCCTACAGCTTCTAGTGAGCTTCTGTCTCCTCTGAGCAGTGAATAAAACTCATCTGAACAACCCACTGAAATGAACCGGAGAGAACTTTTTTTTTCTACATCACCCTTGGGACTGTGTGTGCCTGGGTCAGCAGGGTGGTTTCTGAGAACATGCGGTGTTTTGGCAGGTCAGCGTTTTCTAGACACCTGCCTAGCTTCTAAAATTCCTGCTTAGAGTCCTAACAAAGCTGTGAAGCTACGGTTTGTTTGTGCATAAATTTGGATCATTCAAACACATGACATGTGTTACACTGACCTTTTTAGACAACAAAGTTTGTGAGGTTGACAGCCTGCATTCATAACAGGACAGGACACTCTTATTTTTAGGCAATGTAGTCACCAACCTGCCTACTACCTGCATCACGCAAGTCAGTTGGGTGTTAAGGAATGAAGAGCTGACTTTTTTGTAACATGTATAGCCCAAGTGATAAGCCTCTGTGACCGATCACTATTAAAATTGTCATTCTTTTGGCTTCAGCTTTATGTGTCCTGAACTGTGTGTCCCTGAATACCTAGCTGTACAATATAGTGTCACACTGTCGTAAAGTGATACAAAAAGATTACTGGTGACAATCTGGTCTAGATTGTCAACTAGATTTTGTGTGTTTATAATATCATGGAGCATGGAGAAATAATATCAGGGCCAGAATCATAGATTGGGATATTGTTTATCATTCGTGGCTAAGGTATTATGTAGGTTATGTTGTGTCATCATTTATGAGTGGAATGCATCATTGATAGGCAGCCTGGGAATGTGCATGTGAAAGAGAACCCTAGTAGCAGCAGCTCGACCAGCACAGAGGCACACAGACAAACAAGCTGACATGGTTTAAAGTTTAATGTTATTAACGCTTGTGATAGAGCAGAGTGCCACAGGTTATTTATTTTCTTGACATGTTTTTTGTCAAAATCGTTGTAATGTTTCAATTATTAATTGCATTCTTTAAATTGATATTGTCAAAATAAAGGGCAAAATATGTGTAAGGTCAGAGAAAAATTCACATGATGCACATCCTGTTTTCGGCAAGTCGTACAAGGAACTGCTATTTAGGGAGTGCATGCATCGAAAAACCATTCATGTGCCCAAAATGTGATCCAACATGAGACTTTGTTTTGACTACCATGTATCGATACTCAGAAATTAGTGGATCCCTATCAGAGGAACACACAGGTCTGTATTTTAGGTCAACAGATGATGTAGAGAGAACTTTAGTCCTCGCAGTAAAGATAGCTTCGCAACATAGTTAAACTGCTTTGGATATTTATTTTAGGAGATATTTAGAACTAAATGAGTTCCAGGGTAACTACTAATATAAGATAGAGAACCTAGGATTGTGACCCCTCACCCTAAAAAGTCACATTGAGGGAGGTAGGATAGCTGATGACACCACGCAGATGTGTGACATTGTCCCTTTCCTGGCAATGTTTGCTGTTGCTAACATTGTCTTTGGCAACATTCCATACACCTTAATCTTTTCAACTCTGACTTCTTGGTAATTTGACAGATCATAACATGCAAGGCAGTCTGGGACTGTGTATGGAAAGAAGCTGAAATGTGTGAGAACTCTCTCTCTCTCCCTCCCTCTCTCTCTCTCTCTCTCCCCCTGACACTGTAACAAACAAAAACATTTTTGTTTTTCACATGCTGTGGCTCTCCTTTTTTTCTGCTGAGGATGTTTCTTTGAGAAGAGTGAAGGGAAGCTGGAGGGAGAATCCCCAGAACTTAATGCTAAATGAGAGACTTTGGAACCTGATGGCTGCTTCTAACAGTCTCTCCCTGGAGCTGTGAACATTCAAATAGTCTCACTTCAATTTGTAGACATTAGTTGTAAGCCTCTGCCCCCACTGTTTAGAGACCAGTAGTGCGGGGAGGTGATGAAAAATAATTTGTGTTGGCATTTAGAGCTGGGGTCAACTGTTATCATAACAGAAGTGCATTGATCATTTCCTGCTGGGATAATCTGTGTTATGTGATCTCCCTCTTCTGGTTGTGTAATAAACAAAACTGAAAATTTACCACAAAACGGTCCTACAGTGCATGTGCTCAATTCTGAAACAAAGTTATTTTCAGGTTTTCAACTGTTGTACTCTTTGACAGTTATGAAGGTGAAGATGGGTGAGCAGATAACCTTAAAGTGACACTGAATAGTAAAGTATGTAAAAAATGCAGCAACGCATTAGAATAGCTGCAAATTACAACAGAGGAGATCAGGTTCTGGAGCAGGTCATGTCTTGGAGTTGTGGTGAGAAACACTAACCTGAGGATGGCAGCTACGCTATTTCTTTCTGTTACATTGGCAGCATCTGTGAAATGCTCAAGACTTCTTCCAAAGGTTTTGTGAACCAGTTATAGCCAACTCTGCCCGTCGTAGAAGTCGGTCCAGGGGCAGCTGGTGCCACCAGCACAACATTACAGCACCATTCTCACGTGCTGCTTGAAACGTGTTATTTTACAATTTGATTAGTAAAATTGTAACAGGAAAATCGGATTACTGTTTATGAGAAATGCAACATTTTTGCTCTATGTGTGCCAATCTTACTTTGAAAGACAAAGTTCAGTGTTGTAAATAGCGTTGACTTCAGCGGCATTTGAAGGGAGAGGTTACATTTAGTGGCTTTGCCCCCACAGTTAGT
Source organism: Etheostoma spectabile (assembly GCF_008692095.1). Lineage (NCBI taxonomy): Eukaryota > Metazoa > Chordata > Actinopteri > Perciformes > Percidae > Etheostoma > Etheostoma spectabile. Next base: position 5,163,508 of record NC_045747.1, read on the forward strand.
CCCACACACCACCTCCACAGTGGGTGATTTTTGTTAGCGTATCTGGTTATGAATCAAAGGGCGAGCATGTGCAGGAGTCACAGGATAACAGACCTGCGGGTCAGTTAGAAACGTGGAGAAACAAACTGAAAGATCTCCGCTTTACTCTAAAAGTAAAACATGGGTGTGGTTTTCAAATCAATTTCTAATGGTACTGGTCTAACTAAGGCAGTGGAAGAAGAAGTACTTTAAAACCTTACTAAACAAAAGTATCTAAGTATTATCAACCAAATGTACTTAAACGTATCTGAGAAGGAAAAGTATTTATTGTGCAGTCAAATGTTCCCGGTCAGTGTTTTACCATTATATACTGTATAATGTTTCTGAATTGTTACTGCTGCATCAATGTGTATGTTGCATTTTACTGCTGTAAATGTTCACAATTGTGTTCATTTTAACTCCTTTATATTTATCGGGTAGTTTAATCCTACAGCACTAATCATTATTCTATAAGATCATCATATGTTTGTAGCTACCACTGAACTAAGATTATATTGCACATGAGGGATGACGTAAGCAGACAAATCAACAACACATGCCAAAATGAAATCATGTGCTATTGCTGTTTGCTGTTGTTTATATGTTCTCCACTATAGCTCTCATTAATAGAAACAAATAAACGTGATTCACTGACGATGTATATAACAACCCATGATTTGGAAGCCTCCTGTGCATTTGAGGTATGATCTTCCTCTTCTGTCAATATTTGGATCTAAAATGTTTACGTGGGAAGATGTAGGTCTCAAAACTCAAAGGGAACATTTTGGTTGTCAACATATTTTTATGAGGGGTGGGTGCCGTGTCAGAAAGCATGTGACTGAACAGTGGGAGGAGCTGGAATAGTGCCACTCATTTCTAAGCTGAAGTCACTGGATATTAGCCCTAAAATAGCCCTACAAAGGGTATATATGGGTCCTCTCCCACTTGCCCCACCAGAAAATGATTCTGTGCAACAGCAAACACACTGTGCAAAAGATCATTTTAAATTGAACTGGAAGACATTTACAGAAAGTGAAAAAGGAGGACCACATAAGCTAGAAGAAGTTGATTGGATCATAGTAAAGCAAAGGATTTGAGAAGTATTTTGCAGTAACAGCAGGAGATACTCCAGTTGGGAACTAAAGGGATAAGAAGTGAGCGAGGAGAGGACACAAAGGACACAGAGCAAAGGATACTGCTCTATTATTGGATTGGTGTATTCTCTTGGATTTCCCCCTTCCCTCCTCCTGGGCTGACAGCATAGGGGGAGGCAGAGCCGCAACCACCGCAGGGATGAAGTACAACTACCATGTACCAGTGTCAACGTACACGCGCAGTTCACAGTACACACCAACATACAACACGCCTACCTATTACACTCCCTCACATTACACACCGACTACACCACACTACACCTCCGCATATACCTCTCCAACAAAGTACACCCCGACACAGTACAGCACGACGCATTACACCCCATCACAGTACACGTCCACTTACAAGGCTGCATCAACTTACATCCCCTCCTACAGCAAAGAGTCACGGTACAGTTCTTCACGCCGCACACAAGAAAAAAAGGAAAACCCTGCACCTGTAATACCCGTCACACCTGCAAAGAGAACTGTGCACTTCCCCAATGACATCATCTTCCAGGATATTGTGAGACGAGGAGATATGGAGCAAATTGGTCGGTTCATGAGAGCGAGGAAGGTTCGTGTGGATACACTCTTCCACTCAGGTAAGTCTCCACAGCATTGACTTTTTTTGTCAAGAAGCAATTTTGAAAATTTCAATTGACATTAGAAATAATGCTAGCCTATAAGGATCAAGGCTTCAAAAACTGTTTAAATGTCAATCACTGATTTGAACTGACTGCATGGCCGTGCAAGGCAGCACGGCTGCAGAGGACCTGACGTAGTCTTGTGTGCAGGTATGGCAGCACTACATGAAGCCGTGCTAACAGGAAACCTGGAGGTGGTTAAGTTGCTGGTGAAATACGGTGCTGATGTTCATCAGAGAGATGAAGATGGCTGGACGCCACTTCACATGGCCTGCAGTGACGGCTATCCGGAAATTGCCAGGTGACCTTTTACCCTTTTTCTTTTGACCAATCATCACACTTCCTTTTTCAGCACACTGGTTGCACAGAATAAAACATGAAAGACTTCATAATCTGCTGCTGATTTCTCAAAAAAATAAAACATAGGTCAGTAATTTCAATATTGAACCGAAAGAAAATTTTACACTTTTTCTATGAAATGTGCATGCTTTAAATAACCCCTAAAAGGTCACCTTATCACAAAGTCCTTACTGACAGAAAGTGTATCTGGATATGATGCTGGTAGTTTGGCTCTGAACATTGACAATAGGCAATTAAAAACACACATAAAACAATGACATACCTTTAATTTATCCCAATGCACAAAACATGGTATTCAGAATTGAGTAAACCTAGGGATTAAAAGAGAGGGACATCATTGGATAGGAGGGAATTTAAAATGTTAAAATATAAGTGGGAATGTTTTGTGTTAACTTATATCCACAAGAAGAAATGATGGCACTCATTCTCAATACAAAGAGTTTCAATGATACCACTGAATTTTGACCAGTGATTCAGTGGTCTTTGAGTCAAGATAGTGAAACAATAAAAAATCCCAACCATTGAAGACGATCAGTTGCAGCAATAATAAAATATTACATGTTTTTCTTTTGTTCTCATGTATGAGAACCTCTGTTTATCAAGGTTCTGCTTCATTCTCCACTTAGTTATCTGCTGTTGATGGGAGCCAGCACAGAGGCAGAGAACGAGAACGGAGAGAAGCCCGCAGACCTCATCGACCCCGGGTGCAAAGAGCTGGCCAAACTGTTTGAGACTGGCTGTGTGTGATTGGGCACCAAATGGATCCAAAGTGAGACCACAGCAACACATGCTCAGAAGTCACTTGGAAAAGAAAGAAAAACATATTTAACAGTATTAAATAGTGCAATACCAACCAAACTTGTAAGAAGAACACAGCCAGAGTTAGGGCCACGTCACTGATCCTGCAAAGCAAAATGGTGATTCTGTTTGTTAGTTTGAAAAGTTATTTTTTTTGTTAATTTTCAGCCTCAAAGCAATACTCCATTAGGCTGCATTTCTGTTTCTGGTGGTTATGTGAGTTTTTACTTTTACTTCATTTTACTTTGTTTTGCGCATTTGTGTATTTGTCATACAGCCAGTGTCTGTCCAACAAATGTTCATCTGCGAACATCTGTCTTCACTCTCAGATCATGTACAGTTGTACAATACCAGCAATGTCTCACTATGGTCCAAGTCTGAATACCTATTCATTTCTAAAGGAACATCCTCTTGAGCATTTTGGTTTAAGTATTCTACCAATTGTGTAAGTGTTTAGCAGTCACTTTTTATTTACAATTTACAACACAGAATTTGAGCCAAGATCTTTGTGTTTTACAGACATAAAGTTATGTATTCTCACTGCTGGGCAGAAAGAGGATCAGCCAAATAAATAAATGATACTTAATTGATGATTTAATTTAAAGTTTTTTTTTTGGACATGAAGTTTATGCTGTGTAAGCTCTTTTACTGCTGCAGCATTTCCCCCTGATGTATTGCTTTTGTGTTCTGTAGTAGAAATACTAATGTCAGCAATGAAAGTCTTATAATTTTTTCCTAATTAATAACTTTTGTACATTTTCATAAATAAAGAAACCTTTTATAAATATGACTGAGTTGCTGTTGTGTGGTCTGTGTAAGAATAAATGAAAGTGTATTACAAGAGAGAACACACCATGTCTTCATGCTGGAGCTTTTCAGCCATCCTCTGTGGGTCAAGCATTGTTACTTTCCTATGAGATTAACTGCCCTTAACTTGAGTCTTGCTTTACTTAACTTTAGTTTTGCTGCTGTCTTTCCTTTTTTAATGATAAATAACTTACAAAAATACATCCTGATTCTTCTGGTATGGCATCCTGACATGAATGTAAAATCAAAACACAGTAGCAACAATGACACAAAAAAAGCTAGCCTACCGTATGTTGTATTTTTATCAAAGAAGACAGAGATTTTAGCGTTTTAGGAAAACAAAATTGGCCAATTTTAGCTTAGTGAGACCATGTCTATTCACCACAAGTTTAGTAAAATGCAACTTTATATGACTTTGATATAAGTTATAAGACATCACAATTATAAATTGTGGGATTGTTTTGATAACATTTTCATACTTTTTGCCATTAAACTTAAATGTTGAACAGAAAATCTCAGGTAGGCCTACAATTCAATTAGCCTACGTTTTATTTTTAGTACCAAATCATGGCAGGACACTTTCCATATAGACAGATCTAGACCCCACTCTATATTCTTTACAATGTTTAAAAAAGAACTACACAATAACATAGGTAACAGTAACATAAGTATATATTGTGTGTGTGTGTACATATATATATATATATATATATATATATATATATATATATATATATATATATATATATATATATGTGCATATGGTATGTATGCACAAAAATAAATAAAGAAATATAAAGCACTTCCGTGTCTTTTCCAAGCTTTTCCCGGAAATGATTGGTTGGCATTGGCAACGTTTTAGCCAGGTCTAACGGCGTACGAGTCTCTGAATAAAGAAACCGAAAGGAAGGGTTATAAAAAGGTTTGTTAGATATCTTAACAGTATGTCTTTTACTGTACATCTTGAAAATGTTATTACTGCGTTAATCGTCTTTCTAATACATATTTGGGACCAGTAACGCCAGCAAAATATTAGCTGATTGAAGCTAAGCTACGACAAGACAATGTAAATCGTCCAGCCAGTTAGCTAGCTAGCTAAAGTTAGCAAAAATTATTGTGTCAGCAAATCTATAGTAAGCTGTCCAGGACAAAGCTATAGAGGGAAAAGAATTCCACTAAGCAAAAATGATTTTAGGGGTAATAAATAGACTTGTTCATGAGAATTTGACCAGCGGCCAACACACCGGGTCGGTCTCTATAGCCTGCTGCTAGCACTACTGAAGCTACTAATGTAAAAACGTAAACAAAGCCCCTTGGCTTGCTAACGTCAATATCAGATCAGGTTTCTAGAAGCACAGCGTACCATAGCTCTATAGAAATGAGTTAACGTTAGAAACGATGAGTTAACAACCTTCATATTGTTACTGATGTTACTTGACTTACCACAACTCTTCTAAAGAAATAGTGTAATGTTAGTGACTAGTACGTATCGTTTGCTATCAAATGTGGCTCTGTGGGCTAACCACAAAGTTACCACTTCACTGTTTCTAATAGTTAGTTATGGAGATGCTATACTTTCCTCTGTTGTTTATTGTTAGAATTCAGCTGAGGACTTCTGAACCTTTTTTATTCTTCAAATCCACTCACCACAGAGGAGCGAGGAGCGAGTACAGACTGCAAACAGAATGACCAGGTCTGTAACAAGTTGGGGCACTTCAGTGCCAATGCACAAGTACAAATAGATTAGGTATTAAGTGTTCATTAAAATGTTATCAAACATCATTTTAATTTTGTACTGCTTTGGGCTTGAGACACAGAACACTATTTTGTTTAAGTTTAGTATAGCGTAAAAAATTATTAAAAAAAAAAAAAAAAGACAAACAAAATGAATGTTTATTTATGCTCCTATTTTTGCTGTTTTCATGTTTGTGAAGCTCATCTGCTCCCAGGATGGTGAATAGTTACAAGCGGACTTCAAGCCCCCGATCCCCTACTAACAGTGGGGAGCTTTTCACCCCAGCACATGAGGAAAATGTGCGCTTTATACATGATAGTAAGTACGCTTTCTAACATTTATTTCTTACAAATTGATGAAAGCATTTTATTATTTATTTTATAATAATAGACCTTTCAGAACGAATTGACTGAGAGTCCGACAACAACTTTGACCCAAGTTTATTTCATGTATGCTATTGACATTAGCAAAAACAGCAAGAGGAAAGTGAAATTTGGCCCGTTTTTAAAATGTTATGCTTGTAATACTTAAAGTCCTTTCTTTTATTCTGCACATGCTTTCCAACTTGATTAAAGTGGGTGATTAATGATAGGTTTATTGCAGGTGACTTGTATTCTCGTGTGTTATCACTACAGGAGTAGTGTATTGATATAAAACAATTTCTTTAGTTAAAACTCAAAAGTAAACCAATTACAGCGTGGCACACAACAGGTGATTGACTGTCAGATGCGCTCTCCCATACTGGAAATATTCTGTTTGATTTAGACAAGAGGTGGTGCCGAGTAGAGATTGCAGTAGACAGGATATAATGTGGATTACACTGCATCACAGAGCTGTTCATAATTTGGTCATAAGCAACCCAGTCCCTTGGGGTCATTGAATTTGTCTGATGATTTTGGTGGCGGCCGACAGGTTCCAGAATCTCTTTGTCTCTCCAGTTAGACATAGATTCATGTAAATCAACTCATTCAGCTCATATCACTTAAATCTAGAATTACACTGCTTACAATATGTCTTTCAAAACAGCGTATAGAGCAAAAAAAACAGGTTATGTTCCCAGGTGAATGTGAGGACTGGATTTGTAAATGCCAATAGAACATTTTCACCTGTCTGTCAGCTTTTCCTCTCCACAATGCAAGAGGCCACACTAAACAACAGTCTCTCATTCTAAACACTGAACACAGGGGGAACCACACTTTTATCGTGTAGATTCCACTCACCAAATTGTCTCACTATTGTCATTGTGTTATTACAATGTTTTGTGTATCCTTGAGGTCTAACAGACATGACAACTGCTTTTCCTTCCTAAAAAAACCGATTTGTATCTTGGCATGTTACTGCCACCTGTAGATCATTGTTATAATGGGAAACCATTAGCTTGACTATGTACCGCACCACCAGTGTGTGCACGCTTGTATGTATGTCCCTGTGCACATGCACAAGATAAACGAAATAGAGAACTTTAAAAAGGGCTAAATAATGAGTTTGCCAATTACAAAATGCCAGCACACTGTCTCAGATACAGTGACCTTGGGCACTTAAACTACATATGTCTCCCTTTCATTAAGTTGGACTTCTAATTTACCTTCAGTCTGTCTTCTTATGTCATTACCAATTAAATGTAAAAAAAAAAGAAGAAAAAAAAAAGCATTGTTGTCTTCATTCTTTCACAGCCTGGCAATGTGTGCTCCGAGACATCAGATCAACACAAAATAGTGAACGTAATGACCGTGGACCACAAGAGTATGTGGAGAAGAACCCAAATCCTAACCTACATTGTAAGTAGTGAAGTGGATTTTATCTTATATATAAGATCAAAATTAATCAAGCATAAGCCATTTAACAACTTGTTTCTGTCTGCTCTTACAGCTTTCACACCAGTGGACCTGAGCGACCTTAAGAAGCGCAACACACAGGACTCCAAGAAGTCCTAGTCTTTCTTATGATGGTCCAGTCGTTACTTTCCACCCATTATCCTCGAGAACTTTTCCTCCATCAGCCAGAAAGTCAGCCCTGTTGGCCAGTCTATAGCACAGAATGCCAATCTCATTTCTCAACTCTGGACCATAGCAACCCCCGTCTCCTCCTTTACCCTCTACAACTGACTGCGAAGAAAAGAACCAGGATACTGGGACAAATTTTCTCGTCTCTTGGTTCATGTTTTTTTAAGTCACAAAATCTTCATATTTACATTGTGTGGATGGGACTGATGCAAACTTTCACCAACATTTGCTGACATCTGATGCTGAGGTACAAAAAACTGTTGACACTCTCCACAGGACACAAAAGACTGCAGTCTTAAATACAAACCTTGTTTTCTTTACTACTGCTACTTTAATGACTTTGGGGGGATATGCGAAAGGGCTGACTTCTATTTTATTTTTTGGAAGCTAGCTTGATCGGTAAATTGTAAAAGTAATGGAATGGTCACATTGGATATACGTTTTACTTTATGGGCAAGTTTTGGAAGCCAAATGCAATGTAGAAGGCCAACATTTTTATTATAAATTTTCTTGCCCTCAAATGGACTTTACTAAGTAGAGACCTCCCACAGTATGCTGCCCTTGGTTAACCCTCCCTCCCCTAAGCCTTGAAACAAAATGTTGAATAAAAGACTTTTACAGTACTCCTGCTTGTATTTATCTGACATGAATATTGACCATGTAAACCATAACCACTAACTAACCCAAGTGAAGTTTACCCATAATCTTACACTGGAGGGAATTTCATAAAGCCAGATAATAAAAAAACGATTATGCTATAGCTTTGGTATACTTATTTTAGGACAATTATTTTTAAATATCAATGTCAAATATTTTCTTGGTTAAGTTATTAATCATTTAGTCCACAACTTATGAGAACATTGTAAATAATTTCTTAGAATTATTAGCTTGTTTTAACTGACTAGATATTTATCAAAAAGTCACAATGAAGAGGCTGGAACCAGTAAAACTGCATGATTATCAACATAATTGCAGATTGATTTTCTGCCAATTGACTAATCAATCAACAAAATGTTTTAACTCTGATTAGAATCTGTGAAAAAAGACTATAAATATGAGTTATTGAGGAACATTATCCAGTAATTCATGTTGATTATTACGCAGTACATTTTGTATTAACAGTATTACAAAAGAATGGCATTTGTGTCTACGTCACGCGTTTTACGTGATGACGTTGTGTTTACGTGCAGTACGTATCGAACCAGCTTGTCTATATACAGCGGAGGTTGGCTTATTATGTTTACTCGTCGTAGCAACTGAAGGGACAAGGAGAGGAAGCAATCGAGTCTAGGGTGTATTTTTTTATATATATTCGTTGACAGTTTAGTATTATTGGGGCAGCATAATGGCCGATAAAATGGATATGTCTCTAGACGACATTATCAAGCAGAACAGGCAGCAGAGAGGTGGAGGCCGTGGTGGAAGAGGTCGAGGCCGCGGAGGCTCAGGCGGAGGCCGAGGAGGAGGAGGCCCTGGGCGTCTTGGAGTCAGCGGCGGAGGATTTGCAGGCCGCGGCGCATCCGGCCCCATGAGGAGCCGACAGAATCTGAGCCGCGCTAGAGGCAGACCAACGCCTTACAGCAGGGTATGAGAAAATTAGAGGAATGGGCAGAAAAAGGAAAAAAACCTACGGCAAACCTGAAAATGCCTGGTTAACAACCTTCTATTCTCCAGTATGCTTGCTAGCTAATGCTCTAGCACTCTTACTAGTCAAGCGAATCAAATGTTCGCTATAACCGCGGAGTTTCCCCCGGGGGAGAGCTCTATGGTTTGCGGTTAAGCATTAATGGAAGTTGTATACATAGTGTGTTCCTTCTCCCACAACCCATATGTGTTACATCTTTTTCCAAGAGGAGGCCTTTTGGAGAGAGCGAATGTGTTAGCCATATTGGCTAACGAGAAAAAGGTTGGATGGTGAAGGCCTCTGCAGCGCCATTTTGAATCCGGCACCTTAAATTAAAGCTAGTAGTCCACGGTCGGTAACACCTTTCCACCCAAAGTGTCAAAATGATGGTGAGAGGAAACTGCTTCATCGAGAAAATTCACCCGCAAATGATTTTTTTCACCACTTTGGAGCATAGTTTTTGTCTGTCCCGGTGCAGCGACCAGGCGGCCTTTTGTTCGAGTGTCTGGCGGTTCCACAACAAGGCTTGTTTGGCTTTTCAACCAGTGTGGCTGTTACTTGTGGATGGATCAGTGGACTTCAACCCCCTGGTAATGTTCACATAAGACAAGCAGTCACTCCTTAGGTGTGAATGAGTATTTAGACAAGCTCAACAAAGCCCCAATCAAAATGGCGTGGTCGCAAAATGGACGCTCAGATAAGCCACGCTCACATAGAGGGGGTAGCGGGCCCTTGTAGTTGTTTTTACGATCCATCCACCCTCATCTTATGGACACTAACCCCTTCATGAAAGCCCGTTTCGTGGCTTGGTAAAGAACTTTTGGGCTGGCCAAGAAAACACGGTGCAACGCTGGAGGCAACACTGCTTCAGATGGCGACCCCTGTGTACCCGAGGATCATATCTGGAGAGTCTTTGGTGGAGGCGCAGATGGCAAGAGAACAATGGGCGAAGTTGGTAGCTAGCCGGGGTGGGGAAGTTGTTCAGGGGTTAGTATAGAGATTGTGGGTGGTTTTGGGATGATAAATATTGGTCAATATTGACGTAATTGAATAAATGCATAATCTCAGCAAATGCTATGCTATACCCATATTTTTATTGTATACATTGTGTATAAGCTATCTACAAAACACCTTTGTTGTTAAGATTGTATGTCCTCTGTCTGAACTGATTCACTTGCTTGTAGTGATGGGGTGGGCAGGGAACATTTGGGGATCCTCTTGGGGGAACTGAGCACCCTGGCCCTGTTGGAAGTGGAGCCCCTGCTTACCCCAACACCCAGCCGTGTGGACTCTGTGATTGACAGAGGCAAGGGGATCCTGAAGTCAGCAGGTGCGTTCTCTTTCATCTGTTGCAGCCTAAACAGCTTCCAGATAAGTGGCAGCATGACATGTTTGACAACGGCTTCAGTGGCTTCAGTGGCCCTGTCGGAGGTGGCGGAGGAGCTGGTGTGGAAACTGGAGGGAAGCTCCTTGTCTCCAATCTCGACTTTGGGGTGTCAGATGCAGACATTCAGGTATGTGGATTTTTACCTTACCAGTTTGTTTTTGTGTGGGATCATATTCCATGTGTTAAACTGGGTAAGGCAATGGACTGGCTACTCAAGTCTCCCTTTTTTTTCTCAGGAACTTTTTGCTGAATTTGGTACTCTAAAAAAAGCTGCAGTTCACTACGACCGATCAGGGAGGAGCCTGGGAACTGCAGATGTCCACTTTGAAAGAAGGGCAGATGCTCTTAAGGCCATGAAACAATACAATGGCATCCCACTTGATGGTATGTCTCACACTTAATTCATATGTATCATGTCCGCTTGCTTTGCATTTGTATTTTTAAACTTTAATATAAGAACATTAATTATCTGTCTGGAAAATTACTTGACTGTTTCACCACTACTGCCCTGCCAAGTTGTGAAGTTCATAATGTCTATTTTTAGGGCGTCCTATGAACATACAGCTTGTTACATCACAGATTGACACACAGAGGCGACCTATGCAGGGGTAAGTTTGGTTCATTTTTTTTGTTTCATGCAGCTTGATGCACATTGTGGACACTGTGTGATGGGTGATCTTGTCAGTCTGAACAGAGGTGGTGGAGGAGGCATGAACCGAAATCGTGGGGGTGGCTTCAGAGGCATGCAGAGAGGCCGCGGAGGACGTGGTGCAGGCGGTGCCGGTGGAAGGGGTCGGGGTGGCCGCGGGGGTAGTGGTAGCAAGCAGCAGCTGTCGGCAGAAGAACTCGACGCCCAGTTAGATGCCTACAATGCCAGGGTAGGTTGCTGTGTCAATGCATTACCTGTAGCTTTGCATTTTTGCAGATGTCTAATTTCAATACTTTTTTTTTCTCTCAGATGGACACCAGCTAAAAACAAATACAGTTCCTCTGGGTTGTTGTCCCTTCCTGTCTGCACAGAAGGGTGGTTGTGACAGATGTGCAGAATATTTTACACATGGTTGTCTTCTGATGTGATTGAAATTATTGTTCCAACCTCTTCTTTTAAATGCTCTGTTTTTTACCAGTACTTGTTTTGGGTTTTTTTTTCTGATGAAAAATGGTTTTGGCTGTAGGTTGTGTTGTGTATTGGGTTTTCCCAATTTTCTCTACCCTGTAGTTAACACTTGTAATAAAACCTACAGTGAATATTAACCAAATACTGTCTCTGTTGTGTCTGCTTGTCTATCCTGTTTTTGTTTTTTCTTTGAATGCTGAGAAAGGGTCCCTACCGATTGTGCCAAACTAAAATGGGGTGATTTTCCACATGCTTATTAATACAATGTGTCTAAGTATAAAACCGGCAGACCCTCGAATTTAGATTGTGTGTTGGTTGAAATCAATTGACTGTCATTAGTATTACCTTGCATGGCAGCTGGATTGATGTCTGTTTATTGAAAAAAGCCATAGAATCATTTAAGATCAAAACCTTTAGATTTTTACATAGCATTTCAATGTGAAGGAGGTGCATTTACCTGATGGGGTTTTGATCCTTGTAATCATTTTTAGGGTTTCTGTAATGTGTCCAACATGTTACACACTTGGAAGATTTTACTAAAACCACTTGGCTTTTTCCCTAAGACACCCAATACTAATGAAATCACTATCATTTAAACACATGCACCTCTAGATTGTCACCTAGTCTGTACCTAAAGCTGTTTGACAGACTGGGATTGTTAAATTAATGCTAAATATTAAAATATTTGTCAGTTCATATCACTAAGCTGGAAGGCAAACTTCACAAACCGTTGTAACCCACAATTCATGATTCACTGCATTAATGCACTGCCACATAAAAGCCACTAGATGTCATCCTGCTCTGTATCCTAACAGCAGACTGTATATAAAGAGACATCAACCATATACGGTCAACAGTCATGTCAAAGTGTTTGAGCCAACCGGTTTTTGAAATGCCACGCCTATGAAATGAACTGAATCACGTAGTATGTACTTAGGCCCGGTGGGTAAAGACCTTCTGCAGTTGCAAGGGGGTTGTCAGCTTAAGGAGTGAGTCGAAATTGAGGTTGAAGTCACGGATGTATTAAGAGAACGGTTGAAGTGAACAAAGTGTAATTTATTTGTTAGTGAGTATGCAGCACATGCCCAAGCGTGTCTTTAGCGCAAATTTCCCGGAAGCATGTCTAAAGACCAACATGTTTAAATTGTTACCAAATACTGTTTCCGGTTAGGATTTCACGATTGAAGCAAATAGCCATTTTCTTTTTGTTCTTGGAAAACATCAATTGTATTTATGCACTTTTATGACTGTCCGCACAACATTCACATAGTGGTGTTACGGTTGGGTGGATAAAATAACTGGAAGATTCAGATGCTGTACTTTAGTAAAAGTAGTAATACCACAATGTAAAAATATTCTGTTACAATCCAAAGTTCTGCTTTTACATTTTTACAGTTGTATAGTTGGCTACATAATTAAATATACCTATTACTTAAAAGTATAAAAAAGTAAGTTGTACTTTTGCTGAATTCCCACTTTCAAAGTGTGGTAAATATATTTTCTTAATATTGTTCCATTAGCAGCATTTAAATTTGGCAGTTGATCAAGATGAAGCTCATGTTAACCCCTCCATTGTACTTTAGCGATGCCTAATATTTCAGAATCAGAATACTTTATTGATTACCTTAGGGAAACTATTTAGTTGTTGTAATTTTAAGGGATGATTACCTATCTTAATCATTAAAGTAACCAGTTACCATACATAGATGGAAATCTAGATGAATGTTGGAAAAAGTACAATGTTCCTCTATAAACTAACAAAATGGAAATTCTAAAGAAAATGCTTTTATTTTGAAGGCAGTACATCGGACGTTGTCTCGCCTGTTAGCGGCCGTTGGCTCAGATTTTCCTCCGCCTCTTCATTTCACTCTCACCACCACCACCATTCACAAGCGACTGTCCCAACCTACGGCGGTATAACGGTAAGAGTTTACGAAACACTTGCTTAACTCTTCTAAGAACTCGTTTAGCCCAGTGGATATGTTTCCAAACAACATACATCTCTGAGGTTCCTTGGTGTAGTAAGTTAGTCACCAAGTTCTTCGGCATTTGAGAAGGAAGTATTAGCAACTTAACGTTAACGTGCATGAACGTATTTTTTTTAAGGAGGGATTTGTTTACAGAAGAGCAACTTCCTGCAGTCAGGACTCTGACTTTTTAATCTAAATGCACCTTATTGTAGTCCTAGTATTCGAGTATCAACTCCCAATCCTTTAATTTATTGCTTAGTCATGAACGGTGTAAGTTATTGAGGACTGTAGAATCAGTCATTGGTTGGTTGTTCGTTTCCGGGTGTTGAGCCTGATCTGAGCTGCCAGTGTTGGCCGTTAGGTAACAATCTTCTTTCGCCTTTAATTGTTCAAACCTCGCCTATGAGTGGATGCATTTCATAGGAGACCAACGTTTATTCAGAGGACTAATTTAATTTACTTTAAAATGCGTGCGTGGCTCGACGGTCGTGTGACACATGAGCAACATTTTCTCCCACTTCCTGGAACTTTTAACTTGAATCGGCCTGGAGGGCTCACACCTTAAACCTGCCCCCATTTTGGCTTTTTAAATGCTTTCATAGTCAAGTGCACATATATTACATCTGCTGAGATCAGATGTGCTTAAGTGTCATTTCTCAATTGATTTCTCAAAGAGATCAAGCGAACCGTGAATCCTCCCTTTCCTTCCTATATGTTTGTGTAATAAATTGCCTAGAGGAATTTTTCTCTCTTCCTTCTAGGACTTGGATAACTTTCAGAACACATTTCTGTCGTGGCCTTTTCATTTCATTTCTCAACCTGAGAATTTTGCAGCCTTGCAGCAGGGGCCGGATGTCTCAGTTGGCAGTTTCTGTTTCTCTGCTTTGACCTGGTTAGTCTTGTGTAGGCCCAAGGAGGAAGAATAAAACCATTAAAGAGTAATAAGCATGTAGCATTTTTATTATTTTATGTATTTCCCTGGCATTAGTATATCAGTTTCATGCAAGCTCAAGCAGCTCAGTAATGAGTGCAGCAAGCACTATTAAATCTCAAATAAAAAGTGAAGATGTGTACATCCTGTCTATGGTTCATAAGCGACCAGCTACTCTATCTGATGGTTACACGCTTCATTGATGCAACAGTTTATTTGGTTCGTCTATTCGATTAATTCAAATAGACGGGTATCATTCAAGTATTTTGGGGACCAATACAGTTAGTTTCAAATGCATTTTTTTCTATGCAATGTTAGTGACAAATTATGTATGTGGCTTCTTCTATTTCAACTCAGTGTCACAGGGGAATTGGTTCAGGGATGCTAGCCAGCCACCCCCCCCCCCCCCCCCCCCCGACCCGTGTGAGCTAGTAATGATCAGCCTCTCTTTCTCAGGCAGAACATGGTGTCCCTCAGCCTCAACAGCAGCCTTCAGAAGCACATCCTCTCAGAAAGGATGGGCTTCAATGCTGGGAAATGTTGGTAGTGTTTATAAAGGCCACACATTATTTTAGTTATAACATCAACATTTTGGGCATTTGGTTTGTAAAAATGGCATGTTCATACCGCCTGTAATACCAGGTTGTTGCCATCCTTGAAGGGAACCATCATGCACTTGTAATTCATCATTGTGAAGAGTGTGTCACCCCCATCGAGGCTGTTGTCCAGGGAGGCAGACCCCATCCTGGGAATAAGCCCTGACCTTTCCGCTGGCACCTTGGCCGTCCCATTCACTGGCAGCTTCCTGCTGCTGCACGCAGGGATTTCTCATCGGCTATTTTTAAAGCTTCCTATTTGTTCTGGTTCTTCCTGGTATATGGTTGTGTTTTTTTTTTTTTTTCTCACAGCCACTAAAATCTGTGGCTCCTTTTCTTTGTGATCCGATTGGTCTTCTTTACTAATATACCATTTCTGCCTTAGCTATCCTACAAATAGGGATGTAACAATACACTCAACTCGTGATTTGATCTTTAAAATCACAATACGATTTTCTCACGATTGTTTTAACAATGAGCTGCCAACACATAAATGACATAAATATTACTTTATTTATACAAACTGTGCGAAACAATAGATGTGAACAAAATGAAAGCCTAACTAAATACATAAGAAACAAAATCTCTTCAAGTAAATAAACTAAGAAGACGTAAGGATGTCTGAAGTCAAACAAACAAATCAAAAGGTGATAATGCCTTTGGCTGTTTAAAAAATTGTGATTCTTTTGTTTTTAGCTCAACCGGTTGTAATCTTGTATCTTTTTTACAGATTCCCAATTAATAATGCTAAGCTCTTAATGAGTTTTCTATGCTATTCCTTCTCTAATTTTCTTTATTCCATTCCGACCCCCTTCTCTGTTTCTGTTGGTTGGTTTCCTCTGCGTTGCATCAGCTCTGCCAGAAGCTCTTGGTGTAACACTTCCTCAAAGCTTGGCTGTGTTTTACTGCACTACAGCCTCAACTTAGTCAGACCCAGTAGGATTTTCTCTACTGACACAACATCTAGCCAGTGCTTTTTGCATTAATATCTTAATAGCCTCTTCAAAACATCATTAGGTGGGGTTAGCACTACATGTGGAGTGTTAAGAAGATGAGTTGTGCTTCAGATTGGCACTCTGTGGTTTAGCATGCAGTCGGATATGAGTCATTTGGCCTGAAAAGGGAAGTTTGCAGTCTTTTTCATGTCAGATAACAAGGTCGGGTGGCCGTCTGACATGCAAAGCAACCTTGCTTGAACTAAAACGCTTTTGCTGTTACTTAGTCACTATATCAAGTAAAAAGGCTTAGTGGTATCTAGGTGGGACCAGATTGTTGATTTCTATCAATTATTCTGTGAGTGTTTCACCTATACTTTATCAGCTTTTTATTTATTTTTTTAGATTATATTTTTGGGCATTTTTAGGCTTTTTATTCATACAGGACAGCTGAAGACATAAAAGGGGAGACAGAGGAGAAATGATACGCAGCAGAGAACCGCAGTGCGGAGTCTAACCTGCGACCGCTGCGTCGAGGAGTAAACCTCTATATATGGGCGCCTGCTCTACCAGGTAAGCTACCCAGGCGCCCTACTTTATCAGCTTTTATGAAAGCATCATTATAGAATACACTAAAGTGTGGATAAAAGGGACATTGGGGGGACCGATGCAAAGGTCTCTGGCAGACGGGGTGTTTCATGAAAGAGACTAAACCG
This sequence comes from Etheostoma spectabile, assembly GCF_008692095.1. Classification (NCBI taxonomy): domain Eukaryota; kingdom Metazoa; phylum Chordata; class Actinopteri; order Perciformes; family Percidae; genus Etheostoma; species Etheostoma spectabile. Next base: position 5,180,285 of record NC_045747.1, read on the forward strand.
AGATCAAAGCAGTCATATCTGAGTGATATCTTCAATAGGGAGGTGAAGCCAAGAGCTAAAGGTCACTTCACAAAAGCTGCCAATTTTAACTTACTTTTAGTGAAACAGCATTTGTATCCTCTTGCTGTCTCTGAGGTAAATGCAAAACTGCAACGCTCCTTTTTAGGTTTGAGGTTTTTCTAATGTCTGACAATTATACATGAAGATGGAGATCTTTAGTTGTTTTTTTTTACCTAAACTCTAGTTTGACAAAATTGACAATCACATGTTTCCCTATTCCTCATTGAGCTCATTGATTGATTTACCTTCAGTAACGTTTGATGACACCAATGACTCTTGTCAAAGAGAATCCTTTTGATGTGTCACCGGTGACGGCTCCAAACACTTTTCTGTCCCTGAATGCCTCATTAGCCGCAACCCCACTTTATATAATCTCATAGCTCAGCCTTGTTGCTAAGGAACTGGCCTAATCTGAAGCCTTCTACTGCTGCCAAGCCTGATGTGTTTGTAAAACTGCTCTGCTTAGCCCTGTCAAGCAAAGCGATTATCCTCCTAGTTGACCGAGGTGAAGAGGTTCAGTGACATGTCCACTATTTGTTTTCATGGTCTCATGACCTGTGTGTTGTCTCCTAGCAGGCTGAAAATGACAGGGCCTTTTCTTCTCAAATTAGTGAGTAGCCAGTTAGCCATACACGCATTGTTATCCAGCAGAGTTAGCTAGAAAGACATCATCATTATCAGACATTTGCATCATTATGAGGGTTGTGATGTCAATAAACAAATCCATTTTACGCAGTGCATGGACCTTTCGTTAGTTGATTCAACAATTTCATACTTGGTTAAGATGGCATCTATGAGTGATGCGGCTGGGTGCAGACATTGCATTACCAACTTATTAACAATTTTCTTCCTCATTTGCTACTGCTTATGATGGTAACTATGTTGTTGACAGGGAAAGACTGCAGGGAAGCTGCACTGGGTAATTCACACCAAGCAATGATATACTGTAGCTACACTGTAAAAAGGACCAATATGCAGCTTGAATCAACACAATGTTTGTAACTCCTAAAATTCCATTTAAAACGGCTTCATAAAGTTTTGACCATGAGTATTGTTTTCTGCATTAATTTTGGTTCTTATGGTTCTGATCATCCAAGTTACTTTGTCCCCGTTACCCATTCTGTCCTCAATAGGATATCATATATTTTCTATAATAATAACAGGACAATACTTGAGATTTTATTTATATATATATATATATATAT
>NC_045747.1:5181559-5185463 GCF_008692095.1 Etheostoma spectabile
ATATATATATATATATATATATTTACACTTAAGATAAATAAACACATTTTCCCGCAAAACCCTATAAAGATGGAAAAGTTCTAAAATGTTGTTGACCCTACCATCTGTACAAGACCTTTAAAAGATCTTGAAATACAGTCAAAAATTGCCAAACTTTTAATTTAAACATGCTGCACAACTCTTCTCCAACACCACGTGCTTCCACTGTGAAGAAGAGTGGAATTTTATCAGGGTCCCGATGAAGTCAAAAACAGCTGAGGAATAAAGTTTTTTTCTTTTCTTAAATCCAGTGGTGTTAGCATTTAAGAGTGGTCCACCACTTTAGCATTGCACCTATAACATTGTCGGTCTCACAATGGACATGCAGTTTGAAGAAATAGACTTTGATGTATTATATTGGTGGGTTCCCATTAATGTCCTGCATCTTTGTCCTCCATAGACTTTAAAGTAGCAGAAGCCTACTAAATGTCTTGGGACTAGAAGTGTTTGCTCAAATTAAACATTGTTATTGCAGCCATATACAATGGCTGTGATTCAATTTCCTTTGTACTATAAGCATCACTGCGCGTCTGAGAAAAAAAACGTTAGACTAACAAACTGATAGCTGGTGCCACGGAGGGAAGCCGTTTATTTGCAGATACACTGCCATCCCGCTTCGTGTTGGGCCTAACAACGTACCGTGACTTGTAGTGAGTTATTGCTTAAGTATAGTGCAGCTCTCTACCCAACATATGTCTAAAAGGACCCATCCCTTCCTCCTCTGTAACAGTTTGGTACTCTGCAGTCACAGTCTGCAGGGGAGTAGAGGAAGTAAGAAAAAACAAGCTGTCGATACTTCAAAAAAATGACAGCATTACGGTTATCGGCTCTTGTTTTCCTGTTTCTCTCTCTCTCTCTCTCTCTCTCTCTGTCTATTTCCGTGCAACAAGGAGCCTCTCCCTTTCCCTCTGACCAGAAACACTCAACACACAGCTGACACTATTGGCAGAAAAGGAATCTGTGCTTTAATGGGAGCACAGAGAGGCCCCGTTTCAGGGAAAAAAAAACAGCGCCGTGTTCTCAGTTCCTGCTTGGCTCTTAACCAATTGTAAATGGCAGACAGAATAGCGTTAGACAGGAAGAGTGACATACCAGTTTTTGTTGTGTTGCAGGGGATGTCTGTGATTTATTGTGGTTCTTCAGATTGTAATTTGTGTGTTACTTTTATTGAGATGATCCACCCAAATTCACCATGTGTGTTTGCATTTGTCTGATTTCTTAGCTTGCCTTTGTTTGACTCACCTGTTATCACTTATTTGCAACAGTAAACAAAACCAAGCCAACTAATTAAGGGATTATTTACACTGACAGAAGTATAGTTTAATTGGATTTAAAGGGAGAAGCAGGTTATCACCCATGTCTTCCTCTTTCAATTCAGGGCAGTTGATTTTTCTGTACATAGATTATCGACATTCAAGCATTGATTGACTTGGTTCTGTTTCAGACCCTGAACATAACTTAAAAATGTTCTGCTCCGTAACATAACGTTATATTTTTCAGGAAGTTTGGTTCTTTCTTTCAACATGCAAATTTCAGAACATTTACGATGAGACGTTTATGGGCATAGTTGCCTGTTGAAAAAACAAAAATCAGATTGACTGACCTTGCAGGTTGTTACTACGGAACTGAAACTTTAGTAGTATCAGTTCAGTAGTATCAGGTCTCCTAATAACACATTTATAGCTGCTACTTTCTGCCTGAATCAGGAAATAAAAACTAACTTTATTGACAGGCTCATTCTTGGCATTTTGCAAGCTGCTATGAAAGCAGCTAAAACACCAGTAGACCGATTAGTGTGTTGTCCGTTGTCTGTGGACTGCGGGGAGAACAGACCACACAGAACAAGTGTTATGAGAGCACAATTCTCCAGCTGCTTCTTGGCTTTTGCAGGTGTTGATCAGCATTGTATAGCTGCGCCCGGCATATGTGCACCAGATGTTTTTTTTCCCCCACTGCATTTTATGAGCAACAATTGAGTTTTGTTGCACCTCCTATGTTCTCAGGAAAATGAAGATGATCTCACTACGTTGTTGTGCTATTCCCTGCTCAGGATCAGTGTCCTCACTTCTAATCAGCTGTGACTGGTGTGACGATGCAGCTGGGTGTAGATGGCCCCATTAGCACTGCTGTTTTTCTGTTGTCTGCAGGCAGTCTGTGGTGGGGGAGAGACTATTGAGGGAGAAGCCCGGAGCTCAGAAAATAACCAGCTTTTAGACCACTATCCTCTGCTGTTTGTCAGCAGGACAGATGGACACGTGTCCTGGCTCTCGTCTCGGGTCATGTGTACATTTTTGTGTGCTCACGTACGGTTACGTCTAAGCATAAATTGCAATAAAACTACCTTGTCTCTCGCCAAAAATAATGATACAGGGTAATGTTAGCCTTGATGATCCACACAGAGCTTTTTGTAAACCCTTAATTTTACCCCAAATCCTTTGTCGTCAAGTGAGCCTGCTATCTGTGGTCTAAACTATTCACAGCCAGGTCTGTGGTTTGTCATTCTTAACCTTGTCTGTGTGACAAGGTAAAGAGTTGTTGCTGTGTTTAAAACATTTTCACACTGCCATGATGCTCCTCCACTCTACAGTATGTAGAGTAATAAGCAGCATCTCCAAACTTAAGCAAATCACACTGAAAATATCAGGGAGAATAGATGGCAAATAAAGAGTAAGGCCCCATTTTCACATGGTATTAAAATCCTATCTGAGTGGTCCAATCACAAGTGGACAGCTCTAAGTAGGTATGTAGGAATGTGTCTCCAAATGCATCTTGAGTGACCATTTCCGATCCGATCTCACAGAGAATATCTTATAAGGGGAGAACTTCATCTTTCGGGAAAACTTCCGCCTTCTGAACTGGTTGCAGTTCCAATCTAGTTCCATATCAAGTGCAAAATGAATTGGGGTCTATGGAGCTACTGTATACCCCTCAAAATCCACTTTTCTTAGGATATAATTTTTTGTCTAGTAATTTCAATGTTGCATTTGAAATAAAATACACATTGCTGGGTGTTCTAAAAAGCCTTTTTAAAATGTCATTGACGTCATACACATCATGCGGCCAGAGATACTGCTTTATGGCGAGCTCTGAGTCACTTCCTTTTTTTGTTCTCTAGGCATTGACAACAAAGCTGACATTTTAGGCTCTCCCTGTCAATACACGTGCTAGAAAGAGTTGATGTTTTAAAGACCACGCTGAAATGTGACCAGTAAAGGATATTAGAAGCACTTTTTTGGTGATAGCTAAGCGTAACTGCGCAGCCTCCACTTAGCTTGGAGACATAGATGTGATGTGAGCAACCTCTCAAAGTTGTAAGTCTTCTGGTAGCTGTGCAAGAGAAAGTTCAATCATTCAGAATCTTGTAGAGCTGGAGAGCGTAGGTGTGTATATATATAAGGCGATAACACAGGCACAGGATAATTATTGCTAACTTAATTTTAGTAAGTAAGCGTAAACAGTAATGGAAGTCGTAACTGCCCGCGAGCTTCTCCTGTACTCTTTGGTAATACCTCCACTATGCGACAGTAAGTCGTGTGGTTTTGACACAATTGTTAACCTATTTTTACAAAAATGTCTGCTACTGAGCCATAATGTGAGATACAAGGTAATTGAGCCTTTTATACATTGGTGTGTTTTTATATAAATAAACAATGGATAAGTAGTCTTTAAACACTTCAGATGTAAAGTTATTTGCTGTCAAAATGGCGCCATAATGAATGGCAGTCAATGGGATGCTAACAGCTGGTAGCATCAAAATGGCTCCAAAGGAGGTTCGCTTAGTGTATGCTCGCTTACTCCCTAGTGAAATATTCACACGTGCTTTGGATGCCATCAAGCGGGATCTCTGGTCGTAATCAGTCCTTCA
>NC_045747.1:5185473-5186817 GCF_008692095.1 Etheostoma spectabile
AGCATTCATTAGCAGAATGCTAGCGTGTTATGGGCAACAACGACTCAGCCTGTAAGAAATTGAAAGGACATAAGTACTCGTTCATTCAACTTTTGACCTAATAAGCCAAGTCCAACTTGCATAAACTACAATCTGAGATTTCTCACCGACAATCAGGCAAAAGAGACACATTTAGCCATCTATCTCCATAGACTCCCATTCATATTGCACTCTGTATGTGGGATATGTGTGTTACTGACATAAATCATACATTAGAAACTTGCAATGACTAATAAAAAAGTGCTGCCTACAGTCTTTGTCCTTGTACCAAAATAAGGCTGTCTACTGATGGGCGCCAGGACCTTGCATAGAGAGTGCATTACAAGCTCCACCCATGGTATGAAACAGCACTTCTCCTGAATGGGCGTGGCTCATTTAAAAGTGTAGTTAACATTGTGTGCACGCATGAATGTAAAGATGTATTTGCACAATTTATAATTTTCTTTTGCAAACATTAGAGATGTACACAGGTAAAATTCATTAGCATGATCCAAATAAGTTTTGTTAGGGCCTTCTCCTAGTGAACATTAGCGTATCTGTGTTGCCAGATCACGCAATAGTTTGTTCCTGAGACAGAGACAAGTAACAAACAAGATTAATATTCTCCTCACGTGTCCCTCTGAAAAATGCCAATTTAGTGTCAGAATGTTTGGGACTTATGTGGTATGTGAAAAATGGGTCCAATTGTGATCAGATCCTTCAGATTGGATTTTAGTACTAGGTGGAAATTGTGTTTTAAGAGAAACAATGTGATTTGTGGTGTTTGTTTCTACATGAACTGCTCTTTTACAACGGTCAAAGTTCAGTGAGGTTTCCCTCTGGATAAGTAATCCGTAACAATCATCCAGCATCTGGATGTCTAATAACCATAGGCTGCCCTGCTCCACATGTAGGTCCGATTTCCTTACAGCAAAGTAAAGAGTAAAAGGGTAAGCGGTCTGTTGTGTGGAGTCCTGCTGCCAATCCTTGTTATTTTATTTCCCTGATCTCTTACCTCTCTGCTGTCTCTCTCTTTCTGTTATTAGCATACCATGGCAGAGCAGGAGCCTACACCAGAGCAGCTGGCAGCGCTCGCAGCGGCCAACGAGTCTGACGAAAGCTCAGTCAACTACAAACCTCCTGCCCAGAAGAGCTTACAGGAGATCCAGGCGCTGGACCAAGATGATGAAAGCCTGCGCAAGTACAAGGAGACACTGCTGGGCAACGTCTCCGTGGTTGCAGGTTAGCAATCTCCTCAGGATCCTCCTCAAAAGCTATAGACTCAGAAATGGCACATACTGAGGAAAGCTCATTGTGGGACTTGCT